>NC_083814.1:5976768-6292251 GCF_015708825.2 Lethenteron reissneri
GGGCAGGATGCCAATTCGTATTTTGATCGACCAAGGATGCATTGAGCTTCCGTCGGGGCGACGTATGGCGTTCCTGCCTTCCCCTGTAGCGACTCGGACGGCGTTCGCGACGGTACCGGCGTTCGTCGTAAAAACAGTGCGTGTGCCGCCGGGGGCACAAATGCTGGTACCTCTTAAACTTCGTAGGCCCTTCGCTAAGGGTGTTGGGGATCAGGGTGTTGTGCTGGGGCCGTCTAGGGCCGGGGTTAATGGGCCTCATTTAATTCCGGCCCAGACCATCGTAAGGGGGGACGAGGATCCCTTCATCGCGGTCCTCAATGTCGGGTCGCAGACAGTAGTGGTTCCCCAAGGGACTGTGCTCGCTCACGCGACGCCGGTGCCCTGCGAGGAACCTGCCGTGAACCACATTGACACTGCTGCTCGGACGCACCCGCATTCGGACGGCGATGAAGGGTGGCTCGACGCGCTTTGTGCGGGATCGACGAACCTGTCCAATTTAGAGCGCCAACGGCTTAGATCGCTGCTAAAGGAATTTTCCGACGTTTTCAGTCGGAATAAATACGATTTGGGTTGTACTCACCTGCTGCGTCACCATATTGACACGGGTGACAGCGCGCCTATTCGCCAAAATCCTTTTCGGTTGAGTCCCGCCGAAAAGGACCATGTCAAATCGGCTGTCGATGACATGTTAGCCGCCGACATTATCTCTCCCTCTACCAGCCCTTGGGGAGCACCGATTGTCCTGGTTAAGAAACAGGATGGCTCGTTGCGGTTTTGCGTAGATTTCCGTCGCCTTAATAAGGTTTCGGTTGCCGACGCATACCCGCTCCCACGGATGGACGAATCGCTGGACGCCTTGGCGGGAGCGCGATTCTTCTCCACACTAGATTTACTTTCGGGATTCTGGCAGCTTCCTCTGGACGATGATTCGAAGCCTAAAACCGCTTTCCGTACACCGCACGGCCTGTTCCAATTCAACCGGTTGCCGATGGGCTTACACTCAGCGCCGGCAACCTTCCAGCGGTTGATGGAATTGGTTTTGGCTGGATTGCAATGGGAATCGTGCCTGATTTATTTGGATGACGTAATTGTTTTTGGAAGAACCTTTGACGAACATCTCCAGAGGCTGCGGGCGGTTTTCCAAAGGATGCGGGCTGCTAATTTGAAATTTAAGCCCCAAAAATGCTATTTGTTTCGCGAGTCAGTGCGTTATTTGGGGCACATCGTGGGGCGCTCGGGTATTGCTACCGATCCCGCCAAAACGCAGTGTGTCAGCTCCTGGCCAATTCCGACCTCGGTGGGGGAGGTGAGGAGTTTTATTGGCTTCGCTTCATATTACCGACGGTTCGTCGCTAATTTTGCTACAATTGCCAAACCCCTACATGCTTTGACATCAAAAGGGGTTCGGTTCCACTGGGGTCGGGAGGAGGAAGTAGCTTTCTGCTCCCTTCGGGATGCATTGGTGAAGGCTCCTCCTTTGACTTACCCCGATTTTTCGAGGCCGTTTTTGCTCGACACCGACGCGAGCAACACAGGTATCGGAGGCGTGCTTTCCCAGGTGGTTGATGGCGTGGAACGGGTGGTTGCGTACGGCAGTCGGGTGTTGTCTCCAGCGGAGCAAAAATATTGTGTCACCCGTAGAGAACTGTTGGCAATTGTTTTCTTCATCCAACAGTACCGCCCATATCTGTACGGTCAGCATTTCACTGTCCGTACGGATCATGCGGCACTGCAGTACGCCCTGAAGGTTCAACAGCCATCGGGACAATTGTCCCGATGGCTGGAGGTCCTCCAGGATTTCGATTTTGACACCACCTATCGTAAGGGCATTCGCCACACAAATGCGGACGCTCTGTCGCGCATGCCAACCACCTCCGAATGCGCATGCCTCCTGGGGTCGGGGCGTTGCAAGCCAGCTGGGGACATGACGGTTCCAGTCCTGGCGGCCGCCGCCGATGTTGACACATCGCTCCCCGATGAGATCGGGAAACAGGGAAGGGATTCCCTGCTTGGGTTGCCTGTGATTGAGTGGGGACGCCTCCAGATGGAGGACGCCTCCCTCCTCGCGCTGCGTCGTCGCGCCAGGGAGAGGGGGTGTGGGACGGGTGATGCCGACAATTGGGAAATACACGCGGGCTTGCTCATGCATTGGGACGGTAAATCCCACCGTCACCGGCTGGTAGTTCCTGCGGGGTTACGGGGTAAGGTGGTGTGGGCTGCTCATGAGCGCCTCCTCCACCTGGGTACCCAAAAGACCCTCGCCTCGCTCCAGCTGGATTTTTTTTGGCCGGGCATGACACGGGATGTCACGGATCTCCTGGCAGCATGCCCCCGGTGTGCGCAACGCAAACCACCAGCTCGGGAGTCGAACCCGCCGTTGCAGTCCATCACAGTCTCCAGGGTGAACGAACTCGTAGCGTTGGATATCCTGGGGCCGTTTCCCGCCACCCCTAGGGGCAATAGATATTTGCTAACAGGGGTCGAATACTTCACACGCTGGCCTATGGCCTGGCCCCTGGCAAATCAGTCGGCAGCAGCCATCGTGGACGCCTTTGTCCAAGGCTACGTCATGGACAAAGGTGCTCCGGAGCGGCTGCTGACCGACCAGGGTAAAAATTTTTCCGGGAACCTCCTCAAACAAGTCTGTGATCTCCTAGGTACAAAGAAGATTCGTACCTCTCCCTATCACCCACAAACTGACGGGATGGTCGAGCGTCTGCATCGTACCATCACGTCTATGTTGTCGCACCTGGTTTCGGAGTCACAGACCAATTGGGACTTGCAAATTCAAGGGGTCCTGGCAGCATATCGATTGGCCCCCCATGCTGCCACGGGATTTTCACCCTTCTTTCTCATGTATGGTCGCGAACATGACCCACCTGTTCGGGCACAGCTGCAGATCCCCGCGCCTCTAGGTAAAATTAAATTGGACGAGCACGTTAAATTTAACCTTCAAAAGCTAACTGAGGCGCGGGATGCTGCCATGCTCAATTCCCGCATGCGCCAAAAGGCGAATGAGCGCCTCAGACTTGCGCGCGCGCACGTGCTGCAGTGGAAGCCAGGGGACAGGGCATGGCTGCACTGTCCCCAGGTACCGCTTGCGACCTCCTCGAAACTGGTACGGCCATGGCGGGGCCCCGTCGAGGTGGTCGAGGTTTTGCGACCGCAGTGCGTTCGTATCAAGTGGGGGAGGCGCCGGTGGTTCGTTCACCCCTCTAGACTAAAACCCTTCGTTGCGGTGCGGGACTCTGCTCCACACGCGCAGGGCCAAGCATGTGAGGGGTCGACCGACCCGGAGGGTCCGCCTCTGTTGATCTCACCTGACGTCTTGCCGGTTGCCCCGCCCCCAGGTTCTCCCGGAATGACGGGCTCGCGCACATCCCTCACGGGGGATGCCGAGGGTCCCGCCACTCCAATTGCGGACTCGCCTCGGATGGGACAGCGGCCACCGAATGGTCCGCCATCTGAGGTTGGCCCTTGTGACGGGCCTGCGGCAAGGACGCGCGCTAAAATGCGCAGACTCTTATAAAAACACTGGAACGCGAACAAGAAGTGAAAACGAAACGAAAATAAGAAGAAAATTTTTTTTATTTTTTTTGCGTTTTCTGGTACACTTTCGTGTGCTATTGTTGCTGGACGCTGCGTTCGTGTGGCGCTCTTGGCGCGTTGTTGTATTATGGCTGTGTGTGTGTGTGCGTCTTGTGTGCGTGTTGTGCGTGCGCTGAGGGTTCCGGGAAATGTACATATCTTGCCTCTACGGATTTCGTATTTATTCGGGGGGGGGGGGCGCGTCGGTTTGTTCTCCCTTTAGGGGCATTGTTAGTGTTGTTGTTTAATTCTCGTTCTGTTAAATGGAAAAAAAATGGGGCACACACGGGGGGAGTCAAGGGGTAAAGATTCATTTGTTGAAATTGTTGCAGCCGGGACGGCTGCGAGCTATGCGGGGGGGGAGTGATGTAGGGACGTTGGAGAGAGGGCCGTTATGCATGGCAGCCTATGGGAAAGAAACACAGTGGGCGGGGCTACGTGTGTGCACAGGGAGATGCCCTCTGCGACGTCCGAGCCAGACACCCTGGGGGGGGGCTGGTTCGGCGTTACGATCCCCCGGGGCCCCACCCCTCAAGGAGGGTTGGGTATAAAAAGGGGTCGTTATATGGGCTTAGTCAGTTATGTTATAGTTAAGCTAAGAAGTCGGAAGACGTCGTAGCTAGAGCCCTGGACTCCCCCTGATCGCCGCCCTTATCAGGGCCCCACGGGATCAGGCTCGAGCCAGTGGCGTGGTCCCGTGAACCAGAGCCAGTGCTCTGGGACTCCGGGTACCGAGCCCGATTACCAGTGTCGGGCCAGACAGCCTCCCCTAGCTCTTAGTGGAGGACTCAGGGGATAGGCTATGGATAGCTAGGGGTATTCCCTGAGTTATACGGGTGAGGGGGCCGCTACCCCCTCTAGGGCTGTCCTGTACTGGCAACTTGTTAAATAAATATACGTGTGCCTCAACTCCGTTGTCAAGCGTCCTCGACGGGTACTTCACTAGTAACCTGGTAGATTCTTAAAAGAAAATTAATTGGGTGCCTGCTATTGACCTCCTTTGTAATCTGCTTTTATTAATTTCGGTTTTTTGACATAAAAGTTGGGGCATGCCAAAGTCTGAAAGTAAATCTCCCGCCTGTTGAAAGGGTGCCAATTATCGCACTGTCATGTCGCAAATCCTCACGGCAGCGAACGTGCGAGCGATCGAGTGATACAAATGTTGGACTTTTGCACTTTAATATTTGTCTCAAATGTCCCTATCAACATCATCATCACGATCTTCTTCTTTCTATGTGGCACATTGCAGAGATGAGCAATTGCTAACTTTTTTTAACGGCACGAGGCTCTTCTGCACAATTAGCTTAACGCGCACGATCGTAATCACCGTCGGGCGGCGGTGGTTACGCTCGCCTGCAAGTCAGCACTTTGGAGGCAAGGGTTAGTGGATCACACGAACGTCGCGAAACTGCCTTCCCCGTTGACATTGAGGTGCCACACCCTGGCTTGCCAGGAGAACACGGTCCAGCAAAGTGTGGACGCCACCTGTTCCATCTGCATCGGATGTAGTGTTGCCCCACTGGCAACATTCATTAACATTCATTAATAGTAGAGAGCATCTTCTTGGTTCTTTCGGTAAAGTCACGTCGAAGGGAAATAATAAAATAATAAAAATAAAACATCATAAAATATTCTCACGACGTTTTCGGCCACAACGCAAGCAGCCGTCCTCAGGTGAAGAACAGGTCTGTCGGAAAGACAGCGTCTTGTATGAAAGACAGCGTCTTTCCGACAGACCTGTTGTTCACCTGAGGACGGCTGCTTGCGTTGTGGCCGAAACATCGTGAGAATTATTTTATTATATTCTTAGGTTTTTTTCGGTAAAGTCACGTAGGTAAAATCATAAAAAAGTAAAATAAAATAAAAATCACGACGTTTCGGAGGCAACACAAGCTTCCGTCTTCAGGTGGTACCGTCACAGCCACGACAGCTGTATCAAGTAAATGAGAGATTGCAGGAGTGGTAGCTCCTGCAATCTCTCTCAATCTCTCTCATTTACTTGAAGATGGAAGCTTGTGTTGCCTCCGAAACGTCGTGATTTTTATTTTATTTTACTTTTTAATGTTTTTACCTACGTGACTTTACCGAAAAAACCTAAGAATATGAATCATTGCAGTCACGAAAGCTTCAAATCTAGAATTATTTTATTATGTTTTATTTTTATTATTTTATTATTTCCCTTCTACGTGACTTTACCGAAAGAACCAAGAAGATGAATCCCTGCAGTCACGAAAGCTTTAAATCAAAAGTAGAGAACATCTTTATATAGAGAGGACCGCAGACATGTGGTGGGGGGACGGGGCGGGATTTGGTGCATCCCGTTACTCGTCTGATTCCTTGCATCGCTGAGTTGTTCTCTCGCTTTGAAAGCGACGGAACATTTTTGCATCCACGCGTTTACAAATTGAGACTTTTTGGTATTGTTACCGTCATGAGCTGTCATAAAAGTACTACATTGCTACAGTACCATAATGCCAATCATCTAATTACATGTGATTATTGTGTTATATGTACAGGATATGTTCACTTAATGCCATTTTAAAGGTCACACATACTTTGTTTAGCCAAATGAAGCAAATGTAATTTCCATTCTCGCTTTCTTCAAAAAATGTTTGTTACAATTTGTCAAATTATGACACTGACACCTAATGGTCTAATCTTGTAATTGGTGACACTCGCACATAATAGACTTTGTGCCATATTGTATGTGCTTATAAGAATAGTATACAATGAGTCTGCTCTTCTGCAGTGGTCTTCCAGTCCAAATAAAAACCTCTAACTTTACCCACCCACTTCAGCCCATTACATTCGTTGTATTTTTATTGACGTGTTCTCCCCTTTATCGTTGTGGACGGCAGAGGGCAGTGCAAGAATAATCCATTGTTGTACTGTACTGTAGTATGCTCCCACTTACATGCTGCCCACTTTCACCAGCCCCCATGGCCAAATAATTCCCATGACCCCACGACCTATGGGGAGGCCCTTAGCACGGGTGGCTACGTACGGTGCGAAAGAAGTTCAACATACATGCACCCAGCATGGGTGTTGATAAGAAGGCCATACATGTCCATCCCCTTGTTTGCTATTGTTCACCACGTACCGGGTGATCGATCCACAGATGCGCCACTAAAATGACGAGGGAGAAATGCGAGAGAAAACAACAAATTCATTTCAAAAGCCTCCACGTGTCTCCCATCAATCGCGATACACTCTTATCTAGTAACACTCCCCTCTGTAGGATACAAAGCCATTGCTTCCGCAACATTCAATCACCTTTTGAGAAGAACGAGGGTCATTAAAAATCAGTGGGTTGTCACTCAATGGATCACCGTGCACATTTAAGATGTGTTCCCATCATCAGTGGACAGAGTGGAAGCATTTTTTTTACAGATCATGTAAATATGTTGAACTTCTTTTGTACCCAACCGTGCTAATCGGAGGTGTGCGGGAAGGACAATAAATTAAACTCTCAAATAACTTCTAAAGAGTTTTCAATCTCGATGAGGACACCCTGTAGACAGCAGAGCCACATGCTGTCTACAAGGTGATACATCTGGCATTGACATTATAGATCAGCCATCAGCTTAAATGTTCAATTTCTTCATGACCAGGGCTCACGCAAGAGGGCCCCACTGCGCGCCTGTGGATGGTGCAATGAGGTGACCCACGTGGGTTGTCTGCCCCAGGGCCTCCAGCATGAACCTCTGTGGCGGTCCCCGTGCGTAACGCCCCCGCTCGTCTCTCTAACCCTCCTGCCCCTCTGCCCCCGGGCTTCTCCCCACCACGTGCGCAGCGCCCGACTCAATGGGCAGGAGAGCCGGAGCAGCTGCTCGCACCGCGCCTCCCCTCGCCGCGGTCCGGGCAAAACCATGAAGCTGTCGCGAGCACTGTCCGACCTGGTGCAGTACACGCGCTCTGTCGCCGTGCACGACGTCGATCACGACGGTACGCGGATGCTAGAGTCCCCTGGGCGCCGCTGTGGATAGATGTTAACTCCCTCACCTGGTTTGCAGGAGGTCGTGTGCTCGATCTCGACCGTGATGCCTGTTGTATTTTTGGAGTGTTTTTGTCTCTCTCCCCGTGGTCGTTTGGATTTTTCTCCGGATCCTCCGGTTTTCCCCTCCACATTTGCGTTTGGAGTATTTGGCTGCTATAAATATCCACGTGATAAGCCACTTCGTTGACCTGTCAATTGTGGCCAGGTCGCTTATGAAAAAAGATAATAGCTGAGTGGGCCTTACCGGGTAAAATAAAAATCGTAAATGTTTTTGTTATTTTTTAGTGATTTGGTTACCTTTCCTTTAAATTGCACTCCTGTTATGTTTTTGTGTTGTGTGTAGTTTGAACTTTCTAACCCATCCCAAATGGACATCTGTGAAAAAAAGTGCTTTATAGCTCATCAGGTTCCTCCAGTATAAATACATATTCTGATTCTGATGAATTCCTAAAAAATGTGTGTTATTAAAAGACCGCTGTTTCTTTTTCGTATCTGGGGTAATGCAGTGTTAATCCACTCCAGCTGGGCAGTTCTGTGGTTAGACCACCTAACTTTCAGTAGGAAGGGCCATAAGTTCAAATCCCCATCGGGGTCAATTAAATGGGTGCTGCTTTGCGTGGGAATTCAACAGCGGTTTCTGCGGAGATGGCAATGATGAACTTCCACCGCTGGCACATAACAACCCCATTGGAGATGAACACGATCCAACGCTTGTTCGAATGTAAAGTTTTTCAGGCTGCAATTTTTTAAAATTATTGTCCTATTTTCAAAGTGATCACATTGTGGTATATTCCTGTACAGGCTGTGTTGATGTCTCGGAACCTCGCGAGGGGGTATTTCACTGTCTCTCTCTCTCTGTGTCTGTCTGCAGCGGTGGCAAGCAGCTGGCAAGTGTCGTCCTTCAGTGAGAACAAGGCGAGCCAAATGCTACAGCAGAAATCGCAGGCGTTCCTTGCCTTCAACCAGCGGCAACTCTCACGCATCTACCCTTCCTCCTACCGCGTCGACTCCAGCAACTTCAACCCGCAGCCCTACTGGAACGTGGGCTGCCAGATGGGTGTGAACATCGCCCATTTACCCAGGGGGAGAATTTTTGCGTGCAAATGTTTGATTCCCAGCCAAGGCAAACGTAACAGGCAATCATCTGTGATGTTGGCCTTGGCTGGGTTGATCTTGACATCTGTATATTTGGAGTTTGCATGTTCTCCCCGTGGTCGTGTGTATTTTCCCTCCACGTTTAGAATCAACGTGCTGTTTAGAGTATTTGGCTGTTATAAAAATGTCCATATGATAAACCACTTCGTTGAGCTATCGTTTGTGGCGAGGGTGGATGAGATTGGTGATAGAATTGTAGCCAATGGAGAGAACACACCTGGGAGGATGGCCACCTTGGAGACAGAGCGATGAGATTAGCTCATGTGCAGGAGTGGGATTGTTTCTACCATCTCAGGACTTGTGTGGGATTGCAGTGGATAGATAATGGCTGATGAAAATGATGAATGTCTAAAATAACATATTGGGCTCATGATGCATGCATCATGTCATAGGAGCAGATATTATCTTCATGCAAATATGAATACTATTCATGCAAATTATATTCACACTGTACGCTATTGCCGTATTACCTTTAGCTGATGGGACCAAAGAAATGGACGAAGGACACGACACAAACAAACACTGGCAAATAACACAGTAAAGAACCGATTCTTGAACCAAATTGTGACCCCCTGAATCGTAACCAGAGGTGGTTTTAGTCTCCACTTTAATGTACAATGCTGAGACAGCAAGGCCGGGTATCGAGGCCCTGCGGATCTGCAGGGTTGTCATCTCGTGTTGCTGCCAAACGAATGGGTTTGAATCTGAATCCCGTGCGTGTGCGTCTCAATGCTTTTCCTTCCAGTGGCTCTGAACTATCAGACAAGTGGACGGGTCATGGAGATGAACAGGGCTCGTTTCATGGACAATGGCAACTGCGGATACGTCCTCAAGCCCGACTGCATTTTCGATGGTGCATAAATATCTACACACATTCTAGATTTGAAGCTTTCGTGACTGCAAGGATTCATATTCTTAGGTTTTTTTGGTAAAGTCACGTAGGTAAACAATTAAAATGAATAAAAGTAAAATAAAGCCGCATCAACTCTACGTAACAAAAAGGCTCAGTCCCTTTAACACGCACCTTTACATCATCCGCACATAGTTTACACAACAAAGGCTCATTCCTAACAGCGTGCTTCAGCCGCACCGAACCTCACAACAATAATATTCAGGGCCTACCTTGGCTCCTCCCACCCTCAACCAGTATGTATACAAATACTGTGTTCTTGGAATTTATCTCTCTTGATACAGCTATCGTGCTGTGACGGTTACACCTGAAGACGGAGGCTTGTGTTGCCTCCAAAACGTCGTGATTTTTATTTTATTTTTATTTTACTTTTATTAATTAAAATGTTTTACCTACGTGACTTTACCGAAAAAACCTAAGAATATCTACACACATGTATCAGCTCAAGCCTCCCGTCATTCACGTGACTTCTGCGTGGCCACGCCTGCCCTGCATCCCTCCCCCTCTCCCCATCCTCTGCGTCTATCGCAAGGCACGAATGTCGCCTCTTCTTCCCTATCCCCGTCTCTCCCGACCCTTTGGTGTCGCTTATCTGTTCCTTTACCATACTTCTCTCATTTCACATCCTTTCTTTCTTCCCTTCCCGTTTCCTTTGTCCTTTCATTATTATATCCTTTAATCAGTTTCAGATGTTAGGAAGCAACTACAGCGATGCACTTTCAAATCTAGATTCAAAACTCATTTCTTTAGAACTGCTTTTTGTGTTTAGTTAGTTGTCCTTCCCCCACACCGCCGATTAGCACGGTTGGATGCGTATATGTTGCGAAAGAAGTTCAACATACACACGTACATCCAATCCTTAACTCTACTCCCCTTCCCATGGTGTATGGCCATGGGTACATGTTTTTTATGGATATATCATGATCATCATCACCATGGTCAGCACACTCCTGTTTCAATGCAGAGGTTTTCGGTTTTATTTCCTGTACGTATGCACGTTGAACTTATTTTGCACCACAATTTTCTGGCACGACAGTTAAAATAACATTGGGGCAATTTCTTGAAACCCTCAAACCTCTCGACATCCGGCAATATCAATGAGGACATCATCGTTAGTCAATTGGTAGGTCGCCTGTGATAACGTAAAGTGTTGGTCCTGCCACCTATTCTAATATTACCTTGTGCGGTGTGTAAACATTGCCACCTACCCCCTTGTATGCCGTTCTGGCCTTCATAGGTGCTCGCTAACAGCACTAGCCCCAGCAGCCTGTTAAGGCGACACGGGGATCTTTGTATTTGTCTACGGTGTCTGGCCAGCCTGGATTGAGTAAAGGTTTTTTTCAAGTTTCCTCAAGCGGGTGCCCTTCCGCCAGGAGTGACGAAAGCAAAACCTTTGCAGGGCTGCACCTCTAACATCACCGTCATAAATACACACAATGCAACACACTTCTGATTACCTAGGTCAGAGGCGCAAGTCTAAATCCCAGTCTGCAGTCAGCTCAACCGAGGTTTGATCCAACGTCTACCACTATCTGGGCAGTGAACAGTGGCTGTCCTATGGGAGAAACTGATAAGACTATTTTTCATAATGAGACTATTTATTCCTATTTGAATAATTAATCCGATGAGCTATAAAGATCTTTTTCACAGATGTCCAGTTGGGACGGGTCAATATCCCTGTCATACGATTGGGGAACTTATATTGTGGGCTACAGCCACCAGCTGGGATGAGCAAAATGCCGATTGCTCCTTTGAGCCTGTGGGCACATTGACCTTGGCCTGACTTGAAAGTAAAAATGATTCTTTAGAATTGCTGGTAATGGCAATGCGATTTACTCTACAAGAAATGGTAAAGAGTTTTTAATTAAATAATTTGAATGTTATTTTGGAAAGCTCCTCTCAGTCTCAGGACGTTTTCAGTGTCCTACGTTCGGGACGTTTCCCCCAGTTCCATTGGTCACCGTGCCGAAGTGGATCTACGCATAACGTCGTTGGGCAATGTTAGGATAACAAAATGGAAATGATCGTCTATTCTTGTTTTTATCAACGATACAAATTTGAGTTCCCCATGCACAAAGAAACCCACATCAGATTGGTCACAAAATAAACAACCCACAGCGTACTTGCCGAGTGACTCAACATTAATTATAACGAATTTCCAAAGCCTACACAAGGACGTATAGTTTATGAAAAAAAAATACAGTTCCAAGCCCTCACTTCACGTATTCTCTTGATTTTGAGACACACTATCGTGCTCTCTCTTATTTTAAAACAAAGGTTGAGGTACGGTATTATATCATCCGGGCAGGTGTGCACCAGATTCGTACAGCTTTATTGACGCCCGGACACAGGTTTTTTTTGGAGGGAGGAGGGGGGTGGGGTGTGCCTGACTTTCAGGAGCATCTTCTAATCCGGGGAATACGGTAGCCAACTTGTGCCAGCGATAGGTGCCCCTACAGCAGACGGCCGTGTTCGACACCCACACACAGTGGATTTCATGCGGCACTTACAGCCAACCTCTGTTGCCCACACTGAGCCACACGCGGAGCCGCTGCGTCAGGTGACCGCTTTAACTCGTTGCGCCAGACGTGTTGACGGTAAAAAAAAAAGGTCGCACGGGGCGGAAGACGTGCAAACGCGCCGTTGCCAACTTGCGCGCGCGTGTTGAAGGGTGGTTCGCCGCGCGAAAAAGGGCACCGTTTCAGAGGACGCGTTGTCATTTTCTTCTGCGCAGAATTCGCAACAAGGCTCGCGACCGAAATCCACGCGCGCGCAAGCGTGACCTTTGGGCGTCCCCAGCTGCTCACAGCTTGAGAGGACGTCTTCTCCAAAACGCGATTTTATTTCTTTATTTGATTTACATCGACCTCTGATTTTTTTGGAGTTCCATCAAACCTGAAGTGGCCTTGCGGCGTTTTGTTACGGCATCCAGGAAAAACTCTCCAGACTGTTGCGGTTCTTCATTCGTAGCCGTTGTAGTAACCACGTGAATTGGATCCACCGCACACAGGAAAACAAAATACACCGGGCACCGACTCCTCAGGAAAGACTTCAGAAACATATTACGTGGTAAATTGGTGAACAATTAGCATGTGTTTCTGGATTGTTGTAAAACAAAAAAAACGTGTATCATTTTTTTAAGCTTCACTTTTTATTAGGCCCTGCACCATGATGATGAATAGTAATACTGTTTTAATTGTTCTTCATAGTAAAGAGCATTAAGCATCAATAACGTCACATATGAGCATTACTTTTTCTGCAAACGGTGTGGCGAGTGTTGCTACGTTGGGTATATAGAGCAGCGCCGGTGTCTCTGTGTTTGGGGTGTGTTTAGGAACCTTCCGCCCGTTCTCAGAAGACCCCTTGCCAGGCTACCCCAAGACCCAGCTCATCGTGAAGGTGATCAGTGGGCAGCAACTCCCAAAACCCCCAGACTCCATGCTCGGCGACAGAGGAGAGGTGAGTGTCTCCCTTGCTGATCTAGTCAACCATCACGCAAGCTCCAGTCATCCTCACAGCAGCGGCTTTTGGATCACCATCGAGCAAAGATGGTCACCGCATCGCGCGCTTTCAGATGCACTTCTGCGGACATCTGGAACGCGCTTCCTTCTGATATTCGGAAGCCACTAGAGCTATGCACTTCTAAATCTCAATTGAAAACTCATTTCTTTAGAACTGCTTTTCGTGTTTGGTTTCTTGTCTTGCCCCCGCACCTCCAATGAGCACGGTTGGCTATGTATGGTACAAAAGAAGTTCAGCATACATATGTAAAGACAGAAAACAACAAACCACTTATCTGACACGGTACGTGTGCAAATGGATAGTCAAGAAGTGTGTTACGGGCCTCTGTTTGGTGCAGGGAGGCCTCAAAGAGGATTGGTTAGGACCAGAGAGTTGAACTGATTGGTGGAAAGATTCAAACGTAAAAGGCGGGGAAACCAGGATGGACTGTCGGGGTAACGACTGACAACCTCTTGAGAAGAAAGAGGAGGATCGCCCGAGGGAAATGGGGTGAGCAAACCTTCGAGAAAGGGGGCTCGAGGAATGTCAAAGGGGAGCGCACAAGGGCAAGGGACAGTTGGAGAGAAGACAAAGTTTACGCATCACGAACCGAAGCCCGGTGTGACAGGCTAAACTAACCCCGGCCCCAATTAAACCCGGGTATAGTTTGGCCCAGGCCAGCGTATACCCAGGGGGATAAAGTGTCCTAGGCTAAACTACACCCCCCGGGGGTTTAAACTAGACTGGGCCAGACCATAGCCATCCAGGCCAGAACATGCCCCATGTGAAAGTTAAAAGGCAATTATCCATACAGAGAACAGCCGACAACGAGCTTCAATCGATATCTAAAAAGCGTATAAATGGAAGTGAGAATCTCAATTTGATCAATTGAAGCATTTTTAGAAGCAGTCGAAGCCAGTGAAGTCGAATACGAGCGCAGTTCCATTGAAGTGTTGCCGGAAGTCACGGAATAGGGTTTGGGTTAGGAACTAAGAACTAGAGGACTACTTGGACCAATATGTCAATGAATATGTAAACACCTCTGGCATCTCTCATGATAGAGTCTGGGCAACAGATGCCGAGATCATGGCCACAGCGAATAAATGTGTATATCGCTCAACACGATTACTATCATGGGGGTATGATTTGGCCTAGAGGGGCATAATTTGGCCTAGCCCATAATATACCCGGGTATAATCTAGCCTAGGCCGTTTTAACCCCGGGTATACTACGGCCTGTTACACCGGGCCTAGAATTAGTGTTAGTGTCCACAATAAAGGCTCGTGAGTAAAGCAAGAACGTGTGCTGGCGTCACTACACCTACATACCTGAGCGTATTCCCTCACATCCAGGAACAGAGAACCAGAGCAGCCAGCACTTCACCGCATTTATCTCAGTTGCTAAGCAAATGCCAGCCAGTGAGGCCTGTAATACAAAGGTAAATAAAGAAGGCATAGGAGAGATATCAAAAAGCTCTTTCAATTGTCATATTATATGAGGTTTGGAAGATACATATATTACAGGATTGAAACCTGCGTGTTTAACTAATCCTCCTTGTGTTCAATCCCCTCCGCTATAGCATCTCTATGCAGCAGCTGCTGCTGTTCTCATACTTTAGGTAGCCTTAGTCCAGACTCCTGCCTCCCTCACTCCCTCCTCCCCCCCCCCCTCTCAATCAGCCGCCTGACTTGTAAGTCGAAGCCTCCTATGCATGAATGTATGTTGAACTTTTAAATTTCGATTTAAAGCTTTCGTGACTGCAGGGATTCATCTTCTTGGTTCTTTCGGTAAAGTCACGTAGAAGGGAAGTAATAAAATAATAAAAATAAAACATTAAATAATTATTATATGTTTTAAATAATTATTTTATGTTTTATTTTTATTATTTTATTTCTTCCCTTCTATGTTGAACTTCTTTTGAACCGTGCATAGCCAGGTGCTAATATGACATGCGGGGGAAGGACAACAAACTAAACACAAAGCAGTTCTAAAGAAATGAGTTTTCAATCTAAATTTTAAAGTGCGCAGCTCCAGTGGCTTCCTAATATCGGAAGGAAGAGCGTTCCAGACGGCCGCAGAAGCTCATCTGAAAGCGCCACGCGATGCGGTGACCGTCTTTGTTTGAATAACAACACGAGTCCAATTTCGACCAAAACGACTGCTTTCTGTATCGGTTTATTTCTCAATGGCATTGGCTTCAACGTCGAAGAGCGTTCCAGACGGCCTACTCGTCTCTTTCAGATCATTGACCCCTTTGTGGAGGTGGAGATCATTGGGCTGCCGGTTGACTGCTGCAAGGAACAGACTCGAGTCATCGACGACAACGGTAAACAAACGCACGCGCTCATTGCGCACACACTGACAAACACACAGGCAACGCACGAAGCCCAAAGGGTCCATGACAATTATCAGCATTTCCACAAAGGCCTCACAGCTGAGGGTGATGCTGTATCAGTGTGTGTTGGGAGTTTTCACCTTCTCCCCTCTGAAGAGTCTTGAATGTTATTCATTGATGCGTGTGTAAATAAATCTTTGGTTCTTTCCGTAAAGTCACGTAGGTAGAAAAAAAAATAGCTCACGACGTTTCGATCGCCACACAAGCAAACGTCTTCAGGTGGTAAAGACGATTGCTTGTGTGGCGATCGAAACGTCGTGAGCTATTTTTTTTTTACCTACGTGACTTTACCGAAAGAACCAAAGAGTATGGATTCCTGCAGTCACGAAAGCTTCAAATCAAGCGTGTGTCATTTTTCACGTGCACGCATCTGCATTCGTGTTTTCTTTTTATTGTCGTCATCGGGTGTTTTTAGTGCAATGTTGTAATCCACATTGTCAGTGTAAGACATATCCTAGTTCAATATGCATGAATGGAGTGGCGGCTCATTGAGATATACCGTCTTGTTTAAAGTCTGCGTACGCGGGGAGTCGTAACTACATTATATTTTGCTATCATCTATCCACTGCCACCGCCATCCCTCACAGTCCTGCTGGGATGCTACAATTAATTCCACCCTTCCACAGGAACTGATCTCATTGGTGGTCGCCCGTTTGGGGGCATTCTATTTTGGCTGCCATTCCATCACACATCTCATCCATCAGTCATCTTCCCCGCTAGCCATGTCCTGCTCAAGCCCACTGACTTCCCCTCGTAAGGTCGGGCTCGTTACACACAAAGTGATTGCCACAAATGAACCGCAATACGTTGCTGATCACGGCAAGGAGCATAAACCATCACTCGAAGTCCTGGTCATCCTCGCAGAAGTGGCGTTTCGGATAACCATCGAACAAAGACGGTCACTGCATTGCACGTGCTTTTCAGATGCACTTCCGTGGCCGTCTGGAACGGTCTTTTATTAGGAATCCAATGGAGCTAAGCACTTTCAAATCTAGATTGAAAACTCATTTCCTTAGAACTGCTTTTTGCGTTTAGTTTGTTTTCCGATTCCCGCACGTCCGATCAGTACGGTTGGCTACTTACGGCGTGAAACAAGTTAAACAAACATACACAGTAACAGTCAGTATTATGTCTCTGATTTACACGTGTTCCTTGATCCATGTGTAAAGCTGTCTGTTGCACAGTCTAATTCTCAGCATGCCTCATTCTCCTCTTATTTGTGAGCTTTGCTTCAATACACATGCGGCTTTATTGTATTATTTTGACATCGTTTTTGTTGCAATCTCTTTCTTTTGCGGCTCGGACTCACACGTAACCCTCGCAAAATATAATTCCAGGGTCGGTCAGGTTTTATACCCCGGAATTTCAGACACTTACCACCATGGCCCACATGTGTCTTCCTGAGTTGACTTCCATGAAAGGAGTCTGGTGAAAACACGTTGACACGTAAATTCTGCCCAGGGAGAACCTAAGGGCGGGGGGCGTGGAATACAGAGGAAAGTTCAGAGACAAGAAGGGAAACGGGGGAATTGGGTTCTGTTCATCATAGAAGGGCTTGAAGTGGATTATATTTAATAGCTTGACACCGAGGAGGATGCTGCTATTTAAATTTTGAAGGAATAAAGGTTTTTAAATCGTTTAATTTTCCACTTCCCTTTCTACCAAGATATAATATGCTGTTACATTTCTATATATGAAAAAGTAAGCAAAGTAGGACAAATACATAGTTAATTAAATCATTTTAAAAAATCACATCATTCCTCTGGGGTTTATAAGCAGAAGCGGTGTTACAATGGTTAGCGCAATGTACGATGAACCCAGAAGCCTAAACCTGTAAAAAAATTATAAACTATTTTTATTTCACCAGGTGAGGCCCACTGAGTTACGAAGCCCTTTTTTCAGAAGTGACTTGGCCACGATTGACCGCTCAACGAAGTGGTTTATCACGAGCAATTTTATAGCAGACAAATATTCTAAACGCACGTCGATTCAAAATGTGGGGCTGTGGGGGGGGGGAGAAACCGGAGGACCCGTCCTCCTGCATACCAGGCAAGGTAGTTATCATCTCGCCATAGCGGCGCCCACAATACACATGATGATGATGAACTGGATCGGAGCAAGCACGCCAACATCAACAATGAGTGGTGCCTGCCATGGCACCGCTTCTCACCCGGCTCTTCACAAACCCATCCTGGCCATCACGGTGAAGTACAACTCCTGTGACTGACGCTTCATGCGGTAGGCCTTCATTCAGCAGTGGATTGACAAGAACCATACAAATACACGTGCACATATACCGCACCCCCCCCCTCCCCACGATACACGTCACGCTCTCTTTGTAGGCCGCCTTGCAATGCGGTTGCATTGCAGTAGAATGCTAATAAATTCAAATTGCATTTGAATGTGGGAATTTGTGCAGCACAAAGTGAATTCACACAATGCTGCTTATCGCCCCTTCCCAGACTACAGGCCAGTGGCTCGTTGGCAATGGCTCTCCCACTCTCTCTGCCATACGTTGTGCTGCTGACTTGCTGCCCATCCTGATGTTCCTCTTTGGTCAAACACCACTGTCGCCCACTCCTGTCTTCCATCCTTTTGGCAAGGTCTTCCCCATCAATGTCCCTCTTATCACCGTGACCAGTGCTCGCGCTGCAAGTTTTGGATGGTGCACTCATGTCGGTGCCGTTTGAGTATTAACATTACTTACTAACGATGCAACGTAGGATCCATCTTCTTGGTTCTTTCGGTAAAGTCACGTAGAATGGAAATAATAAAATAATAAAAATAAAACATAATAAGATCATTCTCACGACGTTTCGGCCACAACGCAAGCAGCCGTCCTCAGGTGAAGACCAGGTCTGTCGAGGAGACGCGGTGAAGACCTGGTCTTCACCTGAGGACGGCTGCTTGCATTGTGGCCGAAACGTCGTGAGAATTATCTTATTATGTTTTATTTTATTATTTCCATTCTACGTGACTTTACAGAAAGAACCAAAAAGATGAATCCCTGCAGTCACGAAAGCTTTAAATCGAAATTCAACGTAGGATCGTTAAGACGGCCCCTCCGTAATGCCGCCTGCTTTGTGCGCGCCTCTTGAGCAGGCTTCAACCCCGTGTGGGACGAGACTCTGGTGTTCACGCTGCACATGCCGGAGATGGCGCTGATCCGATTCCTCGTGTGGGACCACGACCCCATCGGCCGAGACTTCATCGGGCAGCGCACCATCTCCTTCAACGGCATGATGCCCGGTACGCTGGCAGGCACCCTCTCCTGCAGCCGTGCTGTGAACCGTGTTTGCTCTGTTGCAGTTCATCATCATGAGAATAATGATGCATTGTGTTCAGCTCCTTGTGTGTTTTCGAGTTGCAGCATGTGTTGTTCGGCACGACGTCCGACGTTTCGCTTCACGTGCCCGTAGCTTATTCAGAAACTGAATTCCCATCGGCGTGCTTAATCAAATATCTTATTATAAAAGCCCGGCGTTCCATTTGTCCGTCAACTAAATTGTAAGAGCCTTTCAGAAGGCCTGAATCAAAACGTTATATAAAGTGGACCCCCCCTCCCCCAGATGTGGGGGTGAAAAGTTGATCCAACAGGTTAACAACAATTGTCAACTCCCGCAAAATAATGTATTTTGTAAGCATATATACCTACACGCCCTACATACAATAGAGTCAGTAGTATTTACATATATACCTACACACCCGACATACAATATAGTCAGTAGCATTTACATATATACCTATACATAAGCGTTTTACCAATTTTTCACAGCATCAAAAACATGTTTGCTCTTTGCACTCAGAGAAACATTCCACTATATGTATGTTGAACTTATTTCGCACCGTCCTTAGCCAACAATGCTAATTGGAGGTGCGGGAAATGGCACTGTAGATGGCCATGTAAACCCATCGTGTTATATTGGTCCTTATAAGCTCTTATCAGTGAGCCACAATGAGTTACGGATTGCCTCAAACAACAAGGTTCTGTATATGGTTGCTCATAAAGACTCATACCTAGATATGGACTTCCATTGAGTGTCCAAAGTGCAAAAACAGATGGGAGAGATGCCAGCTGGCATGAAAGATCTACGAATGAATACCGAGTCTGACGATGACTAATTGTGTAAATCACTGAATACAAATTTGAGGCGGTGGGTTGAAACGACGCCGGCGGTGTTCCAAATATGAAAATTCTTAATGCGGTCAAACGCTCGCCGTGACGTCGCAACGCTGTGCGAGGCCCGCAGGTTATCGCCACGTGTACCTGGAGGGAGTAGCGGAGGCTTCGGTCTTTGTGCACGTGGTCATCAAGGAGTTCTCTGGAAAGGTTGGTCTCACTGTAAAACAAAACAAAGCAATCCCCCATCGACTACAACACGGCGTCAAGTTTTGGCAGCTCGGCTACATACTCTAGACAAGTTGTAATGATTTAATACGTTTTTTTAGCTTAGCAATTATGGGGCTTCCTTAAAAAAATGCTGATTAAGGCTTAGAAGTCAGCATTGAGACGTCTATGCTTCCTCGTCTTTACTAACCCCGCACTGGCCAGAGTGGTGAAGTATGGTCAGATAACCTCCTCGACCCGTATCGCGTGAGAAGGCCCTCATATAGCAGCGGACTGGCAAAGTTCCCGTACCCGTACATGCATATTACATATGAACCTTATGGCGGAACCCCGGGGTCCCGAATAAACGGAAGTCAAAATCGTAATGATTTTAAATATTTTTGGCGACTCCGTCCCACCGCGCACATAAACGCCGTGACCCACGTGGCGCGGATCATTCTGTTGTCGTGTCGTGTCCAAGCGCAGCAGCGAGGACAAATGCGCAGAAGAGCTGAACAAGCGAATGCACTCCATGCTCGGGTATGGGCAGGATCGTAAGTCTTATCCAAAGCTGCTCAAACTGCCGACACGACTTAAGTCCTTTATTTGTCATCACGGTATGCATAATACAGTGAAACTGCTCTCTTACCTTCATTATTATTTGTTACCTACCAATGTCTGCAGCCAGGATCAATCGATGACAATCCTATTACCTGCAGATATTTAACAGATGAGATGTGTTGCACCGTTAATGCCTCCTGTTTGATCATACTTCTCTTGTGCGTATGTATCTGTGCAGATAGGTTTTTTTATTTTGTCCCCACATACCGCTCGTATCAATGCGGATAAGAGGAGCGGCGACCCACTACTCTGTAGAGTAACATTGGTATAAACGCTTGTTACAACATGACAGCGCATTGAAAACGCGTACTATTTTATGTACTGTTTGCAAAGCGTGATCACAAATCCACACTGAGAAACACGATGATTGACAGAGGGGTGTACATTTTTTTCGATAGTGTATTTAAATAGAAGTACTGCAGGTAAGTAGTTTTCAGTTTTAAAAGCATCGTTTAACAAGGCAACACTTGCCACCATCCTTCAAACCCATTGGTGAAAAAGAGCAAAGTTCTTCTTTACATTATAACATAATGTTTACGCGAGAGCCGGGAGCTTATGGGATGCAGGCGTCCCGCCATAAGGTTCATATACTGCTTAAAAGAACACGAGCATACAAGCCATCACAAAACCAAATTAATATTTCAATAATGGCCCACCCTTTGTTGTCAGTTTATCCTCTGGCAGTGCTCATGCATTAGTAACGAGAAACAACTAAAAGAACAGAGCTTGTGCACCATTGCCTGTGGCGGTCTTCGTGGTGGTGGGGAGGTGTGGTGGGGCGGTGGAGAAGAGAGCCACGGAATACCTGTACCCTCTCTCCCAGATCAAACAGGTCGGCGGTCTCAAGAGCCTCTTTTCGAGAAGCGTCAAGCACGGCTCGCTGGACAGCCGCACGTCCTACTTCTCTCGGCGGCGCTCGCTCGGCAAGGACTTCCTCCGGCGCACGTCCAGCGTCCCCGCCAAGGGCCGCAGGAAGAACAAGTCCATGTCGCTGCTGGTTACCATGGAGAAGGAGGGCGAGGTCGCGGAGCAGCCGGCGTGCGGCTCGGCCGCCGCCGCCGGCGCCGTCGTCGGGAACC
This sequence comes from Lethenteron reissneri, assembly GCF_015708825.2. Taxonomy (NCBI): domain Eukaryota; kingdom Metazoa; phylum Chordata; class Hyperoartia; order Petromyzontiformes; family Petromyzontidae; genus Lethenteron; species Lethenteron reissneri. Next base: position 5,998,342 of record NC_083814.1, read on the forward strand.
CCGGCGAGGCTCTCGCGGCCGACGGGATGACGGCGACCGCGGCGCCGGTGACCTCGGCTCCGTCGCGGCGTGACGTCGCCGCGGAAGAAGAGGAGGAAGACGACGGCGGCGGCGACCGCGACGCGAGCTCCCGCGGGGCGCGGGCGGACGGCGAGGGCTGCCGCGAGGGAGGTAAGAACGCCCGCGGCCGCGCTCGCTTGGCACGCGGCCCCGTGGGCGCGTGCTTCGGCGGTTGTCTCGGCGCCGGGGAGAACTGCGTCAGGTGCAGCCTGGCGCTGGAGCTCGGCTGCCGGGAGACGGAGGTTCCGCGGCAGCGGGCCGGCAGGCCGAGGCGCAGGCACGTGTCGTTCGACGACCATGGCTCCGGGATGTCCACGAGGAGCTTCGTGTACGCGGACGTCAGGGACCGCGGCGCGAGCGGCGGCGGCGGTCGTGCCGCCCCGTCCGACGCGGCCCCGCCGGCGTCGTTCCGGAAGCTCGGGCCGAGGAGCAGGTCGCACTCGGCTAGACGGGGCCCGGTAGGCGGCGCCGAGGCCTGGCCCGTCGGCGAGGAGGGCCGAGTTGATGTGCACTGGCGGGGGGCCTCGGTCGTCAGCAACGGAGCCGCTTCTGACGGCTTGCAGCCAGCGGCGTGTTGGGCCCCGCAGGCACCGCAGAGACCCGTGGGCACTCTGCAGAGGGAAATGGATAAGCTGCTCACTGAAAAGATAGAGGAGATCAGGAGCAAATCCCCCATCTTCCGTCGTGGTAAGGGCAGCAGCAGTGTTAATGTAGTAGGCATTTTAGCCGTAGTCTGGTCGACGACAACCTATGAAGTTTTAGTCGAATCTTAGTCTGCGGATTTCTCTCAATAATTTGCCTCAGACTAAAATGCCGACTAAAATTAGCACTGGGCAGCGATACTCTATAGGTCGTGGTGGCTCTAGGCATGGCCGGAATGGATTGTGGCAGAAGCACGTCCCTTTTGGAGAGCGGGAGATTGATTTATCGATGTCATTGTACTTTTTTTAATGTCCGTGACCTTGCGGATCAGCCAGACGTAAAATTCGAAGCACGTGTCCAGCACAGCAAGTGCGCTGCAGTTCTTTGCAGGTTATTGAAAAGGGACCGTGGGAAATGGGGCAATAATGTCGCTTCTTTGCTCAATATCATGGGAATGTCGAACGTTGCCGAGTTTGTCCCAGCGGCTTCTCTCCAAAATGAGCCCGTACGTGCAACTGCACAATCGCCTTCTTTTGCCATGCGTCTGCCACACCGTGAGTATGACAGCACTTTATTGGTTGGGTCTCCATGGCTGTGTAAGGAAAAAAGAAAGAAAATATATTTCCTCACGTATGACTTCATTTAACAAAGCCACCTCATAGGATGCATTTCAATTGGCATTGTATATGACAAAAATGTAATTCGAAAAGCGACATGACACCTCAGTGTACGCGAGTATAAGCACCGTGTTTAAACTTTAAATCGTTGTCAAATGTCAAAGTGTAGCTCTTTGGCGTACTGTATGCCAGAGCAGCTTTAATTATATAATCCTCACCATTTCTAACGCTTATGGCAAGTGAGTTTGTAAACGTTTCCTTCTCTCTTTTTTCGTGTTTAAAGCCACAGTTGCAATTGGCTTCCGTAAGAAATGCACGATGCTAATTTACAAATTGCAAATTAGTTCATGTGGAAACTATTGTTGTTTTGTATATTCAACCTTTGGCCGCAATTTTTGTTGTTTATCTTTCTGCACAAAAACTCTGAGCAACATTTCCATATTTTTAAAAAAACAGCCATCCATTTTTTTCGGAGAATGATTAACTCGTTAAAACAAGTTATACCGACCACCTCATCCTACATCACACAACGGGGAAAAATACATATTTTCTACTCATAAGTTAAACACTTCAGTAACGAAGTGTAATGACCCATCCAATAAACGCGCGTCATGATAAACGTTCGTGCGGCATCATCATGATGCCTATAAGTTCTCAGATTCACTGCAACTTGATATGCAAGCTTCGCCCCACATCCTGGCACACATTTCTCCAGTCCCGTCGTCTTTCACTGAATTCTGGTCCCTCAGTGAGGCGTTACCGATCGGTCTGCTAGGTTGTCGGGAGAACTTTGCTTATCAACTGGATGCAGGCCTACGATGGTTTAATTATGTCCTTGTGAAAGAACATCGCACTTCTATGGAGGTATGCTCAGTGGTGAAGGAATGAGGCATTGACTTGTGGTAGTGGTTGCGGTGGCAAATTTAAGGACAAATAAACTCGATGAGATTGTTCTTTGGTTCTTACGGTGAAGGCACGTGGAAAGAAAATAAATTAAATAATAATAGAATACGACGTTTCGATTGAAACACAAGCAACCATCATCAGGTACGTTATGAATGAGAAAAAAACATAGTAAACTCAGAAATACAATGCAATCCAACCAGAGTCGGCCAACACAACAGTCAACACCCCACCTGTTTGATGACGTTCTTCCAAAGATTGCTAAATTTGAGAGAGGGATAAAACACAGACAAGGAGACACAAAGACAGACACACAAGCAGAGAGAGGCCGTGGGTGTCATACAGAATGCACAACTCTCTCGTCTGTAGGCTAGCTGCTGTTAATAACATACTCAGAGTTATGGAGCGATAAACGCGCGGCCACTTGAATTAGTGATGCGTTTTGTTAGCGCCGGTCCTTTTGGTTAACGGGTGACTCTAGCACGCATTGTGTGGGAACCCTTTTAGAGTGATTGCTGTTTGTCACGTGTCAGGTCTCAAGTTTTTACGTTTTTTTAACCGGGTGCACAACTCAAGAGACCAGAAATGAGTCTCATTTACAAGCGTGAGCATCTTAACGCGAACAATATTACCTATAACAGTGGTTTTTGTTTGGGTCAGATCACGTGAACATACATGTGTCGTTAAACCCGCCACCACCCGACACAGCCAACTAGTAAGGTTTGTCACGTAAACAGAACACGCCAATTCGTTACTAGTACAGTACACCGGTTGTGTGTTGGTGAGTAAACCCACAACGTTTACAATTCGAGTAGCGTGACGTTTCGCCGGTAATTACAACCAGCCTCATCAGGCGGCAGCCAGAGTTGTGGACAAATCCTCCAGTCTCGGTCTTAGATAGAGGGATAAATGCGATGTCGTCACTTGTGAGCCAATCCGGTGCAAAGCATCAAAGCTCAATAAATAAATGCGCAGCAGTGAAACAAATTGAAATCAGAACAAAAAGCAACCGTTTCACGTGCATGATTGAAGTTTTTTTTACCCAAACTTAACTCAAAATTAAATATTCTTGGTTCTTTCGGTAAAGTCACGTAGAAGGGAAATAATAAAATAATATTAATATAAAACAATAAACATTCTCACGACGATTCGACTGCAACACAAGCAATCATCATCAGGTGTGAAATCCACACATATTTATATTATTTTATTATTTCCCTTCTACGTGACTTTACCGAAAGAACCAAGAATATGAATCCCTGCAGTCACGAAAGCTTTAAATAAAATTCTAAATTAAATATTACGTTCCCAAAAGTGCAAATTAGTTCAGGGCAGATTGCTTTTAGACTCATTGTACAATTACAAGATGAAGGTGCCAGAAACGTTGAACAGATAGAATGTAATCATAGTATAGAAATGTAAACAGATGACTGCCACCACTAGGTATAACTTCACGGGAGTAGTTTAGTCACGTATGCTGCAATGTAGAATGTAACGTTAGAATACTGGCAGTAGAATAGAACGTTTTAAAACGTTTATGTGTATGTTTTTAATCAAAATGTTGCATTGCACTGGACACGTTCAGGCAAAGGAGCAGCCCTGCAATGCCTTGTTCTCCTGCTGGTGGAAGGGCCTCCGCTAGAGGGAGCTCTAGAGAGCCCGTCTGGAGGGACATCTATTTGAAGTACTCCCCCACACTGACACATTTGCAGGAAAGCAATTGTGTTCATTTATTTTCCACTTAAAGTCATCATCACAACCGAGATCGGTTATAATGTTTATTATTGGCCAGGATAGGCCTGCGATCCTTTCCTCTCACCTCGTAGAGCCTCCAGCTCAAAGGAGTTCCCTCAATAAGGGGCGCCACGGTGGCTAGGAGATGTTGACTACCTCGCCTGGTATGCAGGAGGTCGTGGGTTCGATCCCGACCCTGATGCCTGCTGTATATTTGGAGTTTGCATGTCACTCTCCTCGTGGTCTCGTGGATTTTTCTCCGGGTCCTGGTTGTTCCCTCCACATTTAGAAACATGAGTTTTGAGTATTTGGCTGCTATAAATTTCCACGTGGTAAGTCACTTCGTTGAGATATCATGTGTGTCCACGTCACTTCTGAAAATTATCTATATAGCTCAGTGGGCCTTACCTGGTAAAATAAAAAAAATTAAAAAATATGTGGTGGGAAATAATTTTTCCTCATTGGCAAATTTGCAAACAGTGATAAACTTTTGGTCGAATAACGAATGCACCTTTTAAAACTATTCCCAGTATCATAATTCCAGAGCGAGCTTTGTGTCTGCCAGAGTGTTCCACTGATTAAGCATTACTTGTAATAGGCTGTCTTTGTTATGTCTCTTCCAACGCTTGCAAAATAGCTCAGGATTGACTAGGAACTCAACGTACAGGTAACGAATGTGTACATGCATTTCTCTCCGTGGTTTTCCTCGTTCGTTTGTGCGCATGGTATCATTGCTGTTGCATTCCCATTCATTTACTGAAACACTGACTGTGTGATATAATGTATTATCAAAAAAAATTATTATTATTATATGTATTCTTATGGGGTTCAGCATTATTGATGTAGGTTTGAAAAATCACTTACATTTTAAAATGTGATTACATTTACAAATACAATACACAGATATTGCGGGAAAACACTGACCTTCCTTTGAGCGTACATTATTAATCTAATATAATTACTCAGATGGGTGTTATACGTTCACACGATGTTTCATCCTAGCTTCAAAGTCATTAACCCAAACAAATGGAGTAGCTTGCAGCCAATAATTTAATTGGCTGAAATGCCTAAATAAAAAATATCACGTGTGCACATTTGGGCCAATCAAATTGGCTCTCGGTGGGCTTACATGAAACACATACCCACTCTTCCTTTAGAAAATGCTAATTATTAGAATTTCAAATAAAGTAGACGTACTTGCACTCTACATTTCCAGCCAGGGTGAGCAATTGTGTGATGCCACCGATGTTTCCGTTTATATTTGCATAGATACTCATCATACTTTTTTTTTCTGTACTTATAATCTGTCTCATAATTCAACGAGACAAAGTTACCGTGATTGCTTTGTATAATTAATTATTTACAAAGGTTTATTAACACAGGAAAACTAAAGTCATTAAAATTTGCGAAGTGATTAACATTACATTTTGTTAGCAGCACCAGGTGTAGGAAAATAGATCAATTAAGATTCGGCTTACAAAGCAAATTTACATTGGTTTGGTTCATCACATCTGGCATGGCACGTTAATTAAATAACAAAATAAGCTCCTTTGATGACATGAAATCCTTAATGTAGCCGAAAGCTATCTCTGTAACAGACGGTATCATTATAAGTTCAAAACATATACCGTACGTTATCTATTACCCCTTTTCATCAACCGCACTGGATTTCTCTCAGAAATCCTGGCACATCACCACCGGGCGAGATCCAGGGTACGCTATTTAGTAAAACTCCACTTGATGTCATGGTGTAAACATTGCGGGTTATATAAATATTCTTGAGCAGTCAATGTGGAAGTTGATCGGTGCGGGCTCTAACCGAGATCTCCCTTTGTTTTCAAAGCAGGTGGAATTGGTTCTGCATGCCCGCACTCTGCTCCAGACAACCATGCACACTCCAGCGACCTTCGCTCGAGCACTCCCCCACATCCTCTTCTTCTCCACATGATCAACCGTGCGTCTCTGAAGAGGGCTTCTTCTCAAAAATCTCAGAGCAGTGACCCTCCGTCGCCGACCTGCGGGGCCAACCCCGATGCGAGCCCGGCGGCAGGCGGCCCCACATCCCGGCCCGACGCACGACATTACGCGAGCCACCCACTGCTCAGCCACCACGCTTCCATCGAGTCCCAGGACAGAGATCTGTCGGCGGCTTCGGACAGCGCCGATTCCATCAACGGCTTCGACGGGGACATCAACACGAGTTCAGAGTCGTCTTCCGACGAGACACTGGCGAATCGCGCCGAGCCAATCCCGGGCTCGCAAAACCACGGTCTCGTTACCGGAGAGGTGACACGGAGAGCGGGACACTGTCCAGATCCCTTAGACAAGAGCATGAAAAGAAGCTCCATTGAGTCGTCGCCAATGTTTTCGGTGAACGTCACTGCCAATGACAAGCTGTGGAGACCGCTGGACGGCAAGAGCGTGCGCGACAGCGTGGCATCCGCGTCGAGCGTCTCATCGGCCGACACGGTCATTGACGCCTTTTCGTATGAAGGCCGCTCGTCAATTGCAATGCTGAAGAAGAAGCACCTGGAAAATGTGTTCCTCAGAGGGGACACGGTGGGCCCAGATCCCCGTTGTGTTCCCTGTGAATTGTCCGGAGCAAATGAGTTGGTGTCTCCCCCAGCGTCGTCTCGCCTGAACGAGCAAATGGCAGTGGACAGTAGAGTGGGTGAGGGTGGGAAAAACGACGTAGCCATTGGAAATCAAACAAAACTGGAAGCTGCTCGATCGGACTTCACTGCAAAGCTAATTCCGGATGCAAATGGCATGTCTAATAATCAAAATAACAACCACATAAATGTGAGAAATGAGGACAATTCATCATCAGCTCTTGGCTCTAATGAAGGAAAGGTGCCTTTCGGTGTTGTCCAGCTTCGAGAGAAGAAGTCCACAATGCCTGATTCACAAGGCCAAATAGAAAGCAACGTGCCACACTTTCGTTTTCCATCAGAAAAGCCAAATAATGATTTGGAGAGGCCGTACGATAACAGGCAATCGCTTTCAAGCTTTGAGAGGGTAGCAATGTTGAAAAGGGAGTTCATGGGCATCTTGGGACACCAGTGGAACGACGAAGTAGATTCGGGAAATAGAACGAATGATGAATATCCTCAAGTTACACCTGCTATGGAAACTTGCTCCGCATTGCCAAGTGGAAATGAACCTTTTAAAAGGTCCATGTCTTATGATGTCGCATACTTCAGCCCGGACTCGGCTGCGGTGATGCGTAAAGACAAACTTAACGGACCACCATTCAGCGCAACAACCGTCTTCGGGGGAGCAGAAGAGATTCCACCATCCACCAATGGCGAGACGTCTGGGCCGGATCCCTGCGACGGAACGCGAGTGCGGGAGATGAGCGCGGACGGCGATACGATCGGCGAGGATCAGGAGCCGTCGCCCAACAGCGGCGTGCTGCTCAGGACGCTGTCGCTCGACCCGGCCACGTCGATGAGCGCAGGCAAGAGGGCGGCCGCCGGCGCCCACGAACGCCGCGCGCGCTGCGACACGGTGGCGGCCGCTCGCCCGTCGTGGAACAGGCTGTACATGCAGACGCTCGTGCAGTCGAGCAAGGCGGCGGCCGAGGTGAACTGCCCCACGGGGCGACAGCGCCGCAGCCAAGTCCAAGAGCTTGGGGGACCTGACATCGGACGACATCGTGAGCAACTTCCAGAGCAAGTACAAGAGCATCTGCCGCAGCTTTATCACAAAGTCGATGCGCGAGCAGCGCAGGATGGTGGCACTCGGGCGCCTTCCGAACCAACCACAGAACCCGCTGACCGAGCAGATTATTCAGCTCGCGACGCTGACTCAGGACGAGGTGCCCGAGTACACGTCGTCGCCCCCCCAACGTGCGCCTGAAGGCTCGACCTCTCCCAGGTTGAGGTCGCCCGGGACGCAGAACCTCAGCCCCACCAGCCATGCGAGAGAGGTCCTTCTCGTACGGTCCCGCGTTCTCTGGCTCCCGGTCGAGGAGCATCAGCGACGGCAGCTCCCTCCACCGCAGAACGACCATGCCGGTGAATCTCTTGAGAAGCGTCTCCACGGAGCAGCAGGGCGCTTCGGGCCCACAGAGGAGGCTGCCGAGCGGACAGCCGCCGAGCAGCGCGCTCAAGCGGAGTCAGTTTGCGCAGAGGTATCCCGCGTCGAGCTACGGCTTGTTCAGGCACTCGGTGGGCTCGTTGGATGGCATCAATGTCAACCCGCTGCTGACGGAGCGGCGGGAGGCACCGGACGGAGCCTGCTCGACACTCACCAAGGCCCGCTTCATGGAGGAGCCCTCGGTGGTCGGGAAGGCGCCGTCCTACTCCGAGCCGAACCTCAGCGAGGAACCAGAGGTCTTCTTCATGCTCAACCTGTAGCGCGGCCGTGCGGTCGGGAGTGTGCATGCGGTTGTGGCGGCACGTGAAATGAATGCATCACGCGCATGAAAATTCGCGGCGAGTCGCGGGTGTCCTAGTTTAGGCTGAGACTAGAATTGGATTTTTTTTTTAGTGCAGATGAATTGCAAAAAAAAGGGGTGGCATTGTAATGTTTTTTTTTTTACTAATATAAAGTAGTCATTGGTAGAGTATGCATATAAATCGTACATTTGTATAGTGTATTTGCAGTTTGTTTTAAATACAAAATCCCGACATTGATCATCGTTATCTACTGGAACCTGTTTAATAGCATGCTATTTAAGCAGATATAACTTTAGAGTTAAATTAATCCCACACAGTTAAAAACATAGTATTTTTAGTATAATTCGGGACTGATGCTACATTATCTTCACTTCCTATAAATGTGTACATTCAGGGCTGGACCATCTCTTTATATAAATTGTAATATATGCTGATACCCAAATGGGCATTGAGACTAACTCGTAGAGCTATCCATCCCGTTTTTAAGTGTCCCCCAAGTAAGTGTAGTCTTTGCCAAGTGCTGTAGTTTTCAGAGTAGCGGAATGTGTGATGCGTACGACACAGCAGAGAACACACGTGCCCCAGCATGTGCGGCGGTACTTCCGATTGGTTTTCCAAGGCATTTAATCGATATTATTACGGACAACGGCGATTGTTCGCAGACCAGCGCTACCACCTTTCACTGCACGACAGTGCCTTCATACAGCCAACCAATCAATCGCTTACACCCCAATGCATAGCTTTCATTTCTTTATATGCAAACACATGTTGCTGTATCCCTCATCTTAATATACACACAAGTGTGTGTGCATATACGAAAAGTGTATCTGCATATACATGCATGCGTGTATGTATATGTGTGTGTACATATGGTAGATTATATATGCATATTGTGCTGTATTGTATATACATTTGTGTAAAATACGTACATGCATACGTAAAAATTCCAATATTTCCGTCGAGTATTAATGTAATAAAATGTATAAGAAAGCAAAATCTACTTGTGAACAAAAACACATTAATATGAGGCCAATAAGACAGCTCAGATAATTTATTAGATTTGCGTTCATTATTCTTGAGGCATGTTGAAAGCATTTTAACAATCTTTATTTTAAAATACATCCCATGAAACTAAAACATAAAAAAACATTGTGACATTGCACACAAACAGAATATCATGGCAGAGGAGTTACTGCACCTGAGTAGGTTTACGGCCACTCTGGAGATGGAGCGATGAGATTAGTTTGAGCAGGAGTGAGACCAATTGGAGCATCGCAGGATTGTGGTGGATGGTGGCAGTGTGAAGAGACCTTCATCCAGTAGTGGACAGAACATGGCTAATCATAGTAACAGTAACGGTGACTGCATTCGCTGCTGTTAAATGTGATCCTAAATATTTATTATACGGGCAGTCCCAGAAATACGACTTATGAACATCAGCTCTTACGAACGAACCGCCATAAGATGTTATTATTTTTAGCCATCCGGCTAGCAAATGTTCGTTCGTACTTACGAACCGAACTGCGGAACTATTTTGTTCGGCGAAGCAATCCTCCGCAAGATGTGATGAGTCCTAGCATCATCCTGCATGATGTACAATGACAGTGCTCCCCTTTATTGTTGAACCATAACACATTTTATGACACTGACCGTAAATATCGAGTTTTCGAGATACGAACAAATGGACTTACGAACGCATCTCGGGAACGTAACTCGCCCGTAAGTCGAGGACTGCCTGTAACTGCGTGTGCAGTAATCAGTGGCGTAGCCATCGAGTGTGCAGGCGGTGCAACTGCTCCAGCTCCTACCGGCTGGAGGGGCCCAGAGGCAGATCTACGAAGAGGGGGGACATTCAATTCCTTGCACCAGAAACCATTCCAATCATTGCCACTGGCAGTAACGAGTAGAAATTAAAAAAAATGCTTAATATGTGTTATACTTCATCCCGTTTTTACACAAAGGTAGAGGCGATTGGCACACATGCTTTTTTCATCATTATTATTTATCAGGCCTGACCTTTAGTAATCATTTAAATCAATTTCCTGGGGATGACCCTTCTCATTTGTTCTCATTTGTTATCCGTCCTGTAACTCGGTGTGTGTTGCCCATGATGTGTACACGTAGAACTGGATAAAGTCCACGAGATTACCTGTGCTTATTCTTGTTATTACGCTTGTTTACCCAGGAAACCCTCACTCAATCTCAAGACTCTTTTTCTTTTTTTCGGGAAGGTCCTGCCAAGTTTTTCACAGTGTGGGGCGATGTTGCTGCTCTCTGTAAGTCCAGTAAGAGTCATTTGCCGGTATTTGTTGATGCGTTTGGATGTTTTGGCCATTACCAGTTACCTTGTTGTACTTTTGTGTTTGTTTTACTTTTGGAGAAAACTGGAGAACCCGGAGGAACATTGGGGAGGACATACAAACGCCACACAGCAGAGGTCGCAAACGGGTTTTGATTCCTTACCCGTACCCGTACCCGGCCGCACCAGGGTCGCAAACGGGTACCCGTACCCTACCCGATACCCGGCTACCCGTACCCGGCCGGGTATCGGGTAGGGTACGGGTACGGGTACCCGATTGCGACCTCTGGGATGAAGCCATGTTGCAGGCGCGGGTGGGTTGATTCTAGGAACTTGAATTGTGAGAAGAGACAAGACGTTGGGAAATGAGTGACAAACGGTGACTCACCAGTGACTCACGGCCTACCCTTATCCGTACCCGGCCGCACCAGGGTCGCAAACGGGTACCCGTACCCGGCCGGGCAGGTAGCCGGGTGTCGGGTAGGGTACGGGTATCGGGTATGGTACGGGTATCGGGTACCGATTGCGACCTCTGCCACACAGAAAGGCACCCGAGTTGGGAATCAAACCCAGGGCCTTGTTGCTGCGATGTGCAAGTGTTGCCACTGCGCCCCCCTGCCGCCCACTTAAGACACTTTCAGGGTCCCTCAGCTTTGTGTCTTAGATGTCTGCCCTGCTACCCCTACCTCCCCGTGTACCCCAACAACAGGACTGATGGCAGTGATTGGTTTAACGGAGTCACGTACATCGAAAACACAGAGCGAAAGAAGAAACATTTAAAAGTGTATCGCTTAAGCATATCTAAACACTCGGAATTATGATGATGCATTACAATCCAGTGTTTTTGTGATGAGAGAAATCTGGATATAGAATACTTCAACGGTACTGTGAACTAATCATCAACGATGCTCATCGAGTAACACTGAGCAATGTGCAGCGTGCATTAGAGACCTTTGTACATAAGAGCTGTCTAGGCACGTTGTTCAAGTGGGTGTGAGGTTTTGGGACCGGTGTTCGACATTTCTCCAATCTAATATTGCAACATTATACATTCTAGCAGGAACGTCGTCCCATAGACATTGCGATGGTCCTGGCATTTGGTGAGCACCACATTAAGAAGTCAATTCTAGATTTGAAGCTTTCGTGACTGCAAGGATTCATATTCTTAGGTTTTTTCGGTAAAGTCACGTAGGTAAAAAAATTACAATTAATAAAAGTAAAATAAAAATACAGTAAAATAAAAATCACGACGTTTCGGAGGCAACACAAGCTTCCGTCTTCAGGTGGAACCGTCACAGCACGATTATTTTATTTTTATTTTACTTTTATTAATTTTAATTTTTTACCTACGTGACTTTACCGAAAAAACCTAAGAATATTAAGAAGTCAATCCGTTGACGTTTTTTGACATTGGCCCCATAATGTTAATTTGAACAAATCATGACACTTCCACTAACCTACTGATGGTGTAATGATACAAGCAACCTCCTACAGCCACGAGAGGCCGCTATAGTCACTGCAATGTTAATAAAGAGGATCGATCCTTCGATTGAAATTGCGACCCTGAGCAAGTTGGCACAGGTGGAATGAATCACGACGCAGCTATAGATGCACCCACCTCTGCTGTAATAATACAGGCTGATCCATTGGTAGACACTTCACTCAAATAACGTGTGGGGGAAGAGGGGGTCGGGGATAGAGACATTTTAATTAAAAACCTTGGCAAGTCTCACACCAATGACAATACACTTCTTAGACATTTTAATACTCCCCAAAATACTTTGTTCACCATAGCCAATGTAATTAGTAAGATGGTTGTTAGAAAGCTGAAGATGTCTGTAAAGGGATCACCTTGTATAACAAAACATGTACATTCATTAACACATCCTTTGAATGTAACCATTAGTATTGCTTTCCTTGATTAATTTCACCTTCCTTTGAAAGTAGTTACAGCATTCGATACACATTGTATACAACCTGTATTCTGTGAATATTAACACAAATATGGCAAAAAAGAACCACAGTACTATCAAATTAACAGTTACTCTTGTTCATTAAGGACTTTCATATCACGGTGTTGTGCTGTACGAGAATACAAAGCGTACAGTTTCATGAATGTAACATTACCATTTTTAACCTTAGTACAGCGAGCTTTTCGTGAACATATCTGCTGTCAAGATTTCTTTATAAAATGCCTTCTCAGCCAAATAGAAATTTTACAAAACTACTTACATGACTGTTATTAAAAAAAGTACCATAGGCTGTGCTCATTTTCCATTTGTTGCATGAACATACACAAAGGTAGCTGGTTTTTGAAAGGGTCATATCAGTGTGTAATGGTTATTATTCCTGCCCCGCTTAAGCTGATTTGACCACTTTAAATATGCAATTGTGTGTTTTCTATATATCTGCACTAATTATAGCTTTGGCATTGCAATTATAAGATTTTAACCTTGTGTGTACATTTAGTTGAAGCAGAAATTGTTGTTATTTTTAATGCATTTCATAGCTTAAAATCATATTGCTTGTACGTATCCTGCATTTGATGAATACATTTTATGTAACGCTAATATTAAGAGCAAAAACTCTCATTTTGCAATAAAAAAGTAAGGTCGATTTTATAATGATAGAAAAAAATCAAGAATTTTTCCATGTTATCCATGCACAACTGTCTGTTAAACAAATAAATACTTATATGCATTTTCTCGTTTGTTAGTCCAATGGAATATATTGTCGCATGGCGTGTGCATAGGTACACAATGTACGTCTCTTATTATACTGGTAGTAACCTCCTGGTTACACCAGCCCACGGGGGATTATTCTGTCGGTCGTGCATTCCAAATATGGGAGGGGTGGGTGGAGAGGGGAGGGAGGGGCTTGGTTGGGAGGGTAGGGTGGGGAGGGGCCAGTAGTGGGGAGGGTGGGGGGGGCTGGGTGGGGAGGGTGGGGCTGGGTGGGGGGTGGGAGGGGTGGGGCTGGCTGAGGAGGGGCTGATCACCCCGTGGTGCCCTTATAAAACTCAACGTTTTACAGGTAGGAACAACAGGTTCCACACTGCCCACCAGGGATTATTTGTCTGTCGTGCATCTGAATGCAGCTCACCCGTGCACCCCCTCCACAGACCGCCGAGCAGGGCCACGATTGGTTGAGGATGTCGGGGAGGGTGGGGGGGGAAGGTAAACACGCCCAATCATCCAACTCCCCCCCCCCCCCCGCAAACGCCGAGCGGGGCCGCCATTGGTAGAGGTGGGGTGTAAACACGCCCACTCATGCAATCCCCTCCCCACCGAACACCGGGCAACGCCGCGATTGGTTGACGATGTCGGGGAGGGTGGGGGGGAAGGGTAAACATGCCCACTCATCCAACTGACCCCCCCCCCCCTGAACGCCGTGCTGAGTGTGAGTCTGAGAGTGTGAGCGTGTATGTGCGTGAGACTGAGAGTGTGAGAGTGAGTGTGTGTGAGTCTGAGAGTGTGTGTGTGAGTCTGAGTGTGAAAGTGAGTGTATGTGTGTGAGTCTGAAAGTGTGAGTGTGTGAGTCTGAGAGTGAGTGTATGTCTGTGTGAGTCTGAGAGTGTGAGTGTGTGTGAGTATGTGTGAGTGTGTGTGAGTCTGAGAGTGTGCGAGTGTGTGTGTGAGTCTGAGAGTGTGAGAGTGAGTGTGTGTGTGTGAGTCTGAGAGTGTGAAAATGTGTGTGTGTGAGTCTGAGAGTGTGAGTGCATGTGTGTGTGAGTCTGAGAGTGTGAAAGTGAGTGTATGTGTGTGTGTGAGTCTGAGAGTGTGTGTGTGTGCGAGTCTGAAAGTGTGAGTGTGTGAGTCTGAGAGTGGGAGAGTGAGTGTATGTCTGTGTGAGTCTGAGAGTGTGTGAGAGTGAGTGTGTCTGTGAGTGTGTGTGTGAGTCTGAGAGTGTGAGAGTGAGTGTGTGTGTGAGTGAGAGTGTGAGCGTGAGTGTGTGTGTGTCTGAGAGTGTGAGAGTGAGTGTGTGTGTGTGAGTCTGAGAGTGTGAGAGTGAGTGTATGTGTGTGTGAGTCTGAGAGTGTGTGTGTGAGTCTGAGAGTGTGAGCGTGAGTGTCTGTGTCTGAGAGTGTGTGAGTCTGATACTGTGAGAGTGAGTGTGTGTGTGTGAGTCTGAGAGTGAGTGTGTGTGTGTCTGAGAGTGTGAGAGTGTGTGTGTGAGTCTGAGAGTGTGAGAGTGAGTGTGTGTGTGTGAGTCTGAGAGTGTGAGAGTGAGTGTGTGTGTGTGAGTCTTAGTTACCTAGAGTGTTATACAGGTAGAAACAACAGGTTCCACACTGCCCACCAGGGATTATTTGTCTGTCATGCATATCCGGAATTCCGCCCACCCATGCTCCTCCCCACTGAACACCGAGCGACGCCGCGATTGGTTGACGATGTCGGGGAGGGTGGGGGGGAAGGGTAAACACGCCCACTCATCCAACTGCCCCCCCTGAACGCCGCGCTGTCCAACCAAGTTCCAACTTGCCCACTCCGAAGGAACGTTTCACCTACTCACGCCGGCTTGTGCCCGCCCTCACAGTCGGGCATATTTGCGGAATACACCACGCCGCCGTTGACTCTGCAGGCCATTGACCGAGCAACCCAACGTTCCTACCAGCTCCCTCCGCAGGAATGTGTTTGAAGGGGCCTCCCGCTTGTCACAGCATCAACTGTGACGCCAGCATTGGATCACAATACAGGCGCTCTGAACATTCTACTTACGAACTTTCAGAGATACAAACAAATCTGTCCTAATGTCCAGTTGCCTGTGCGGACCGAAGTTCAACCACCACGCAATAGATGGCAGTGATGGCATCTACATCTACAGGAAATTATACAACTTTTAAAGTCATTCCCCGTGTTTAGTGTACATGCCGTACACAATGTTTGTAATCGACAGGAGTAAAGTTGGACTTACGAACAGACCTCTGGAACCTGGCTCGTTCGTAAGTAGAGGAGTCCCTGTCGAGTTCCAGAACTCCTCTCACCCACGACCCTATTACCCACGGCAGCAGGAGGCTCCATGAAATGTATTATCCGTGATTATCCCCAAATTCTACGCCCGTGGATGAGAGTACAATCGCGGATGAATGCCACGGATAATCGGATCCGCAATATTGCCCCCCACCCCCCAATGTCGCAAGATGAAAGAAGTGTTCCTGTACTCGGACTCCCAATCCTCGCAGGTGCTCCGTTTAAACGGAGCAGATCGGTGAATTGGCAAGCTGTAAATAGCAATGCGCAATCTTGGTAAAGGTGCTAATCGAGTGCCAAACTCGGGATGCTCTCGTGTGAGCCGTTTACGCCTTGCCTACAGCGCCCATGTGTGACCACGAAAGGAATGCGTTGAATTGCAGTATAAATTAAAACAACACATTGTACGTGATGTCCCAGAACACACACACACACGCGTATATAAGCACCGAATGTATTATTCGGGGTAGAGCTTTGACAAAGTGTGATTTGTGCGCTGCGCTATCAACCGAGTGGCCTCACTTTGATTCCACACCACAGCTAACACGAGTGGCAAGCTTTCCGATCCGATCCTAAGCACACCTTCGGCAGCCCGCACTGACAAACGAGATGACTTATAGTGAGAGAGACAGCGTGTGGAGGACTTCATCCGCCAGCGCGTTGACAAAGCTGTAGATGATGATGATTATTATAATTATTGACTCAAATACATGCGTGTGAACCTGGGCACGTGAAATCAGTTCTGGCCACGTAGAGCATCAATGGGAGTTGCTCTTTGAACCGGTCCTGGGCTTCCCGTAGGTTCATCGAACGTAAATTGATTTGTAAATCCACTGATTGAGGTTACCCCCCGTGTAATGGTGGATGTTTGACCATACTTCACCATGCTGGTCAGTACAGGTTGGTGAAGGTGGCAGGTGGAACGCGGGGACCAGTTGAGATATCAGCCGCCACTGGTGTTAGCCGTGGCCCGGGAATCGAACTCGGGGGTTTGCGTTCATAGCGCAGTGTGCTAACCACTGCACCACCGCTCCCCACCTCGTGCTGTGTTATCATGTGTGAATATAACATTGGGTGATGCTCAGGGGAGCAACCACGTGCTCTGTGCCGACCTGGATACGTGCCCGTTCGGAACACTGGCTTAGTCTATGAGGCTACACAGGGGACATTCATCCTCATGTGCGCATGAGAAAGAAGACTCAGTGCAAATGTATCAAAGCCCAGTTTTTATTGAACAAGAAAGCGTACACCAATGCAGACGCACGCCTGCGTTCTGCTTTTCACTGCGTTAAAACACATCGTGGAGATCGCGGTCTTAATGTCAGCACTTTCATTTGGAACATTGCTTATCTACTGCAGCGATGATGACACGATGCTCCGTTCATACGCACGTGACATGGTCATCAATTCGAGTTTTAAAAGTGTACCGAAATTTGAGTGTATGTGTACAGCACCAGTTGACGTGACACGTGATCATGCTGCGAATATGCTAAAGCCTGAAATGGGTACACTATGAACATGGAATGGAGTCTTGTTGATCAGAAAGTAGAGAAAGATTAAACTAAAATGCTTTCCCACCTGATGACGGACGCTTGTGTTGCGACCGAAACGTCGTGATTTATTTTATTTTATACCCACGTGACTTTACCGAAAGAACCAAAGAGTATGGATTCCTGCAGTCACGAAAGCTTCAAATCAAGAAAGATTAAACTGTTCATTGATATTCTTTGGGTCTTTCGGTAAAGTCACGTGTTTTCTTTGAACCTATCTCCGTCACTTTACCTGAAGACCCAAAGAATATTAATTCCTGCAGTCACGAAAGCTTTAAGCCAACACTGTTCATTGATACTTTTATGAAGAACACGTGGAGCAGCATGCAACATTTTGTATTTTACGCTTGTGAAAAGCATTATGGGATAGGTTTAAATTAGACTTAGGAGGAAATAAACAACTTTTAACAGGAGGCAGATTCAAATGAAAAGTCGAAATCGTGCATGTTGGCAGCTGCTGCCAATTTTAAACTCGCGTGTCAACTTAATTTGGTTTGATAATTAGTTTTTTACCCTTCTATCTGGCAACAAAACTGACACCTTTTTACAAGGAGTCATGTTTGCATAGACCGCAATACCTGCAGTCATAATACAAACAAAAGACATAATTCTGATAATATGCGCTGTCCTTGAAGTTGATTGGTCCACACATATTATCAGAGTTATGTATTTTGTTTGTATTATGACTGCAGGTATTGCGGTCTATGCAAACATGACTCCTTGTAAAAAGGTGTCAGTTTTGTTGCCAGATAGAAGGGTAAAAAACCAATTATCATATTTTTACTGGCAAATGAGGGTCCCATAGTGTAGTTAATTTGGTTTCATGAAGCACACACGAGGAGGCTTTCTCTGCTCACACGAGCGTTACGATTTGCCTTGTGGGTGTTGAATTTCAAAAAGATGGCAGTACTGAAAACACAAGTTGACTATTACATTTTGGTTTGTAAATAACGTTCAGCTGAATGAAGTTTAATTCACATCCAACTATAATAATGCAGGCTGGCTATGCTGACAAATTCTTTTTTTTCCCTGTAGTTATAATTCCCTGAATTCCAAAACTGGGTTTACACAACTGTGAAAAATGATTCGTTCATTGCCAGGTAAACGCAGAGGGTGCAAAACTTGCTCCAGGAGGCAAAGTTCAGAACTCCCGCAGCTCTTCGATGCGTTTTCGGGTTGCACTTGCGCGTCGTCCGGCACGACGTCTGACGTTTTAGCTCCAACAACAACAACAAATCCATTCTTGAATAAGAACGAGCTCGCAGCACGTGCAAGCGGATCGTCAACAGGTGCCGAACATCGCGCCGTACAACCCGCAACACACATCGAGGAAGCACAACCCGCACAACCGCACACAGAAATAAAACCTACGTCGGCCGTTGGGAACGAATTTTACATTCTGCGGTGACGAACACTCGCTGCTCACTGGCGTGTGTGGTTCGACATCGTTACCGCACGACAAAAAAAGTTATAATGTTCCTATGGGGGCCGTCCATAAATGACGTCACGTAATTTTTGACCCCCCCCCACCGTCACACGGCGTCACAAGCAAGTCAGACCCCCCCTCCCTCAAATATGACGTCACAAAGCTCTGCCCATCCCCCCCCCCCAAAATAAAACACGCTTAGAATCGCTTTCAACTATTGTCATTGTAGTGTGTATTTAATGTGGCGCTGCACTCTGATGTTGTAGGAGAAAACATTTATTAAAAAGTCTATTTAATTAAGTAGAACGTGTTGTCTATATTTATTGAAAGTTGCGCATTTCTATGTGACGTCACATCTCTCAAACCCCCCCCCCCCCCCTCGTTAAACATCGTCACAAATGTCTGACCCCCACCCCCCCCCCTTAGGTGCGTGACTTCATTCATGTACGGCCCCTTAAGTGAACAGTAATACCATACGAAGAGCAGTACAAACCGTGTGTAGTAAAACGTCTCATTTGAGTTCACCTCGAGGCTAACGCGTCGCAGTCGGCTTAGGGGCCGTCCATAAATGACGTCACGCGATTTTGGACGATTTTTGACCCCCCCCCCCCCCCTCGTCACACGGCGTCACGAAAAGTCAGACCCCCCCTCAAATATGACGTCACAAAGCTCTGCCTCCCCCCCCCCCCCGCCAAATCCATATTTCCATTTTGAAAATAAACTATTGTCATTGTAGTGCGTATTTAATGTGGCGCTGCACTCTGATGTTGTAGGAGAAAACATTTATTAAAAAGTCTATTTAATTAAGTAGAACGTGTTGTCTATATTTATTGAAAGTTGCGCATTTCTATGTGACGTCACATCTCTCAAACCCCCCCCCCCTCGTTAAACATCGTCACAAATGTCTGACCCCCACCCCCCCCCCCCTTAGGTGCGTGACTTCATTCATGTACGGCCCCTTAAGTGAACAGTAATACCATACGAAGAGCAATACAAACCGTGTGTAGTAAAACGTCTCATTTGAGTCCACCTCGAGGCTAACGCGTCGCAGTCGGCTTAGGGGCAAGCCGGTGTGGCCCCGTGGCAGTTCTCGTTGGGCCAAGCAACGAAGTTGTTGTCGAACTGAGCCGAGCGGAAGCACCGGGCCGCCTGCAGGTCGCATTCGCAGACCAGCTTGGCGCACTCGTCGTTCTGCTGACCTGTTTGGGGGCGAGAAAGCGAGTGGGTTGACATTCATCATCATCATCATCATCGACCTCCGGTTCAGACGAAGTCTCACCTTTCCCCACCAAGGCTCCGTGCGAAGCGTATCGATGCAACTCTGCTCACGTCGGTTCGCAGATCGATTTGGGCTTGGCACTCGATCGATACACCTCGCCCAGCCCCCCCCCCTTCCCCCCGTGTGATTTATGGTATGTGTGCGGATGTACGTTGAACTTCTTTCATGCCGTACGTAGCCGACCGTGCTAAATCGGGGAAGGACAAAAAACTGAACACCAAAAGCAGGTTCTAAAAGAACGAGTCTTCGATCTAGATTTTCAAAGAAACCAAATAAACCCAGGTGATCACCGGATTGCCGCTCGCTGTCCTTCGGTGAAGCGCACTTCACACCGAACGCTGGCGGCGATGGTGGTGTGGTGGTGTGGGGGGGGGGTGCCTCTCGTTTCAGAACTTTCGCCGTTCGAGGCGAGTGTCCGTCGCGGTACGAGGCACCGTGGGGGTGGCGGGGGGAGTGTGAACCCCCAACAACACTGCAACGCCACCGACTGCACGGCGGACGTCGGGATATCCCGCGACTTCGTTTGAAAATGGGGGGTCGGGGGCATGTGTGTGCAAGGCGTCACGGCCAGGTTTCAACATTTACACCGTATTTACGCAATATTCACACGCATTTCTACGCATTTTCCCCTTGCTAGCAAAACCCGTGTCCGTCTGTGAAACATAGCACCCTTCACCATAGCCCTTGCACTGCAAGAATGGCAAATACAAAATGTACTTATTATTCTTCTTCTTGGTTCTTTCGGTAAAGTCACGTAGAATGGAAATAATAAAATAATAAAACATGACAAAATAATGTTTTATTTTTTTATTTCCATTCTACGTGACTTTACCGAAAGAACCAAGAAAAAGAAAACATAATAAAAAAATGTTTTATTTTTATTATTTTATTATTTCCATTCTACGTGACTTTACCGAAAGAACCAAGAAAAAGAAAACATAATAAAACAATGTTTTGTTTTTATTATTTTATTATTTCCATTCTACGTGACTTTACCGAAAGAACCAAGAAGATGAATCCCTGCAGTCACGAAAGCTTTAAATCGAAAAATGTACTTATTGTTGTTATATCAACTCACTGCACGTGGCCTGCATGCTGTTGCACTCGTAGTTGTAGTATTTCATGTAGGGATTGCAGCCGGCTTTGATCGCCTTCCCATAACAGCAGTCGTGGGCATGACAGCACCTGGTAATCAAAATACACGATATTTTAAGACATGGAATTGTACAGCACAACCGCGAAAACCTACGTGACAGTATACATTCGATCCCGACCCTGATCCTTGTTGTATATTTGGAGTTTGCGTGTCCCTCTCTCCCCGTGGTCTCGTGGATTTTTCTCCGGGTCCTTCGGGTTTTCCCTCCACATTTAGAAACAAACGTTCAGATTACGTGGCTTCTATAATTTCCACGTGACGAGCCACTCCGTTGGGCTGTCATTTGTGGCCAGGTTGCTTCTTAAAAAGAGTGATATAGCTCAGTGGGCCTTACCTGGCAAAATAAAAAATAAAGTATTGTATGGCACCAACATGCCTTTGAAATAACTTGCAGAAAGGAAAATATAGAGTGTAACAAAGATCCCCCGTATAGCCTTAACAGACTGTAGGGGCAAGTGCTGTTAGCAAGCACCTAAGAAGGCTGGAACGGTACACGAGGGGGTGGGTGGCCAGCACCACGCCCGACCGCCTTTGTCTCCCCAGTAGCGATGTTTACACACCACACCAGGTACTCATTTCAGGCTGAGTCGACCTACACACACACACAACCTACCAGTCTGTCTTGTCTACCGGACGTCCGTGGCCTCCCATTCCACAATAGCAGCCGTAGCCATTGTACTCCAGAGGGTAAATGCCCACGACGCACTCGATCAGACGCCCGAACTGCAGAATGTTCCGCCGCTCCTTCACCGGCGACGCTGCGTGTGACGAGTGCCCGCCGGCTGAGACGGGTGAGAGCGGATAACAACCACGTGGTTCAAGTTCAAGTTTATTTATTAGGTGGAGCCCTGTGAGCCATTCGGCTCTTGAATCGGGTGCAACCGCAACAAACAAAAAAACAAAAACATGGACAAGAAAACATCTTAAAGTGACTATGTGACTCTGTGCAAACAGAAAATCCAAGAAAAGACAGCAAAGTATTGCAGAAAAAATTAACCCGTAAAAACAAAGTTTTTCACTATAAATCCTTTATATGCGTGGCAGCTAGAGTTCTCTCGTCCTCTGGCTTGATATGGCTGTCACCTATGGGTCAGATGATTGTCTGCCACCATTAAGCAATTGGTAAATAAATATTTTTAAAAAATTCCCTAAACAGTGTAAAATTTTGGAAAAAAATGTTCACGAAAATTAATTGTCACGCACAACGAGTCTGTGTGCAAAATGTCAGCTCGATTGGATCACGGTAAGTGGGTTAAAAAACGACCGAAAGATTTGCACGGTCGTAAGCAAGCAAGCAAGCACGCAAGCAAGTGAACTTAATATAAAGGATTAAATAAGTATGACCCGTAAAAATAAAGTTTTTCACTCTAAATCCTTTATATGCGTGGCGGCTAGAGTCCTCTCGTCCTCTGGCTTGAGATGGCTGCCACCTATGGGTCAGATGATTGTCTGCCACCATTAAGCAATTGGTAATTAAATATTTAATTTGTTTTCCCTAAACAGTGTAAAATTTTGGAAAAAAAACGAACATTAATTGTCTCGCACAACGAGTCTGTGTGCAAAATGTCAGCTCGATTGGATCACGGGAAGTGGGTTAAAAAACTACCGAAAGATTTGCACGGTCGTAAGCAAGCAAGCAAGCACGCAAGCATGCAAGCAAGCACTTAATATAACTTAATATAAAGGATTTAAAAAGCACCGTACACCAACGCTGTGTGCACAAATCCCAGTGGGATGCAGGTCGGTTAACTTCTGGGACGCTCCTGGGTAGGCAGCCCCAGTCTCAACCCCGTAGCTGCTCCCTCGGAAAGGACACGACCCCCGAAATGTGACGACGACGATGCCGTGGCGTCTCGCCACGCTTTACTTGAAAAGGCACCCACTCACCCACCCACCCCCCAGTAGCAGCCGTCCCTGTGCCTACTATAGATTTCCACACGATCGGGGCCACTTTGTTGAGCTATCATTTGTGGCCAGGTCGCTTCTCAAAAAATAGCGATTATAGCGCAATGTGCCTTACCTGGTAAAAAGAAAACAAATATATATTTTTAAAGTTTCGTTTTAACCCCAGCACCTGGTCTGCAAATAGACAATGAGTGTAGAAGGAAAAGGCAATAATTGCAATGTATAACCCCGAGGACTTTGATTCAAACAATGTAAAGGCAACGTAAATTTTACGCAATCTAACCCAAAAACCTTTATTGTGGATGATATTGGTCGCGAAAGCCTAAGTGTTAAATTGAAGGCAACGGTTGGTAGATAAAGCATATTTGTGAAAGGCAATTTTAGGGCAATCGTCACCAATTGACACTGGAAACGCGTTGACTGTGAACAGCTACGACAACCTGGCAATGGCAATAGATGACCGAGTTTAGTGCAGCCAATGAAAGCGGAGTTTGTTGAAAAGTGTGATGAACAATGACTGGTCCGACAGAGCGCACAACCTTGGGAAATCATGTGACGTTTGTGATTTTCTTTGGGAAGTTGTCATCCGAGTGCCCCCCGCCCCCTAGAGGGAACAGCATGCATGCTTGTCCAGATTCAGGCAGCTATTTTGTTTGACACAATAGAACATGATGCAGCAACAATTGCAGTTGCCAATTGCCAGCAACAATGGCCATAAAATTGCACTACTTTATCATGGCCTTAATGTTGTCCGTTCAAATTCTGGCCAGGGGTTGGCACACAGCCCATCGTCGCTCCAATTTAAACAACTGATGTAGTGAAACTGCGTTGGCAGTGGTCCAGAAGCACAGATAACAAAAACAAAAACCACACATTCGTCAATAACGCTGCCTTCAAAAGAAAAGTAAAAACAGGTTGACATTTCGTGAAATGGCCCTTCAAAGCACATATGTCACACATGTAGAGTCTGGCCTCTATATATAGTAAAGAAGGGCAATTTTGCTGAAATATCGTCAATTGTATACTTGTTTCTTTTTAAGGCAGTGTTCTCGACAAGTGGACTGCGTTTATTTTTCCATCATCCCTACAGCTTTGGAACGTGGTTTAGATTATTTGGCAACCATAAATTCCCACCTATAAAAAGGCCACTTCGATCAGTTGTGGCCAGGTCACCTCTGAAGAAGAGCTATTATCTCAGTGGGCTTTGCCTGGTAAATACAATAGTTTCGTTTTTGTTTTAGTTTAGGCTCAGGGCCACCAAAAAGGGACACACACGGTCTCGTTATTGTTTGGACAAGAAGATACTTTGACGTCCTTTGACGTCTGCTCTATTCTGGTGAGACTTTTCAAATCACCAAAAGGTGTTTTCGGACAGGTCATTTGCATCGGTGTGTGGATAACAATTCACGTGGGCACGTTAGACGGGCAACGTCAAAGAGCGGCGTTATTGTGAGGATAATTTATAATTACTTAATGGTTGTGTTTTTTTTATTGAAACCATCCTAATCTTCAATGACACCGTACAAATTGCCCACTGCCCAGGCAATCGCCGACATAAATGGCACGTGTAAACATGCTCCCTTCGAAAGCAATTTTGTTAATTGTATAGTTGGAACAGCCGATCTTGACCGCTTCTAATCGAGGTAATAATGTCGAATTATGCGCCCAATCGTTTCCGCACTTGCTCCATAAACAACCCAATATTCCACTTTTACCAATTCAATGTAACGAGCCACTTCAGATATGATTGTACAGTACGTGGTTTAAAAAAAAAAGAAAAACTGAAATCCGCAATTGGCAGCGAACAATTGTCAGCAAGCCGTGGGCTACGACGTTGGAATTGCTGAAATGCCAAAACCCATCGTTGTATCATCGTCGTTACCAATCAATCCGAAGTTTAACGAAGGGCTCCTTGAGCAACTGCCATCTCTCACGTTCCTACCACGGGAAAGTCGTTAAGCAACCTGCACACCGGCCAATCAGCATTACGAATACAATCACAAAAGTGACAGTTTACATTTCAGCATTGGAAATGTTGATAGTTGGTAACGTTGATGGATCTTAAACCTGATACCTGTGTCTGGAGAAGCTCAGGGCTGCAATGAAATGGCAGTGTTTGTCATGCGGTTGTGATAAAATCGAGAAATGTCAGAGATACGGATGGCAATGCTTTAGAATTAGCAAATAAACATGCATGCATCTAAAATATCAAAGTATTCTACGAAAAAATATAGAAATAAATTAACAAGCGTTAAGAGATATATACAATATAACTAATAAGAAGTAACTACACTAACATATTTCGATTTAAAGCTTTCGTGACTGCAGGGATTCATCTTTTTGGTTCTTTCGGTAAAGTCACGTAGAAGGAAAATAATAAAATAATAAAAATAAAACAATAAAATAATTCTCACGACGTTTCGGCCACAACGCTAGCAGCCGTCTTCAGGTGGAGAACAGGTCTGTCGAGAGGACATAGATAATAACAACCTGATTTTCTACACTCGATACCCATTGATGTAATGTATGTTACAAATATATGATACTGGAGTAACATATATCAGTGTGACACCAGTCAGCCTAAACCATCATCCCTTCGGGGTGATTGGAATCAGTAGTACCATTCTCTGGAACGTTCGCGGTCGATTCTATATACTGGCCCCTGGCATATGAACGTGGAATTTCCGTCGCTGTCTTCGTGGCTGCCAATCGAGAACGAGGCCACCCAGTAACACTCACTTTTTTTTACCAATACATTTAAAGTGGTATCATGTGTAATATTAACATTGTGTGCATAAGCCAATGCGTATACGGTACTGAATGTTCTAACACAGTTATATTATTCACATTATTTGTATTGTAATAAACAAAAACATCGCTTCTTTCTAATCATTGAGATAAGGAAATGAGTATAATTGTATCATATCACCATATAATTTATTACATGACAAAATATTCCTTAATGAACATAAACAAAAACACATCGACAATATTCATATATTTTTAGACATACATCAGCAGTGTTATTCAAAATTAATAAATTCATCAAAATTAACAACAAGCAACAATAACACTGATATATAAAAACATACAGGCCTCGCCATCACTCTCACAAGCGACATCATTGCCACTGCCAATCCGGATGAAACCCAACATCCCCACGGCGAACACCATCGCATCCTCCCTCGGAGACGGCATACTCTACCTTGGGTGAATATGAAGGCAAGCAGGAGCACGTTGAGCCACACGGACATGCTTGCTGATTCCTGGGGAGATATATTGGCGCAGACAGCCCTGATTAAACCAGATAACCCTGATGGAGAGATGCCGCTGCCGCCGCTCGTTATAAGCTCTTCGCTAGCTTTGCTCAGTTTGCCCAATCTGCAATTGCAACAGCTCCCCGGGTCTATTATCACAAATTGCAGCGTAAGCGTGCGGCACGCGTCGTGTACGTGTGATGTTATGCTTGCTGGCAGTATCAACCCTGCCTGGCTTGCTGCCCCGCACACATTTTTATTTTGCAGTTTGTGCACAAAAAAATACAGAATCGTGGCCTGGTTACACGAACAAAGGTTTGCAAACGGTCGCTTCAAACGTGTTCGTTGTCCGTTCCGTGGTGGCCGGATCGGCAGCAACGGAGATTCGTCCGCAGAGGTGTTGCCCCCTGGTGGGAAGAGTTGATCATCGCATGCCACCTGGGTGCGCACCTTCGCTTGGCTCGTTGGTCATTGAAGACGGGCAATGTTCGATCTTGAAATGCCACGCGTGGCAATGAATAGACTCTGCTCGGGGATGTACTCCGTGGGATCTATCCGGGGTAGAGTTCCGGAAAATGACCCTCTTCCGCCCTCCCACCTCCTCCTAGGGCAGGGATCGTTGATATATAATTACCTATTCTTTGAGTCTTTCGGTAAAGTCACGTAGATAGAAAAAATCTAAGAAAAATATCACGACGTTTCGATCGCAACACAAGCGGTCTTAAATTTTTTATTATTATTAATGGAGTGGATTATTAACTTTATTTTTGTGTCCTGGTCACAGAAGCAAAGTTTGTGGGAAATAATAGCCATTTTCTGTACTTTTGACGCATAAGCAATTAAAACATAACACTTACTACCTCGGTAAAAATGTTTTTGTTACACAGTGAATTATCGCCGCTGTAAGTCTATGAGCAGAAACCCAAATGCATTGTATTGCATCTACTGAACTGTAGATGGCGACTGATGAATGCTAAATTGAGACTTTTCTGGAAGGTATGATTTTATTATTAGTCGTGTAGCTGTGATGGATTTAAGTGGCGTGAACTATAAACAAAATACCTCTTTGTACATCCGTGTAAATGTAAACGTGAGCTCGGACCAGAGTATTGCTCGTGTTGAATCAATGCAGCTAAAATTATCCACTGTGAAAAATATACTTTGTTTTACTTAGTTTTATGTGGAGAGACTATGGAGGAGACGTATTTGCCTCCTTCATATGCCTGTTTGTATGGCTGAGATAATACACATTGATGGATTCTAGATTTGAAGCTTTCGTGACTCCAAGGATTCATACTCTTACGTTTTTTCGGTAAAGTCACGTAGGTAAAAATACATAATAATAAATGAAAATAATAGAAATAATAATAGAAATAAAATAATAAATCACGACGTTTCGGAGGCAACACAAGTCTCCGTCATCAGGTGGGACCGTCACAGCTAGATTTACTCTATCAAGTGAGGAAACATTACAAGAGACAAGCTTTAACTTGTATTTAAGGGCTTGTCTCTTGGAATTTTGCCTCACTTGATACAGTAAATGTAGCTGTGACGGTCCCACCTGATGACGGAGACTTGTGTTGCCTCCGAAACGTCGTGATTTATTATTTTATTTCTATTGTTATTTCTATTATTTTCATTATTTATTATTTATTTTACCTACGTGACTTTACCGAAAAAACCTAAGAGTATACATTGATGGAATTACATATACGCCCCAACCATTCGTTTGTATTTGAATTGCATTCATTCAGCGTGTGTGTAATGTCCGAGCCATGCGATAACATCCTGGGTTAGATTAAAATGATCATTTATTTTATTGAGTGTAAGCTCCCATTGATCTAATATCTTCAACTAATCCACAAGAAACACATCAGACCACTCACAATGCGGTACCGTGCGGTACATTACAACTCCCCAGATTACCTTCTGTTATCCAGATAATGGTTCATGCATTAACTGTTGACATTTAACATCCGTAATTGTTTCATCTGTAATTTTATAATTAACGACATGTTTCCAACAACTGTAATAACCGAGCACGGTGTTGAATGGGAATGCACCTGCAGCATCGTATACTCACTGCTTGTGGGACCAGAGACGATTATATTCTTCTAGATTTGAAGCTTTTGTGACTGCAAGGATTCATATTCTTAGGTTTTTTCGGTAAAGTCACGTAGGTAAAACATCAAAATTAATAAAAATAAAATAAAATAAAAAAATAAAATAAAATATTTTATTATATTTTTATTAATTTTGATGTTTTACCTACGTGACTTTACCGAAAAAACCTAAGAATACGATTATATTCTGTTGAACGAGTGCCCGTGCTCATTTGTTCACGTGAAATGGTTGTGTGGGAAGGAGACTCACGCGCAAAGTCGCTGACCACGTGTTGGTCACGTTAAAATGATGCAAATAAATCTTGAGGTTGCAAATGCAATTATGGGTGAGCAACTGGTCCACAACTTGTGTGTTACAACTCTTGCCAAATAAACGTACCTCACTTGGAACCCTTCCCACGGTGACTCACACTGGAACAACAACCACCGTAGGGACGAACAGGGCTTCAATTAAGATTAGGTGGGATGCAATGTTTGCATTTGTAACGATAATATATACCTACAAAATTAGCTTTGAACTTAAAAACAACAGGAATCACCGCGTGAACTGCATGTCACGATGACATTACCATTATTTCCCTTTTATGCAGACAGCCTTGTAATGGCCAACCAACTCAAAAGAAATTTTAAAAAATACATTAATAACAACACAATAGTACAGCCAATGGAAAACATTTACATGAACGCGGCCTGTTCGTGTACACGTGGTATTTAAAAAAATCTAGACAGCAGAATGGGCACAAACCAACTGCATACCAGTTTCATCATATTTAGGGCTCGTCAGTACAGTAAAGCCCTCCCCACATGGACTGCAGCGACACATCTGGCAGAGTCTCAGAACAACAATGTTTACCAACAAATCAATGATTTCACGGCCCGTTATCAATCCACCGCGAGAAGAATACCACATTAGCCATGCCGGTTGTGTGACTGCACCTCGCCACACACTGGCCCAGTGTAGGGGGGGTCAGTGAAGGTGCGCCCCTGAATGTTTCATATATTACGAAACTTAAAAAAACAAAATTACCAGGTAAGGCCCACTGAGCTATGAAGACTTTTTTCAGAAGCGACCTGGCCACAAATGGCAGACACATACTCGAAAGCCAAGTTGATTCTAAATGTGGAGGGGAAAACCTGGAGAGCCCGGAGAACAATTCACGCGACCGCGGGTAGAACTTACAAACTCCAAATATACAGCAGGCGTTAGGGTCGGGTTCGAACCCACGACCTCCTGCATACCAGGCGAGGTAGTTAACATCTCCTAGCCACCGTGGCGCCCTAAAATGTATGTTAAGCTGTGATTGGGAGTCCAACTCAGGGGTTTGCAATCATAGAGCAATGCCCTAACCATTGTGCCATGCTCCACTCCTAAAACAAATTGATAATCATTTTCATATAAATATCTCGAAGCACAGACAGTCCCCGGGTTGTGGAAGACCAGGACTTACGGAAATCCGCCTTACGGAAATTCTGCCGTAAATCATGTTCCAAAAATTCATTACGCGGAAATGTTTGCGTCACATTAGCGCAAGTAGTGCAGCGCGGCGAGGTTGCAGATGAATACCGTGGAGCTCGAGTTTCACTCGGATTAAGGTAAATGGAATTTATTTAGATTTTTCAGGGGAGAGGGGTGAAAATTGTTCAGCTTCCGACATACGAAAAAATCGGGTTAAGGGTCGCTCTCGGGAACCTAACTCCCTTCCGTAACCCGCGGACTGCGCATAGTGACTTCTTCCTCCATTGCTATCAGCCAACACGTTCCTTCGGAGCGGGCAGGTAGGCACTTGGTTGGACAGCGCATTCGTGCGATCCGTGTCACGCGGCGCAAGCTGCGTGGGGCGGCGCGTCACGTGGTGCTGAGCCCGCCCGAAATACAAATCGAGGGTGTGGCTATGCACGACAGACAGACAAATAATCCCTGGTGGGCAGTGTGGAACCTGTTGTTCCTACCTGTATTACACAACATGTTTAGCATCGACTGCCATGAGCATTGTGATATCATTGTTCATTATTATTTTATTGACATCAAAATAATATTTGCAACGTACAAAAGTATAATCGTTATCAACTGTTTGTCTTTATTCACGGTACAATATTTACAAAAAAATGTTTACCAAAAAAGGAAAATTACATCTAATAGCCATCATATATTAATCTAAGTGTATACACTTTTAGTTTTTCTCATGAACATCTCGTCACTAGTTCTATTTACAAATGCCATAAATGGCACTGTAATGAGCGTCTCTAATTTTAACATCATTAAAACCCCATAGTGTTTACCATCAACACTGTGGCAGATGCAGTACTACACTAAGTATGGTACTTTACAACATCGCAAATCCATCACATATCCGCACTGACCGATTCACTACCCACACGCATTGCTGTACCGAATTGGTGTGTGGTGCACCTTTCCACTTCACAAAAACCAACCATAGATTTTCACAAATGTGCTTGTGCACGGCTGCCAAAGTAGAATTACAAAACATGACTTTTCACATTTTCAAATGTGGCCATGTGTTTTTCACGTCGCATTTGCTTGCTTCTGAAGCACAGCAAAACTTTTTTCCCCCACGTTCAAAGCAGTTTGCGCTTCACGTGTTGTTCAGTAATCCTATTCGTGTATCGCGGTGGAACTGTCATTTTCCAGGGATGTTCACATATCTGACAAATATCTGAGCATAAACCATCACGCAAACTCCAGTCGGTCATCCTCGCAGCGTTTTTTTGCTAGCCATCGAAAAAAACCGGTCACTGCATCACTCGCTTTGTACACATATATGCATGTGAACTTATTTCGCACTTTATTTAGCCAACCTTACTAATCGGAGGTGCGGTTAGAAGGACGTCTGGAACGCTCTTCTGATATTAGGAAGCCACTGGAGCGATGCACTTTTAAATCTAGATTGAAAACTAATTTCTTCAGAACTCCTTGATGTGTTTAGTTTGTTGTCCTTCCCCAGCATTTCCGATTAGCACGGTTGGCTACGTACGGTGCGAAAGAAGTTCAACATACACACATTTTCACTTATCCCACCGATATTGGCAGTCTCCAATCGTTTGTGATTACCTCCCTGTAAGAAACAACACCAGATGTCGATTTGCCATGCTGGTGGTATATTTAAAGAGGCTCAAGGACTCCAGTCGTGGGTTAAAGCTTCCCGTGAGATTAACCGTGGGTTTGTGAGAAAAGACTGTATAAAAAGTCACTGTTGTGTGTGTGTATGTGTGTCTCTGTGCTTTGGGAATAATATATCAGCTCCCAAATGCATACTCATAGCGGCCAGCACACAATGTAGCATTTTCACAAAAAGGTTACATTCTACATATTTTTTTTCCCTTTTTTTTACCAAAGAAACCATTACTATTATGTTGTTTTTCACAAAACTGTGGCTCGTAGGGATTATTTGCTCAAACGCAAGTAAAAACCCAAGGGACTGCGCTGGCAGTGATGTGCAAGCATGGGCCCAAAACACCTCCCAATCATCGTGAATATAACTACAGTCACTGCATT
The DNA here is from genome assembly GCF_015708825.2 of Lethenteron reissneri. Taxonomy (NCBI): domain Eukaryota; kingdom Metazoa; phylum Chordata; class Hyperoartia; order Petromyzontiformes; family Petromyzontidae; genus Lethenteron; species Lethenteron reissneri. The sequence continues at coordinate 6,030,180 of NC_083814.1, forward strand.
TTTTAAGCCTTGCTTTTTTTGCATGGGCGTCACTGTTCACACACCCCATGGGTAGTTATTATTAATTTTCCGTACAGATTTTGTACTTTTCCACGCTTCAAACGTCTTGAAAACCGACTCATTTTGAATGTTCGCCTTCGTTAAAAAAAAAACGAAACGCTTTTGTAACTCTATGCGCCTGATGCCACAGAGAGGTGTGAGTCTCATTTTTAACGAATACGAGGTGCAGATATTTAAAGCGAGACAATGTTATATCTGCTTCTTTTACAAATACGCAGTTGATCACACATTGGCGACAAAATGGCAATGCCAAAAGCTACGAACTAAGTCTCGGTACATGCCACTGTTACATCACGTGACAAACATCGTTCCCAATATCGCTCACAACCGATGTTCAAACTCAGTGCTCAGCGGGTTTGCATAGCTGTGCGCTAACCAATGCGCCACCACTCCATCCACTTGGAGCTATCAGAGGGCGTTTGTCCTTCAAAACGTCTTACTAAAACATCAACATCATCATTACCAGCCATGATACATCCACTGCTAGACGAAGGCCACACCGTTGCCATCCCTCACGGCATTAGAATGACGCTCTTTGTTTCCCGCGCACACGAGCTCAGCTTATCGCTCCATCTCTCTTGACAACGTAATTTACGATTTGATTGCATTGGGCACATAACCCACGCCTAATGCAATTACATTTTTTTCTAAACCATATTATACCTTTAACCCTTGAAATGTTATTTTTAATAGTATCATTTCCAAATATAATGTAAATCAAACAGGCGTTTCACCCTTCAAATTAAAGAGGTCACTGCATAAGCTGGTGTAAAAACATGAATTTTTTCTATTTACGCACATAAATAACAGTCAATTTCACAGTAACACAGTAAGCCTAATCATAGTAGAAACAAAGTGGTAAAGAAAGTAACGGTCGTATAACGAGCGTATGTTTTTTCTATTTCCAGGACCGTAAATGTAGTTTTATATTTAATAGGGGCCTCTTAAGTCTCCTCCAATGTCTAATTACACACCAAACATAGGACTATATATCTTGATTAAGGTTCTCATAGATATAAAAATATACACATATACAGTACAGTGGAACCATTTACTTTTAACAATAATATACTTAAAAAATACATTTCGTTACGATAAGTGTCCATTAATCCAAAGTAAGATTCAAGTGTGCTATGCCATATCATATTATTACAGTACAGTAATTGTGGATTAAAGTACGAACATTTTCTAAGGCGTGTATTCATGAGCAACAAAAGCATGTTAACAGCTTGCTACACGAGTCATTATGAACTTAAAAACACGAATTTCTACTTACACACATTTCCACTTCATCTACGAAGAAAACCCTCAAGAATATAAACATCTCACTATTTGTACAAAGACGTTTAATCGTGACACCAATTACCTATACATAAAAATGTTAGATTAATAAAATACATTTCAACCAACATTACAATAAGTACTTAGATCAATATGTTAACAGTCCATGTGCTGCTGTTTTACAAATGTCCGTTCATAAACCAAACTGTAACATTAAGACCTCTTTCTATCCTGGCACACAGCATTTATTTTAAGGGTGTAACAACTATTTTCCACCCATTTTATATCTTAATACATACATGCATTTGCCGTAAAAACAAACCAGGAGAGAATTATTCACAGTCTGTCGAGTAACTGAGTTATCGTGCATTTCATAAAATACGAGCTGCTTGCACCGCATTGGCTTTGCAGATAGGAGTACTAATATGATTATTAGTGGACTCGAGACTAATATTTATGAATGTCTTGCTGTGGGATGCAAGGGCGATTTTAGATAGTTGGGTAATTCTGTGTCTGAGTAGTAATGGGAAATTGTAGTACTGTATATACTTTGGTCTGAATGGCCCAAAATCGTACTATTGTAATAAAATGTGCTCATTTCAATGTCCTTGTACACACCTTGGTTGAAATTCATGAACACAGACACAAGGCAGAGCTCCATCTCTGAGGTTGCTTAACGATATTGGCACGGTTGGACAGCTTGCGAGATCCTGCTGCAGATATGAAATGGCATGAAATCCTTAACTCATCCCAGAGAGGAGCGATCATTGCCATGCTTCTTCATGGACGATTGAGCTGGGCTTAACGCCTCTGCGATGGGTTTGTGACAGCAACGCAACTGAAAATGCCCATTCGGCTGTACGAGTGTTGTGGCCAGCAAGCGTGATCATCTTAAAGTCATCATTTTGCTCTCAAATGGGTTTGCATATCCGTGGCTCAAAGTGTATACAAATATTTCAGAATGCTTAAAAAAATGTTTAGTGAGCATTCACACACAGTTTAAAACATATATACGATGTAAAAAAAATCACATTGCTGTGTTATAGCTTGTACATGTACAGTCCTATGTGTCAATTATTTGCTGGATCAAGTCCTTCCCCATGCTGTCAGTCACGGGGGTTGGTTGTTCAATACTCCGCCGTGCTGGTCAGTGTCAGTTCGTGAGAGGGGGGTACCCACGACTGGCTCAGATGTCACTCGACACTGACGCCAGAGCTGTGGCCAGTCATCAAACTCAAATCGGAGAGGATCACAGCGCAGCGTGCTCGCCGTTGCGCCACTGCTCCACCCCAATATTCAAACACATTCCTCCTGCGGAGGAGGGAGCTGGTAGGAACGTTGGGTTGCTCAGTCAATGGCCAGGGTCAACGGCGGCGTGGTGTATTCCGCAAATATGGCCGACTGTGAGGGTGGGCACAAGCCGGCGTGAGTAGGTTAAACGTAGAGTTTTATAAGGGCACCACGGGGTGACCAGCCCCTCCCCACCCAGCCCCACCCTCTCCACCCAGCCCCTCCCCACCCAGCCCCTCCCCACCCTCCCCTCTCCACCCAGCTCCACCCCTCCAATTTTTGGATGCACGACGGACGGACGAACACAATAATCCCCTGTGGGCTGGTGTAACGAGGAGGTTCCTACCAGTATCATTCTATATTGTGGTGATTTTGTCAGTTTTCGGTGTTGAGACAACACGTGTAAGTAAACAGAGATGATTAGGATAGGTAATTTACAGTTAATGTATATGTGTGCTCTCAAATGTATTTAAGAACACGGTTGACCTTTAAAGTGGTGTTTTGAGCTTCATCTCACGTCAAATTAAATAATAATAAATAATAATTGACATGCAGTGCACAGTGAGTGCATGGACCTTTCGTCCCGCACCTCCGATTAGCACGGTTGGCTCGTACGGTGCAAAAGAAGTTCACCATACATACGTCCCACTACACCCTTAAACAATAGTTCTGAGTGGAGGAACTAAGAGACATGAGAGACACCTATTTGTCAGCAATGCAGTATTTACGCACATCTTTCAATAAAGATTGTGTTCAATAGCAGTGGCGGCTCCTGCAAAATCTCTCAGGGGGGGCAAATGTCTGGATGATTGATAAGGATAAGGTCCACCCATGCAATGGATAAATTAACAGCTTAAGCATGTAAAGGCAACTTCACTTCTTTAATATTAATGAAAAATAAAGTGACTCTTACAATACATCTTGTTTGTTTCTATACTCACTATTAATACAATCCACTCAAGTTTATTTTATTAAAGATTCCACTAGGTGGCGACAAATTATATTGTTGGATGAAACGTGCTTACGTATGATGACGTAAGCACGTTAGTGCGAGTCCTCCCGGAAGCCATAGAGAATGCATTGGAGTGCCCGCCGTTCGAAAAAAAACATCTTTTAATGTAAGTCTATGGGAACACTCTGGGCGATTCTCAGCCAGAGTGAAATCGCCCAAAGAGAGGTAGTACTCCACAGAACGTGACATGACGCTGATTGGACTATATCCAGAGGCACAGTGACGGCTCGCGTAACTCTGTGGTTCAATGGCATTGGTGGTGCGTCGCCCAATCGCCCTAATGAAGAAACCGCCCCTGGTGTCAGCTATACGTAGCCCAGTGTAAATGTTGCTCAGTGACTCTGCCTGTAAAGTGTAAGAAATAAACAAGGAGCCCTCTACAAGTCGTGTCTCGGAAGTCGCTCGCTACAATTGGATATTACCTTGCTATTGGCGGTGCGTCGCCCAATCGCCCTAATGAAGAAACCGCCCCTGTTCAATAGGATCCGTGAAAAATAACTGTTTTCCTATTAATACATTATGTATGGAAGTAATAAATACTTTATGAAAGTATAAAATTAGTTCAGGATTGTTCTTTTTTCCACTGGTTAGCATTAAGACAATGTCAAAATGGAAATTACACGTGTAGATGGTTGGACCTAATGTCTGCATATTGCATCCACTGTTGACTTCCTACCAGAGATGCACAGCCTCGCCAGGCATTGCTCATTTCATCAACCCTAAAGTGATGATGGGCCGAGATGACCTGAACTGGATTCCAGCGAATATTTTAGTGATAGAGAGCTCTGCTGCTCTACCGACTGAGCTGTGATAAACATGTGATATCAGTCCGTTTATCTGGCAACAAAACTGACACCTTTTTAACAAGGAGTCATGTTTGCATTGACCATAATACCTGCGGTCGGAATGCAAACAAAAAACACAACTCTGATAATGTATGCACTGTCCTTGCAATAGATTGGTCCACACCCGAGACAGCTTTTCTTAGAGCCTAGTCTCACATGGTGTTGGACCAGATGACGCCAAAAGGCGCAGACGAGGCTCTAAGAAAAGCTGTCTCGGGTGTGGACCAATCAATTTCAAGGACAGTGTATACATGATCAGAGTTGTGTTTTTTGTTTGCATTCCGACCGCAGGTATTGTGGTCAATGCAAACATGACTCCTTGTAAAAAAAAGTGTCAATTTTGTTGCCAGATAAAAGGGTAAAAAACCAATGATCATATTTTGATACTGGCAAAGGAGGTTCCAATGGTGATATCAGTCCGTTAAGATTATTAACATCCACGATTCTATAAGCCAATGTGTTGCTCAAGAATAACACATTTGACGCTGTCATTATTGTCAGTTATTGTGTTATTGACATATATGCAAATAAAATACAACAACCATTTTGTAATGTACAGCTATCTACGTGGATTACAAATTAACATAGCTAATGTAAGTGGAGAAAGCTCGCTTGTTCATTTAAAGGGGTTTATACTTGTTCCTTCCCTTGAATAAAGTGCTCTTTGTCACAACGGGTATAACTAGCAGTTGCACGACATATATATAATGAGACATTATGTATTTAAACATGGATTTAAAGCTCAGCTGTTTAAGTTTCACAGTCACACGAATCCCTAACGACCAATAAAACAAACTGCAGAGCGTTTGTGTCCCATCATTGTGGGACAGGAAGCAGACTCTGGCAAGCATATGGATAGAACAAATCCATTATTGTTAAAATTTAAAAACCAAAAACATTAAACGGAAAATTATTTAAGCTTAACATACGTATTTAATAAAATCTGTGATAGATTTATGTTCCCAAAATCATTCCTCCAATTCCATATATTTCCCACAAACCTGATGGACAAGACACAATAGTCAATCTGAGACAGGCAAGTCTTTTGATGAAGCCAACACCGTGTGATTGTCTTCAATGTGGCCTGAAAACTAGTCCGTGAGTGAACTTGAAGCTACACGGTGGCAATGAAGTGACCTCAAGTTCTGCGATGCCCTTGGCCATATAGCTGCGCCTTCCCCCTACCCGGCTGAGCCTCACACATTCGTTAGCTCTGGTACATGACACAGACTTGTGAGTCCCCTCTCAGAGAAACATCAGCAGCTGTGGAGCCGGGCTGCTTAGCCGTCGCGAAGGACCAATGCAGGGGACACACAGGGCCTCCAACCAAACTTTAAGGTTCGCCGGTCGGCGCACAGCTGCGGCACCTAACGGCACAATTTGAAGACTGCCTCCCGGGCACGGGCTCTGTCACCTGCTCCACCCGCGCAGCTATCACTCTGGCCCTGCCGCACATCCCAGGTATGGTTGCCATCTGTCCTGATTTCCCCTCTTGCAACAAAGTGTCATATTCTTCCTCCTATGATATGTCTTCATCTTCTTCTTCTACATCGACAGGTGGCAGCCCTCGGGCCACGTGCCTCTGCCACGTGCGCACCACCGTTATGAGCCTGACGGTGCCCCTCGTCACAGGTAGGTGGTGGTCTCCTGGCTCTGGCGCTCGTGCGCGCGCGCCACCGCCACGTTGAGGCACTGCAGCCACTCCTCGGCGTCGCGCTCGTCGCACGCCTTGAGCACGTACGAGCGGCTCTCGGTGAAGATCTCGAAGGCGCGGGGCAGCCCGCGCTCCTTGCGCTTGCGGCTCACGATTCGCACGCTCTGCACCTTGCTCAGCTCCAGAGGGCACTCCTCGCCCTCGTCCTTCTGAGAGACACGTGTTTAAATAGAACGTATGCATGTACGAATGAATGTGCGTACTTAACCTACATTTTATTTATTTTAAGACGTGTACAGCAGTGTTGGCCACGACTGCCCGGTAAGTGTGTCTTGTCACAAGTTGCCACGTGTGTGTAGGCACACGTGGCCATTTGAGGGGTCAAGGGTGGGGAGATGTTAACTACCTCGTCTGGTATACAGGAACTCGTGGGTTCGATCCCGACCCTGATGCCTGCTGTATATTTGGAGTTTGTATGTTCTCCCCATGGTCACGTGGATTTTTCTCCGGGTCCTCCAGTTTTTCCCTCCACATTTAGAATCAACATGCGAGTATTTGGCTGATATAAATTTTCACGTGATAAGCCACTTCGTTCAGCTTTCATTTGTGGCCAGAATGCTTCTGAAAAAGAGCTATATAGCTCAGTGAGCCTTACCTGGTCAAATAAAAATAGTTCAGTTTTAATTCAAGTCAAGGAACTTATTAGCACTAATCTATTACGACTTCAATAATGCTGCTTGTTGCTAGCTGCTTGGTATTTAGGCTGCTTAGAAACTGTGAATAAAAATATATAGAAAATATGGGCCTGGGCACAGGGATAGAATTGGTGAGTTTGTGTGGCCTTGTTGCGAAAGTGAAATGCATGCTGGACCATGGGCATGGAAAGTCCATGTGGCCGTCATTCACAATCAGAATATTTATTTACACTGGAGGAATCCTATGATCTATACAGTTCTTTGTTTTACAGATGTCCAGTAGAGCTCTGAAGCTATAAAGCTCTCTTTCACAATGTATGCCGCCGATGCTGTTCCGTGTGTGAGGCATGTTAAGTGCTGCATTTCAAAATGGCCTGCAACTAATTAACAATCTCTAAATTGATTGTCAGTTTAAAAGATGGATGTTGTTGACTTCACATCTGCAATGTCTTACTTATTTTCTCAAAACACATTTTACGTTTAATGTAAAAAAAAAAAAGAATGGCCCACAAAAACATACGCAAAAAAACATATCTGATGTGAGTTCTCAACGGATTACTAAAATAAAAACATATTTAGCAGCGTATATTTCTATGCAATTACCCTGACCCAATCGTATTCCTCAAAAGTGATAACCAATCTCAGTGGAGTCTTTTTTTTGTATTTTATAAAAACAAGTATTGGGTTTCTACACTATGGGGACCTCATTTGCCAGTAAAAATATGATAATTGGTTCTTTACCCTTCTATCTGGCAACAAAACTGACACCTTTTTGCAAGGAGTCATGTTTGCATAGACCGCAATACCTGCAGTCATAAATACAAACAAAAGACATAACTCAAGGACAGTGCACATTATCAGAGTTATGTCTTTTGTTTGTATTTATGACTGCAGGTATTGCGGTCTATGCAAACATGACTCCTTGCAAAAAGGTGTCAGTTTTGTTGCCAGATAGAAGGGTAAAGAACCAATTATCATATTTTTACTGGCAAATGAGGTCCCCATAGTGTAGATGCTTGCCCCGAGCTCTCATACTCTGATGGTACATTGTCCTTGAGTTGTGCGCCTTTTGGCGTCATCTGGTCCAACCCATATGAGACTAGGCTCGAAGGAAAGCTGTCTCGGGTGTGGACCAATCAACTTCAAGGACAGTGCACATTATCAGAGTTATGTCTTTTGTTTGTATTTATGACTGCAGGTATTGCGGTCTATGCAAACATGACTCCTTGCAAAAAGGTGTCAGTTTTGTTGCCAGATAGAAGGGTAAAGAACCAATTATCAAGTATTGGGTTGTATTAATTAAGAAAACTAAGGGAAGGATGGAATGGAACAGACAATGGTGGAGGTCTTTGCCCATGAGTGGGAAGTTAAAGGCTGACTGTGCCAACAGCATTGGTTGATTTAATGACGGCGTGGAGCTGTACGTGTGTATGTTGAGCTTCTTTCGCACCGTACGCAGCCAACCGTGGTAATCGTAAGTGCGGAGGAAGGACAACAAACGAAACACAAAAAACAGTTCTAAAGAAATTAGTTTGCAATTTAGGTTTAAAAGTGTATAGCTCCAGTGGCTTCCTAATATCGGAAGAGCGTTCCAGACGGCCGCAGAAGCACATCAAAAAGCACGTGATGCAGTGACCGTCTTTGATCGATGGTTATCAAAAACCTGCTGCGAGGATGACCGGAGTTCGCGTGATGGTTTATGCTCAGCAAGGTATTGCGGTTCATTTGTGGCAAGCACGTTGTGTGTAACGAGCACGATCTTACGAGGGGAAGTCAGTGGGCTTGAGCAGGACATGACTAGCAGGCAAGATGACTGGTGGATGAGATGTGTGATGGAATGGCAGATCCATTAGAATTGCCCACAAACGGGCGACCACCGATGCTGGAGCTGTACGTGTGTATGTGTTGTTATTCGGCGTCGAAGGAGGTTTTCTCACCGATTTCCCCTTGCGGAAGAGCAACTGGTTGCCCGCGAGAGTAAAATATCGCGTTCTCCAGCGCTTGATGAACTTCCACCGCACCTGCTTCTCCTTGAGCTTCCCTTCCATGAGCGGCCTTCCCTCCTGGTTCACATCTTGGCAGCGAAGGGACAAGGTTAGGAGATGCCTGGGTTGGGCATGGTCAGTGCTAGAAGAGTTTACTGCTCAGAGTGAGCTGTCGCTGATCGGTTATCAAGGTCCTGTCGAGGATATCTATTTTTTGGTAGTAATTTTAGGATTTGCTCGAGTCAAAGTATTTATGATCCTCAACACATTCTGAGCAATAACACTGCCTTGAACAAAATATAATAGGCACATTTTTGGACAGCGGCCATTGGCTGAAACGTCACCAATATATATTCCTTTATACTGGTAGGAACCTCCTGGTTACACCAGCCCACAGGGGATTATTGTGTCCGTCCGTCGTGCATCCAAAAATGGGAGGGGTGGGGCTGGGTGGAGAGGGGAGGGTGGGGAGGGGCTGAGTGGGGAGGGTGGGGAGGGGCTGGGTGGGGAGGGGAGGGGCTGGGTGGGGAGGGTGGGGCTGGGTGGGGGGTGGGAGGGGTGGGGCTGGGTGGGGAGGGGCTGGTCACCCCGTGATGCCCTTATAAAACGCAACGTTTAACCTACTCACGCCGGCTTGTGCCCACCCTCATAGTCGGCCATATTAGCAGAATACACCACGCCGCCGTTGACCCTGGCCATTGACCGAGCAACCCAACGTTCCTACAAGCTCCCTCCGCAGGAATGTGTTAAGAATATTATATTGACGAATGCTTTTTGTTATTATCATTATTATTTTACATATTGCTTGTGCGCCACTGCCAATGCAGAAATCGCCAAATAATCTGTGTTAAGTACCTAGTGTATTGTCTATAGAGTATTTTAAATGATCTATAGATTTGTATCCTCTAAATACGGACGGCCTCGCTAAATACTGCACGCACGATTGATAAACCTAATGTTCATATACTAAACAGCAATATTTTACTTCGTGAAATCAGCACAATCAAAATGTGCGGTTTTTGCTGTTTGCGTTGGCTCTTGTCAATGACATCCAAGCACACACACACACTTTAGCGATTGTTAAAAGCTAACACGCGGTGGAGGGCTTAACGTAAGCAAAATCACCGTGGATGATTAGTGCACAAACATTTTTTGTTAGGGGCCATCCATTTAGTACGTATGCATGGAGGGAGGGGGGTTAACCCAAATGCATACGCTTGCGTATGGGGGGTCTACTGACAATGTACGGATAGGAAACGGGGGGCGGGGGGGTGAAGCCTCGATAATAATTTGTCTACATTGGCCTTCAAATGAGTGGACTATCTGTTTGCTTAAACACGTGAATATTATTAATCCTTGATCATTTCTGCATGGATTAAATATCGGCCGTTCTATAGGATTCGGGGGGGGGGGTGCGTCAGGCACGTAGGTGGGGAAGGGGTGTAAAAAGTCTGCGTGCGTATAGGGAGGGGGAAGGGGTCAGGTTTTGACAGATTTTTGCGTACCTACTCAATGGATGGCCCCTTACTTTACGGTCAATGTTATGTTGGGCACATTTTTCGTGCACGTTCTTAACCGTGACGATGTTAGGAGGAACAATGTACGGCCTTGTAAGTCTCTGAAGTGATGCACTTTAATGACGCTCAAAAGGAACCAGACCACCCAGCTCGAAGTACATTTCCGATTGTCACGATGGATTTTACTGATGCTGACCAAGCTTCTACAGATTGTGTTTGTGTGTAAATGTATATATATAGAATATATATAGTACATTAATGTGGGGAGCGGTAGTGTAGCGGTTAGCGTGCTGCTCTACGAACCTGCCAACCTGAGTTCGATTCCCGCTCACGGCCACTAACACACAGTGACAATTATCCGAATCAGGTCCAGGCCCTCCCCTAGGTCGATTCAGTCTCAAATGAGTACCGGAGAAGACAAAGGCGGCCAGGTGTCGTGCTGGCCACGTGTGCCCTGCTGGCCTTGCATATGCGCTCACGAACACTTGCCCCGACAGTCTGTGAAGGCTATGCCGGGGATCTGTATTTTTGTCTTTATATATAGAATTTACAATACAAGCAAGCTGTGGTAGAACTGTGAGGTCAATGAAGGCCCAACGCACTGATTAATGCACCTCAGCGTGCTTTCTCTCCTGCAGATCTCGCAGACGTGATTCTTGGCTACCGTTAAAGTCGGTGCGTGTGGTTTGCTGTGAGCGGGGTGCTATCTCTCGGACTTTAAAGTAATCTATCAGTGGTGTGTGCATGTGTGTGTGCAGTCGATCAGTGCGCAAGTGTGTGCTAGGGCGTGTTTGGATACAGGTAGTTTCTCATCAACCCACCACCCACCCCCTGAAACGGTTTTGATCTCCCACCGAAGGGATGTGGCAAGAAGAGGTTGGTGGTGGGGGGGGCACTTGAGGAGAACTGCTTTTGAACGGCATGGGCCTCCCCTAGGTCAACTCAGCTGAAAATTAGTCCCAGAGAGACAAAGGTGGCTGCGTTATTTGGCTCGACCCACCATCTTTGATAGGCACTCGCGAATAGCACTCCTTCCAGACACTCGGTGAGGGCGAATTGAAATACCTCTGCTGTGTATTAAGCAGCAACAGATTTAGTACAGAACATTTCACAACTCGATTCGACGTAATATTTGTGCCAGTCGAATGCTGTGTGTTCAGTAGTTAGGTGAGTACAACACACGGCAATGGGTACTGTATGGTAAATGGAGGGGGGCGTGTATTACCAAGGGCTTTGTCTGGGTGGTTACACATGTAACAACCCCATCTGCCGGCCTCTTCATCGAATCCAAAAACGTCGAAAAAACACACCTCTCCCAGTTGCTGCCTCAGGAACTCAACGTCCTGCAATGCAGAGAGGGGGGACCGCGCGAATTGCTTCAATCAGAGACTGGAAGCAGACACAAGACTTCGCAAACTTAAGGCGCTTCGTGACATTTTCGACGGGGCCTTTCTACTGAGGAAAACGGCGGGACACACTTTATTTTGTTAATGGCCATATTCAGGTTAGAACGTGTATACGAAGCCACACCATGCCTGGAGAAAAAAAGAAGAAAATTACAATTTGATTTGATTCCTTTAAGCGGGCGTTTAATCGCGCGAGCTTCTAGAAAACTGTCCGACAGCTGTCTCCAAATGGCTTTCCTCCATGGATACACTCTACAAGGTGCTCCAGATGTCTTGTGACCTCCAACCTCGAACATTATTTTCCCTTTGCACATTCATTTCTGTTTTAAATTTACCTTACTGTTAAAATGTTAACTTTTAGAGAATTAAATAGGGGGGGGGGGTCACAAGACATCTGCACTGTAATCCATGTATTACAAAATGCGAACAGGATGATGTCTCGTTTAAATAATATACGAGTATGACCCTGTCTCTCGGAGAAATACTCTAAACCTCATCTCATCTGTGGTGATGTGGGTGGGAGGGGGGGCACTAATGGCAGATCCTGTGCACATTTATGTATGGAAATTATTTCCGATCATTGGAGAAACGCAGATGGTTGTGTGAATATGATGCCACTTCCGTTCAATCCCCTTATCCATAGACATTTGGGAATAATGGGAAGAACTGATGCACGCAAAATAGGATTTTGTGTTATCAATGTTATAATAGAAGTGTCACTCTAGTAACACGTGGTGGTGGTGGTGGTGTATGATTCATAGGCTGGTCTGTTTCACAGCCATCGTGGCAATAGGTGGTCTGTTTTTTTCCCCACAGATTCACTATACCATGCTGCTGAAAGCTCATTCACATTATCAATCAATTAATTGATACCCATAGCGGCCCTTGAAAATTTAGATTTCCCAGCAGCCTGTGTTTCTCTTTGTAATATACTACAGTTTTAGTTCCTTTCCAATGAGTATCGTCTAATATCTTATGGAGGAGTGTCTTGGACTGGCTCTCTGAGCATTAGGCACATCTGATGAACTCTAAAATGGCAATTAATGGCGTGTCTACCTCAACGCACTTTTCGCAAAGCAGACTGTATTAACATGAAATTCGATGCAAATCTTACATTTAAGGAGGGTTCTGATATGTCCAGGGCAATGAGGGCCGACTTAGGTGCCCTCTCTCTATTGAAAGCAAAGGGGTGGATAAGCCCAGACTTTAAGTGACACCAGGTGAGATTTTATCCCGTGACATGAAATGGACATCACTATGCGTGGCACAATGCATTACTGCACGATACACTGTACATGCATTAAATAATGCACGTGAGAATATTATATTTGCAATTCAAGAAAATATATTCAAAGGATATGCAAATGTTAATCGAACAGATGAGGCTGTACAGAGAAGACGTAGCAATACAAGTGGGGATGCTAATAATGTTTAACACGTAGGCTGTCACGACCCATATTATCCATAATAGAGATGTTTGTGTGTTCGCTTGATGATGCTCGTTGTAATTACCCGGCGAAACGTTGTACTCGATTTGTAAATATTGTGGGTTTTACTCTCCAACACACCGATGTGCTGAACTCGTAACGAATTGGCATGTTTTGTTTACGTGACAACCCTTGCTAATTGGCTGTGTCAGGCGGTGGCAGGGTTTAACGATGCGTTTATATTTACGCGCTCTAACCCAAACAAACTCTCTATCATGGATATTAATATCGACAAAAAAATTATTGGATCTTGTATAGCGAATACCATCATTAGCAGGAAGTGTTACTACCTAGGCCACATTGCCCGAAACGACCACAAATACCAGCTATTAAAGCAAATCCTGGAAGGAAAAATCGAAGGGAAAAAACGACCAGGACGGCCAAAAAGGACATGGCTCAGTAACATCAAAACATGGCTACAATTAACAACAGCACAAACTCTACATGCCGTGCTAGACCGGGACCAATATCATCGTGAAGTCGCACACGCCGTTAGGCAGCACTAAAGAAGAAGAAGTATAGCAAATATGAGAGCGATTCGTGGCAATTCGTGGAACCGCTTGCGTTATGGCTAACGAGCACAGCAAGGCCTGGGCGAGCACAACAATGCCTGACCTTTGCGGAGGGCAGCGGCAAGTGGATGACGGCCGTCTCGAAGGCAAGTCCACCCTTCTGACGGGCCCTGTCCCACAGCTGGGCCAGCGTGCGCACCACCGCATCGTGCACAGACAGCGGCGACGGAGACCGACTCTGCCCCACAGCAACAACAACAAAACGTCGCACAAACCTCAGCATTCGCATGCTTTGGGGCCGTCCATAAATGACGTCACGCGATTTTGGACGATTTTTGGACCCCCCCGTTCCATCATCACACGGCGTCACAAGAAGTCAGACCCCCCCCCTAAAATATGACGTCACAAAGCTCTGCCCCCCCCCCCCCAAAAATAAAACATGCTTCAAATCGCTTTAAACTATTGTCATTGTAATGCGTATTTAATGTGGCGCTGCAGTCTGATGTTGTAGGAGAAAACATTTATAAAAAAGTCTATTTAATTAAGTAGAACGTGTTGTCTATATTTATAGTTGCGCATTTTGATGTGACGTCACGTTTCTCACCCCCCCCCCCCCCTCGTCACACATCGTCACAAATGTCTGACCCCCCCCCCCCCCCCCAGGTACGTGACATCATTTATGGACGGCCCCTTTACCCGGTTGCCGGGATGATTCGCACGGGTTGGCCATGGTCGTTGCGAGAGAAGTTCCACGGACGTACGTGCAGGGAAGTGAGGGGAGGTGCGAGTGGTAAAAATGGGGCACGTGTAATTTTCTATCATTATAACATTTGACCTAAATTACTTGGAAAGCATCTGATCTCGTCAGCTCTTGGACGCTGAGCAGAGTTGAGCCTGGATCAAGCAGGTTGTTACAGGCTGCTGGCCTAGGTTGTGAGCAGCAAAGGGCAGTGTAACACAATCCATTATTGTTCTGTACTTCTATGATCCCACGGCTATTTTCTATACCTTCGCAAACCTGAAATGACCAGCGTGGACCCACGAGGTGTGTGGGGAGGTTCTCATCCAGCAGTGGACTGATAAATGGCTGCAATAGTACGCAATATTTGGTTTGTTTCATCTTTTCCCTCAGTCACGTCCCAATTGTTCGACTGTAGTTATGCCGTGAGATGCAACAAAACTCCCATCGGAAACTCTTGCAGTGCATCATGGTCAGTCTGTCACCCTGCGTTGGGGAACGGCCTTACCAGGCAAGGCCCACTAAGCGATAGAGCTCGTTTTTAGAAGCGACCTGGCCATAAATGATAGCTCAACAGAGTGGCTTATCGTGTGGAAATGTATAGTAGCCAAATACTCTTCAATTGCCTCTCACCCACATGAGGTGTGCTGAGCCTTCTCACACACTTCGCTAAAGATTTGCGAATTGCATGGCAGGTAAATAAATATCTTTAAGTCCTCAGAACTCGAAATATGTTAAAGTGAAAACCAAATTGAACGTAATAATTGTTTTTGCAATGCTACTATAATGTGTGAAATCGTTGGTGATTGGGCTGAGATCGTCAACTCATTGTGCACAATAACCTCGTCTATACCAACAAATGTCATTTCATAGCATTTATATTCTGAACCTAAAATATATATTACACTGGAAAAATGGAAACGAAATCTCTCCAACAGGTCCTTGCCTCGTTCAAATAAAATGTATGCATTTATGAATGAATGTGCATATATAACCTACAGTTTATTTATTTTATGACATGTACAACAGTGTTGGCCACAACTGCCCAGAAAGTGAATCATATCATAAGTTGCCACGTGCGTGTAGGCACACGTGGCCACCGTGGGGGCACCAGGGTGGTGAGATGTTAACTACCTCGCCTGGTATACAGGAAGTCGTGGGTTAGATCCCGACCCTGATGCCTGTATATTTGGAGTTTGTATGTTTTTCCCATGGTACCATGGCTTTTTCTCCGGGTCCTCCAGTTTTCCCTCCACATTTAGAAACACGCGGTTAGAATATTTGGCTAAGAAAATGTCCACGTGATAAGCCACTTCATTGAGCTTTCATTTGTGGCCAGGTCGCTTCTGAATAAGAGCCATATAGCTCAGTGGGCCTTACCTGGTAAAATAAAATGAGTTTCAATAGTTTCATAGTTACTGGATGGAATGTGGCAGTGCTCTTCTCACAGCTCTGAGTGTGGGTACCTGTAAGAAGAGGGTCATGAGGTGGAGCCAGGTTTGTGGCTGCCGAGATGGGAGGGAGAAGTGCGACTTGGAGTAGAGGCAGTACTCAGATTTCTTGGGACACCCGAAGCTCAGCTTGAACAAGCAGCGGGATGCAAGCTCTGCGGAACGCACCTCCAATTAGCACGCCTGGCTACGTACAATGCAAAATGACCATTGGTACCTCATTTGCCAGTAAAAAATACGATAAATGTTTTTTTTTTTACCCTTTTATCTGGCAACAAAACCGACACCTTTTTTTACGAGGAGTCATGTTTGCACTGCAGGTATTGTGGTCTATGCAAACATGACTCCTCGTAAAAAAAAGGTGTCGGTTTTGTTGCCAGATAAAAGGGTAAAGAAAAAACAATTATCAATGCAAAATGAGTTTAACATACATACATACACCGGATTTCAGGCAAGTCAAAGCAAGTAGATTTTCCACAGGAGAGGATTTCTTTTTTTCAGTTGTATATTTTTACATTCGTGCGTGCATGTTTCTCTAAATAATTTCACACTTCAACCGTGGTATTAACCATGGAACAAACAAAGCTTTCCATTGAGAACACACACTCGGTCACAACTTTTGAAAGCTAACATCAGAGAACAACCCACTCAAGCCCCCTCAACAGTCATCTTCATGAACACTTTGTGGCACACATTCATAAACCATGCTAGGCGTGTTTGCCGCATTTCAATGAAACTCAATGTTTTAGAAACTGGAATGAGCCCATTTCAGTGACAACCGAATATTAATGTTACGCTTCGTGCCTGCAAGAAGGCTCCACTTGAGAACAAGGTTCATGGGTGGCTGCCTGAATTTGACAAGGTGTTAGGCCCATACGCCACCCCTCCCCCTGCAGTTTGTGCATTTGATAAATTAAATCAAATTAAATCAGACTAGGCTCTAAGACAAGCTGCCTCGGGTGTGGACCAATCAACTTCAAGGACAGTGCATAGCATTATCATTATCAAAGTTGTTTCTTTTTGTTTGCATTTTGACTGCTTGTGTTGTAGTTATTTCAAACATGATCCCTTGTATAAAGGTGTCAGTTTTTGTACCAGTTGAAAGGGTAAAAACCTATCACTATATTTTGCCACTGGTAAAGGAGGTCTCATAGTGTAAATGCTTACCCCGAGCTCTCAATACTTTGATAGTGTGCTGTTATTAAGTTGTACGCCTTTTGGCGCCATCTGGTCCAACACCAATGGAGACTAGGCTCTAAGAAAAGCTGTCTCAGGTGTGGACCAATCGACTTCAAGGACAGTGCATATCATTATCATCATCACAGTTGTTTCTTTTTGTTTTAATTTTGACTGCTTGTGTTATAGTTATTGCAAATATGATCCCTTGTATAAAGGTGTCAGTTTTTGTACCAGTTGAAAGGGTAAAAACCTATTACTACAGTATTATTATTGTGCTTGTTTACCAAGGAAAGCCTCACTGAGTCGCTTGACTCTTTTTCAAGAAGGTCCTGCCAAGTTATTTTGGAACAGGGAGGCGATGATTTCCGTTACGTATCATTCCCAAAATGTGGACCCCTGACGCTGGCACACAGTGGCTTATTATTGCGAATGACGTCACGGGAATCCGATAAAACGTCCGCTGTAAAGCAGATGTCACGCATCTCATGGTTAATACGCGCATAGTATTCATCAGGGCGGCCCACTGGATTCGAACTGTGAACCTCTGCAACAAGTGGTGAACGAGCTACCACCAGGACATGTCGCAGCTCCATATTTATTACTATTATTACTTCCAATATTATTTATTGATAGGAACACTTTTTCATCTTCTTGGTTCTTTCGGTAAAGTCACGTAGAAGGGAAATAATAATATAAATAAAATAAAACATAATAAAATACAATTCTCACGACGTTTCGGCCCTGAAGACGCTGTCTTTCCGACAGCCCTGTTCTTCACCTGGGGACGGCTGCTTACGTTGTGGCCGAAACGTCGTGAGAATTGTATTTTATTATGTTTTATTTTTATTATGTTATTATTTCCCTTCTACGTGACTTTACCGAAAGAACCAAGAAGATTAATCCCTGCAGTCACGAAAGCTTTAAATAGGAACACTTTTGTTGATTGTGCCAGGGTACATGATAAAAAATATATTTTAAAATGAAATAACATAACGTTTTAATTGTTTTACATCAACAGCTGGCCGACCCGCACATCACCTTCACAAAAGGAAAATTAAACATACAGCCACGTTGGTGCGACTGTGGCCATGCAACTCAAACTACGGACAGTACAGTGAACCCATAGAGGCTCATAGGAGATGCATATCCATACCCGTCTGGACTACCGCAACTCTCTTATGCTCGGGCTCCTCTTCAACAATTCCAAAACAACTCTGCTCCAATCATATTCAACCTTCCCTATAATTCCCATACCTCGACCCTCCTCGCGCAACTGCACTGGCTCCCGTTTCAAATTCCCTCGCCTTGGTCTTCAAATCCCGTCATGGACTTACCCCACCATTTCTTGCCACGCTTGTACCATTCTACGTGCCTTCTCGCCCTCTACCTTCACAATCGTTGCTGTCTCTCTCTGCTCCTTCATCTCCTTGTGCTCAATCTCGCTCGTCGCTCTTTCTCTTCTCGCCCCCCTTCACTGGAACAAACTTCCCCCCTCCACATGAAGCAGTCACCTTCGCTCACTAAGTTTCCACTCCGCACTCAAAACTCACTTATCGTTACCACTCGCTCACCCCACGACCCCTCAGTCTCCCCCTCGTAACCACCACCACCGCTACTGTTCCCTCTTCATACTCCCATTATATGGCTCTCACCCATTCCCCATTCATTCATTCAATCCATTCACCATCATCTACTGCCGTCAATTTCACTTTCACCGAATTCACGCGTCACAGATTCGCCCCCCCCCCCCCCCCCCATTGCTCCCTTTCATCTATTTCATTCACCTCATCTCTACCATTACATTCATATGTACCCTTATTAATTATGTGTACATAGCACCTTGGTTAAGGTGCTATATACATTCATTTAAGATGAGATACTCATACAGACACACAGAGGCTCATAGAGATACACATAGTTACACTAAAGATAAGCCATGGTCCGAATGTAACCACGCAACCCAAAATATGGATCACATAAATTTCGATGTAAAGCTTTCTTGACTGCAGGGATTCATCTTCTTGGTTCTTTCGGTAAAGTCACGTAGAATGGAAATAATAAAATAATAAAAATAAAACATAATAAAATAATTCTCACGACGTTTCGGCCACAACGCAAGCAGCCGTCCTCAGGTGGAGAACAGAACAGGTCTGTCGAGAAGATGGATCACATAGTAAACCGCTGTGGGGTCCGCGCTGCGTCAACGGAAGAGGCAAAGCAAAACTGCACAAACTCACTCTGCTGAAAGCCCTCTCGTCGTGACCAAGAGACATTGGAATTTAGCTCCTGAACATATTTCTGCAATGCGCAATGATATTTTGTATAAGGATAATTGATTTTTTTAAATACATTTACAAAAAACTGCAAGAATGTACGATACTCTTGCTACATTTTCCAAATTCCTGGTGGAACTGTGTTCCAAATTGATGCCCATCAACATGTTCCACTTATTTGTGGTGAACACCACAGGGGCAGTGCAGCAAAATGCATTGTTTTAAAAAGTGTCCAATCGCAGTAATATCATGTTTTATGTCGTGAAGTCTACGTTGGAATGAAAGACAATGTCTTAAATCCCACCGGTCCGACATATGGGTGTCTTTCCGTGATTAGACATACACAAAATTCTGCCATAAACTACGTTTCACAAAAATCTGTTTTCTATTCCGAAGCAATATTCTAGAGAATGTTTTTTTAATGATTACCATAAACTAAACGAAAGAAAAATGAGGAACACGTGTTAATTTTTTTTTAAGATTGCGACTATGTAGTTCCTCCGAAACCTTGCTCAGCATTAATCCGCCCTGCGGAAATACGGTTCATCAAGAATTAGCCGAGCAAGTTTTATTTACTCGGTGCGAGCGTGAGTGAGACATGGGGTGGCTTAGGGAGCAGGTGCCAGAGGTCGCAACCGGGTACCCGATACCCGTACCCTATCCGATACCCGGCTACCAGGGTCGCAAACGGGTACCCGTACCCGTACCTGGCCGGGTACGGGTATGGGTACCCATTTGCGACCCTGGTGCGGCCGGGTACGGATACGGGTAGGCCGTGAGTCACTGGTGAGTAACCGTTTGTCACTCATTTCCCAACGTCTTGTCTCTTCTCACAATTCAAGTTCCTAGAATCAACCCACCCGCGCCTGCAACATGGCTTCATCCCAGAGGTCGCAATCAGGTACCCGATACCCGTACCCTACCCGTACCCGTTTGCGACCCTGGTGCGGCCGGGTACGGGTAAGGAATCAAAACCCATTTGCGACCTCTGGCAGGTGCCGGGTGTGGTTCTTGTTACGGGCACGCAAGAAGACAACCCACATGTGACTAAATCACCTGCAAATGCGCCCCGTTTCGTCACATCTCAGCATCTAAGTGGAGGGAGTCAAGTCGGGATAGTGCTCGGATAGTCGACCACCATGCATAACAGGTGTTATAGACCGTGGGGCGAGGTGGTGGACAGCGGAAGGCGTAGCACAGAGAAAATTTTTTTATTGTGCTCTACTCCTACGCTACAAAGTCTATGCTGTCATTTACATCCAGCATCATCGGGCAATTTTTTGCCAGAATGATTACATCCAGCCCGTACTCAAATTGTAAACGTCACGGGACTCAAAATGTAAACGTTGTGGCTGAAGTAGTAACTAATGGGCACGTTTTGTTTACGTGACAAGCCTTACTAATTGGCTGTGTCGGGTGGTGGCGGGTTAACGATATATTTATATTTACGCGATCTAACCCAAAAAAAAACTTTATTATGAATAATATTGGTTGCGAAACGCCTACGTGTCAATATGGTACCGTTGAGAATGGGTTTTCCCCTTTTTTCTGGCAACAAAACAGCTGTGTTAAGATGTTAAAACACCAAACTGAAACCTTATACAAGGAATCATGTCTGAATTAACCACAATGCTTGTGGTCAGAATGCAAACAAAAAACATACTTTGATAATATATGCATTGTATTTGAACTGATTGGTCCACACCAGAGACAGCTTTCTTTGGAGCCTAGTTCTTCACTAATCTGCACTGACCAGTGTGGTAAAGTGTGGTCAAACAACCCCCACACTCGGGACGGTGTGGGGACTCCCTCATCCAGCAGAGTGGATTGACACATTTGGTCGTTACATGCGAGAGGAGACGAAAAGCAGCACTGCCTCACGAAGCTTGTAGTTTGAGTGACTTAGTCCAGAGAAAACTACTGCAGTCTGGAGTTGAAGTCCCGTATTTGTTCATCCCACTATCAAGGCATCACTTCCCAGTTCGGTGACTCCGCATTGAAAATCGTATCAAATTTGTCAGTTGACTCGGGTGTCGGCATGCGCACAGCGGTGGATGCAAACGCTTCTTCCAGGTACGTTCCATGTCACAGTTCCTATGATTGCTTTTTCATTGCTTTCATAGCTTTATTTTGGTGATTTCTAAAGTGTATTGGTTTAGCCATGTTTGTTTGTTGTAGTACAGAGTTCGACTGATGGCCTTAATCTAAGTTGTCTTGTGGTTGTTGTTGTTGTTTGACTTGCATCCCACTGGGATTTTTGCACACAGTGTTGGTGTACGGTGTTTTTTCTGCAATATTTTGCTGTCTTTCTCTTAGATTTTCTGTTTGCACTTAGTCACATATTCACTTTAAGATGTTTTTTGTTCATGTTTTTGTTTTTTGTTTGTTGCGGTTGCACTCGATTCAAGAGCCGAATGGCTCACAGGGCTATACCTAATACATTAACTTGAACTTGTCTCAAAACTTCCCAACCAAAAACCTGTACACAAGAAGTGTGACACTCGGTCCCTAAGTCTGCAATGTACAGAGGTTTGCGTGTATCCCCAATGGCTCCCCCCAACTGGTGACAGCCAGATCAGAGGCTGCACAACTTGAAGGATGTGCATGCCTGAAAGGCGGGTGGAAGCTTCGGCATTACACAGCTTGGACACATGCCGTGCCGAGTCCTGACCGCCCATATTGGCAAGGGATGTAATGAATTACACCCTGATGTGGATATCAATGGGAAGGAAGGAGGGGGGGGGCTTATCTCAGAGCCCTGCCTGACACCCTGTGCCACATAGGCATTACGTTAACAGTTAAAAGTGGTTTCCTGCTGAAATGAGTATGGGATGGTGTTCATTTTATATTTGCAGTCCAAGGCCATAGGTGGAATTTAGACATTCCTATCGAGGGGAAGATCAAATTATGCCATAGAACAAACAATGTTGACTTCCCACAAAAGTTGTACTCATTTAGAGGCCCTAGAGCAGTGGTTCTTACCCTCAGCTGCAGCCTTGCACCCCTTTGGTTCTCAATCGTAAATTTTTTTTTATAATGTTAATAACTACATAGTCGCAATTTTGATTTGAAGCTTTCGTGATTGCAGGAATCCATACTCTTTGGTTCTTCCGGTAAAGTCACGTAGGTAGAAAATAAATCACGACGTTTCGGGCACAACACAAGCGTCCGTCATCAGGTGGGAAAGCATTGGTCTGCTACTGAGGCAGACTGTTTTAAAAGGTTTGAAATGGGTGTAGCCCAAGGATCATAGAGAAGTGGCCAGGGCTAGTGATGTTAATGTGAGAACTACATAGGGTTTCATGAAACAAAGCAGTTGGACTTATATGCCCGTGCTTAATGTGTGTTTCCGACGATTATTTACCTACTAAATAAAATCTGGCGTGTGTCGCACCCCCAGAAAGGGCATCTCGCACACCGGAGGGGCGCGTGCAACCCAGGTGAAGCACTACTACCCTGGAGGGACGAAGGGCTGAGTCGACCCGCGACGAACGTTAAGAATGCGCCGCTTTCCGAGTGTTAGCCACGATGTCTAACCACACGGGCCCACCCGGTCGGTTAGCATGGGCATCGGATAATCTGAAAAGTATGCGATTAATGACGTTCAGATTCATTGACATTTAATAAGAGCCAAACATATGGAACGGCGAGATCAGATAGCACCACAGTAGGTCAGGCGACTAATTAAAACAAGGAAAAGCGCTTGTGCATTGTGAGGTTAATAATTGAGAAAAACCGACCAAGCGTTGCAAATGATATCAAAAACGAGAAATCACTTGATCAAAATGTCATAGAGTAAAAGTTGTTAAGAGCATTTTGAGGAGATGCAGATGACATGATTTATAAGCATACGTGGGGCCAAATGAAAGTTTGCAAAATGCCCAGATTTTAATAAAAATATTTATACGATTTAAACTATACGTTTTTGTTTTCATAACATTAAAACGCATAACCTGCCTCTCCTCGTGTGTAGAATTACCACCCTATCTGTAAATCAACGAGTCAGGAAGTGCACTGCAATTTGATGAGTTTAGTTTTGCCAAAGATACATTTTCTGCCTCCCATAATTTCACTCAAACGAGGATTACTACCAAAATTAGTTTCCAGACGAACCTGTTCCATATATCAATGTTTCAATTATCGTAGCAAAGGTAAATGCGTCACGTGTCACGCTCCGCGGGCAGTTTGTTTTGGCGTGAAGTTCCATGGGAAGTTTGTGTTTCCGCAGTTATGTTTGCAAAAAAAATCACTTTTACCCCCCTGCCCCCCACCAGCATGGAAATTTTGATCATTTCCCAGCAATGGAAAGTTTTTTTCTGTGCACATAATGACCACGATTGTGCAGCAAAACCAACAGGTCAGAGTACCCGTGCTTGGCACAGACTGTGCTTGTCTGTCAAGCCAGTAAAAACCTGTAGGAGGCTAAATATAAGTGAACGGCGTTTGATTATTACATCTATATTAATGTATGGTACGTTGGCAAAATGTTAGTTAGGCAAAGGGCCATATTCCTCACTTGTTTCTTTAGGCAGAGCCTAACCACGGCAAAACATGACCGAAACATTGAACATGCTCTTTTGTAAAACATGACATGGCTCTTCCAATAATTATATATATATATATATTTTAGCTGGTGGTAAGCAAATTATATAAGCACCACCAACAGTAATACCCTCGGCGACTATTGCCCCGTGTCATGTCACAAATCTCACTTGTTTTGCGTGGTACGATAATGGCTCCATGTTATTCCTTCCCTCAATGTTGTAACGTATCATCCACAGCCAAGAATTACGTGCACTACAACACGAGGGAACATTGCCCGATTTGCAAAGCTCACAGGTCTGTTGCTTGACTGCGCCCGCCGTTGTAGTAAAAATGGGGGGGGGGGGGGTGGTTTCCTTGAGCTGTTTTATTTCAACCCCTGGCGCTGCCGGATGAGACTCACGCATCACCAGCACCCTGTGCTCAATGGTGGCTGTGTTTCAGTCGCCTCGCTCGTGAACTCACTGCCCGATTATTCTGCAGCGAGTGCCACTTAGGCGCGGGCCCTTGTCACAGCTGTCGCTGTTCTCTCCTTTGAATGGACGACATCACAATCCTACCCCGACCTTCCCTGTGACTAAACAGTTCAGTACGTAGCAGCATAGCGCTGGCTGCTGGCAGGGAAGGGGATCTGCAGCTTACAGCAGCCCTGACTGACAGCAGGCCACGTGATAGACCAGATAGAGGGATGTAGGGGAAAGGTTACGGAAGGGGCACATCGAGAACCCGCAGGTAGGTTCCAGAAGGGGGCGTGTCTAGGGGCGGAGCCAGGCCACGCTGACAGTATAAAAGGGGCCCCGGGAGGGGACCTCGGGGCTGTCGTTTGGAGTGGATCTCCGTCGTGCTGCTGGAGTCTTCACCATCTCGGCGTCGCCAGTCAGGCAGTCTACCAGCTGTCCTGACTGGGGACCGTAGTTACTAAAGTGTTAACTGTTAGGCCGTGTTAATAAACAGAGTGCCTCCTACTCTTAGTGGCTCTGAGTCAGTCACTACATATCCACAAACACAGCATCCCCCCCCCCCCCCGCCAATGATGCAATGCATGATCTCACGTAACGGCTTAACGGGCAATGCGAAGTTAGGCACAGCATACGCACGCCACTGTTGGTATTCATTTGGCACTAACTGCTTTGCGAGTAATTGCAGCTGCTTAACGTCGCCTGCAATCGTGAGGGCACGGTAACGTTGAGTGTAATGCCGCGTGCGAATCGAGGGCACGGCGAAATAAACGCAATGATCGCACGTTTCACCGCGAGTGTACGACGTTTTTTTTGTATCCACTAATTTTTACAGTTTATTTTATGAAGCTGAGAAATAATATGAATCGAATTTTTTTACAATTACGATTATCCCCCACGTGTTTGACAATGGTTATTGTACTGATGAACAAAGATTAAACGTTGAAAAATAAGAATTGGTTTTACCCTTTCTGCCAATAAAACCATAAAGAAACCTTTTGCAAGGAATCAAGCCTGCATTAACCACACGTACTTGCGGTAAACATGCAAACAAATAAACTCTGATAATTATAATAGGTCCCATGATAATAAACATTGAGTTTAAAATCTGGCGTTTGCCTAACATCTGAACGTGGCACCCTCTTGACAAAGAACCTTGGGACTCAGTGATGATTTCATACATAAATAAAATAATTACTATTTTAAATACTATAATGATGTGGACATTGATGGTGATGCTTCCTGAACCAATGATGAAAATGGCGGTGACAGCGGTTACAATGAAAATGACAGCAATGACGACGCAGAAAGAGATTGCAAAAGTTCCCACGTGACAAAAATTAGACAAAAGCTTACCTTCAACAACACAGCGCTCAGGAACTGGGATCTTCTTGGTGACATCAGCACAATAGGCTCGTATGTGCTTCAGGTTGTCCTTCATGTAGCGATAGAGACCATCCTGGGGCTCGATCTCAACGACGGTCTCAACCTCCACAATTGTGTCCCTTCCATCGGTCGCATTTTCCACCTCCTCATCCCCTCGTGCAGTGTGGTGGGGAAGAGACCCATTGCTTCCCTCGTGTGATTCATCCACATGCTTTGTGTCCTTCTCTTCCGCCAATGCCGGGCTGCCATCGGCCTTCTGGTTCGCTGGCGGAGCAGTGACGACGTCCGTCTGCTCCTCCACGGAGGCACCGGGCGCTGCCTCACTCCTTTCCACTGGCTCCTCCGAGGGTCCACTGGCGTCTACCTTGTCCGCAGATTGATCAGCATGAGCTTCAGCTTGAGGTCCACTCTCTGCATCGTCCTCTGTGTTCCTCTCGTCGTCCGAGTTAATGGTTTTGGAGCGCAAGGCGTAGAGGCCCAGGCTTTTAGATCTGGCAAATAGCACACGATGCAGTGAGACTCATGTTTTAAAAATATTTTTTAAGGGACATGTGTCTGGAAAATCCAGCGAACAAGTGACTGGTAACGGCACGTTAGCGTATTTAAAGTGTACATAAGTATGAAAGTGTGAATCACACATTGACTTTCATGAATGAAAAATGTCTTAAAAGCCATTAATATCTATTTCTTAAAACGCTTTTCGCAAGTTGTCGTTAGGATCTTTACAAATTATGAAAGCACAAAACTATAAAATAAAATTAACTGGAATTAAGAAAATGAAAGCTTAAGAAAGCCACAAATGAGGAATCATTAAGAGGCCTTAGTAGAACATTCAGTGAATCTGTTTTTAACTTTAAAAAAACTCATCGAAATGTGTGCGCAAGTCCCATGAAGAAGCAACGTCTAAAACGCCACAACACGTTGCCGTCTTTGTTGTTTTACATCAACTGCGGTTTTGGGAGCCCGTGCCATGGAATACTGTATATCAAGAGAAAATTTCGTGAGATTTCTAAAATAAATAATTCACAAATTCACAAAAGGCTGGGGGGGGGGGGGGGTTGCAGCACAGAAACACTGAGTCCCATTGTGTGAGGGGGAAAAAAACACTCCCTCGTGCAATCATTTCCTGACTTTGGAAAGGCAGAATAACATGCAATTTATGTTCTTAATAACCCCTCTCCTACGCAGCTCATTAAGGCGCTCAGAAGAAGGCGGTTGAGACACAGCGCCCGTACTAAATCTGATTGTAAGCCAAACCACATGAATTGCCCCCTCGCGGCAAAGCAACGGGTAATGGTGGTACCTGTAATCACTACGGGACATTGTTGCGTTTCGTTTATTTTACCAGCGTTATTCCATGAAGCGCTCGGCCCGTTATTGAAGTGGGCCGTTTAGACGTTAAGCTGAACCGGGGGTCCCTTGAGGCTTTTGACACAAATTCAAAGGCACGAACGTGTGGGTTGGAATTCGCCCGAGTGGCGCAGAGTCATCTTCAGAAAGATTTGCTTATGAGATGGATGGTTTGGATAGGTGCAGCCGTTAGAATTTTTGGAAACCCAGTCAGAAGAGGTGATTTAGCTCCCATAAGCCACGTAAATAAATGTTGGGTAGCACTACAGCATTGAGGGTGAGATACTAAAAAGCCTTCCTGCGTCATTCGTAGCCTTACAGCGTTTTAATAATTAAAATTTTGACGTTAACGCAATCAAATATTGATGAGTGTGTGTTGATGATACTACTGTACACTTCCAAAAATAAATGTCCGTTGATGTAATTTTAACATCTTAATCTCAAAGCCGTTTGAAAATCTATGACGCATACATTACTGTTTGTTTTAATCTGATCAGCTTGGAAAAGTAGGCCAAAATACCCTCTAGAGGGCCTCACCCTTTGGTGGAGGCCATTCTGACAGCAGTGGCATGAGCACATAATTGCAGGGCTGCACCTTAACCTTGACAGGTTTTATGTTATAGTCTTAATGTGTGTATTTTTTTTTACATTTAGGCAATGTATGAGGAAGACGCTGGCACACAAATTGGGCATCTCCTTCAAAAGCAGTAGTATAACGGGAATGTTATTGCCCCTTTACCTGATGCAGAACACTCAGGCTTGATAATTCCCTGTACACATGAATTCCACACAGCCTCGCCTAGTGGCAAATGCAAAAACTGTCACGCCCATCCCGTTGCACATATACCGTATTACACAATTACACAATGCCCATGAATTATAGTTGGGGAAAACAAATAGCATTTTAATTTATCTATCCTACTATTATTCGCTGATATCCTATCTAGCCGTTTCATGTTATGTTGGGTTGTGTTTTGCTTAATTCTAGATTTGAAGCTTTCGTGACTGCAAGGATTCATATTCTTAGGTTTTTTCGGTAAAGTCACGTAGGTAAAACATTTAAATTAATAAAAGTAAAATAAAAATAAAATAAAAATCACGACGTTTCGGAGGCACAGCTATCGTGCTGTGACGGTTCCACCTGAAGACGGAAGCTTGTGTTGCCTCCGAAACGTCGTGATTTTTATTGAATTTTTATTTTACTTTTATTAATTTAAAGTTTTTACCTACGTGACTTTACCGAAAAAAACTAAGAATATGTGTGTTGCTTGCCACAATGTCCGACTTTTTGCTCCAGTCCCACATGGTTCAGAACAACATGCGAAACATCCCAGCAAACACACGTGACAGCTGTCGCAATACTTTACTTCGTATGGGACAATCTATAATTGTGGTTGCATGTTTGTGATCTTGATGTACTCTAAGTGGCCAAGAACTCCGCTTCGGACTAAACAGACACATCAACGATGGCTTTTCGGGTTAGATAGGGTGAAAATCAATGTGTCGCTAACCCAACACCACCCGACACAGCCAATTTGTATTGTTTGTCACGAAAACAAAATAAGTGCCAAGTTACTACTTCAGAGCACAGGTGTGTTGGAGAGTAAGCCCATAACATTTTACAATTCGAGAACGATGTTTCTCGCTGGTGATTGCAACCAGCGTCATCAGGTGATTTGACACATTTATATATAGGCACGATCTAACCCAAATTATATTATAATTTACGTGAATCATGTTGGTCGCGAAAGCCTACGTGTTAAACAGGCACATCGACGATGGCTTTGGAAAAATGGTACGAGAGTGAAAGAGGGAGGTGATCATGAGCCTTTTTAAATCCTTTATATTAAGTTCGCTTGCTTGCTTGCTTACGACCATGCAAATCTTTCGGTCGTTTTTTAACCCACTTCCCGTGATCCAATCGAGCTGACATTTTGCACACAGACTCGTTGTGCGAGACAATTAATGTTCGTGAAAAAAATTTCAAAAATTTTACACTGTTTAGGGAAAACAAATTAAATATTTAATTACCAATTGCTTAATACTGGCAGACAATCATCTGACCCATAGGTGGCAGCCATCTCAAGCCAGAGGACGAGACGACTCTAGCCGCCACGCATATAAAGGATTTATAGTGAAAAACTTTGTTTTTACGGGTTATACTTATTAGAAGCAAGCAGAACACACGCACGCGCACGCACGCGCGCGTGCAGCATTGATGGCGTGACGGCCACTTGCCATGATGATGTGTGACTGGCTGCCTTGGTTTGGTGACGTCGCTGTTTACCGGCCTCATTCGGAGTACGTCACAGGCACGCACCACAACCACGTGTAAATGTGACAAATTTGGCCGGATATCAATAACCTTAACGGCCTTGTTATTATTGTGAGTGTGCATGTTGCACTTTGTGTCACGCTCGTTTCATAGCAATTGTGGGCTTTTCTTGCTCACTAATTTTCTCAATTGGGGTGCACAGATTTGCCCACCGTTAGTCACTAATTATATATAATGGTGGTCATAGTTGGGTAATGATGCATTGTTTAATGTGCGCTGCGTTTAATGAAAGTGCAATGATTGCGTCGTACCGAGCCTTGCTACTCACTCTGTTGTGATTAAATGTATATTTTGCCACTGACTTTAAACACTTTCCAGTACGCTAATCAGGCTCTAATGTTATTTTTCCAGGGGCTATGCTTTCACTTATTATACATTTAGGGGGAAACATAAATGTGGTAAAGTCACTGCAGTTCGAATGTGATCCTGCCAAAAAGCCCTCTACACTATCTTTTTCAAAACCAGCTCGACAGGGAAATCTCACGAGTAAGCATATGAACGGATGTGTATGTGTACGTAATCATGCGTAGCTCTACGTCAAGCCACTGCTGAATGGTAGCCTCATGGGAGATATTTGACCATACTTCACCACGCTTGTCAGTGTGAGTTTGTGCATTTTGCTGCACGACCCTCAGCTGCTCATTGCGTATGAACCGAACGTGCAGTAAACAAGATCGAGGATTCCCTTGCCAAAGACACCTCAACAAAGGCCGTCGAGCCCACAATGACAGGAGTGAGAGACAGATAGACACCGTGGATAGACAGACAGGGAGACAGACGTACATACATACGTAGAGTAACACAGATGGACAAATGCAGTGAGAGATGGATGTATTTATAGACAGGCCGAACAGCCAATAAGTTAGACAAATGGACATTTTGATGAAGTGACAGAAAACGGCTGCCGTGGACAGAAGAGACTATTGGAGTGGCAGCAAGAGACGTGGATTGATGGATGGACAGACGGATGGGCGAACGGACGGGCAACGGACTGACGGAATGACAGGAAGATGGACTGATGAACAGACGGATGATCGGAGCGACACAAGCAGAGGTGAGCACCTATGAAACCGAAGATCACGGCGCTCCTCCCTGCGTGCCTCCCCGCAGCTGTATCTCCGAGTCTGTGCCTGGGGGCTCTCGCCACCCCCCTCGCTCCTCTCCTGAGCCGATGGGTTCCCCTCGCCGTGATCCCTCGGCAGGGCCGAGCCCTCGCCAGCTGTGGACGGCTGGCCGACGCGTAACGGACGCTCGCTGCCTGGGAACGCGGGCGGTCTGCTTGCAGAAGGGCGCAGCGAAGAGAAACATAAGACTGCTTGCAAACAGTTCAAGCGAATGCACGCACAGACAAATGCACACACACACACTCTTAGTTTTTTCGGTAAAGTCACGTAGGTAAAAATTTTTATAAAATTAATAAAAAAGTAATATCAAGTGATACAGCAAATTTGGCTGTGACGGTCCCACCTGATGACGGAGACTTGTGTTGCCTCCGAAACGTCGTGATTTTTGATTATAATTTTTTTTATTTCATTTTGTACCTATGTGACTTGATACAGCAAATCTGGCTGTGACGGTCCCACCTGATGACGGAGACTTGTGTTGCCTCCGAAATGTCGTGATTATTTATTATTTTATTTTTATTAATTTAAATTTCATTTTTTACCTATGTGACTTTACCGAAAAAAAAACTAAGAGTATGAATCCTTGCAGTCACGAAAGTTTCAAATCTAGAATTTAATGCACACACCTACAGCGAGTCATGCCCACCTATGCGTACTTGGCTGAGTCAGGCTACAGTGTCATGTGCAGTGCTTCGTGCTCTCAGTCCTCCGTTCAATTTCTCAGAGAACGATCCTCCTCCACATTATACAACTAACAAACTAAACTATTTTGTTTTTATTTCACCAGGTGAGGCCCACGGAGATATATAGTTCTTAGTTCAGAAGCGGCCTGGCCACAAATGATAACTCAACGAAGCTGAGTTAAACATATTGCGACCAACTACTTTAAACGCACATTGATTCTAAATGTGGAGGGAAAAACTGGTAAGACCAGGAGAAGATTCCAAGCAGCCACTGGAAGAGTCGGGATGGAATCGACGACTTCCTGCATACCAGGCGAGGTAATTAACATCTTGCCACCATGGCACCCCTTATATGTGCCGAACTCTGCTCCTGTCCACATAGCCTCGGCTCTCCCGGATGCCCCATCGGGCCTCATTGGCCATCCAGTAAACTTTTCCGTGCTAAATTGGTCCAGTAAAAGCTCATGCATGACTCCATCTACCAATGTCCTCCCCCGTGCCCCAGTGTCTCTGTATCTCCGTGTCCCGGTGTCCTCCTGCATCTGTGCCATGTCCATGCATGGCATGGCTGTAGGCCGAAGCCTGGTGGTCGAGTGGTGGCGGAGGACTTATATCGTATTCCCCCTCGAACATAAAACAGAGGCAAATGTTTTCGTCAAGATGTACAATACTTTATCTGATCAGTCCAGTTGCTGGAAAGATGATGCACAGAGGCAATATCTGCTTTAGTTACCAGTTGTGCTGGCTTCCAAAAGGATGTTCTTTGCCAGTGGTAACATTTCCACGCTGTTGTAAACTGTTTTGAATTTACTTACAGCTCAGTCTTACACCAAGGCCTGTTGGAAGGCTTTGTCACAGTATGCTCAGTGGTGAGACTTTGAGTCACGTTTAGGGGAGACAAGATTTAATTTCATTTATTGTCCATAACAAATGGAGCCAATTAGTGTATTGGTGTGTTAATACCGGTCTTCACACAGTGAGTAGCATAGAATGATTTAAACAAAAAAAGTGTTATATATATAACTGGGTAAGAGCCTATTGTCACTTCAAATAGTATTTTCAGGGGAGAGTTTGGTTACAAAAGCGATTGAAAAAACACAGCGACAGCAAAAAGTACAATAGTTGCAAAAAATAGCAAATGCCAAAAATAAATCAGATATCAGTTAAATTGTTTGCAGTGGTTAAAGTATGAGTAAGATACAAACTAGGTGACGCAGAGTGTAACGATGAAGATAATTTACACTGCAATCGAAGTGAAGGATGTTTTGCCCAAAACGTTGTTACTTCTTTCTTAATTAAACTCTTTTTTGTGGGGGAGGGGGGGGGGCAGTTTCGCTCACGAAAATACGTCTTCGTTGTCTTTGCTTTCTCTTCAAATTGAACCACATAGTTTACCACTGCAAGCAAATCAAATCTCACAAGCCTCCTGCAACCACGTAAACACGCAGGCATTCCTGTGTGGATGTTACAGTCGGTCACTGCATGGAATGGCACGTGCTTACAATAATCTCTTCAAGGATGTCCACTTTGGAAAATGACAGCGAGCCAAGTACAAAGCCATTGAAACCACATGCATCGCAAATGGGTTCCACGTGTTGCGCAAGTTCGGTAGCGTTTAATGTAATGGTGTTCATTAAACCTGATTGGGACAAACCCAAGCATAACAGATCTGTACAAGAACGTATCTTTGAGTAGGACTGCTGTCATTAATACAAAAACATTTTTTGTTAACAAAATAATGGCGATGCTATAATGACGAGCGGTCTGAACTGATGCTGCTGTAACGGTATTGAGTATTTCACTTGGGCAAGGCAAATGTGTATGAACATAGCGGTGTCAGTTTTGTTGCCAGATAAAAGGGTAAAGAACCAATTATCATATTTTTTACTGGCAAATGAGGCACCAATGGTGAACATAGCGGTGTTTCACACCGACACTAGTTGCGATGGTGGTGGAGGATATACTTGAACAAAGGCTATTTCAATTTCTCTGCTGAGCCCTCTTTAAAATGGTTTCTTGACACTGAGTCATCTGGTCACCCATTAAAACGTCCCCAGCACTAAGTAAATACTTTACATGCATATATCACTTTAAAATTTACGTTGGGTGGTTGGGTAGCTCAGGGGTCAGAGCAGTGAACCAGCAACTTTTAGATATTGGGTTCAAATCTGGGCAGCCACCCTTAATTCCACTGGGTGCTTAGGTGTATTAAGTTAATGGTCGCCGTTCGAAAAAAAAACTGTCGTTAAATTACGTCTTCCACTCAACTTGATTACATTCCAGCTGTGATATTTAAATACCAGTGAGACAACCATACAACACACACATCTCTCTATCAGGGAGTGTAGGATAGTGCATGTGTATGAAACGTAAGATCGATTCAAAGGGTTTCAGCAGAAGCTCTGTGAAGTCCGCTTCTGTGGGACATTTTCTAACACGTGTTGACGCGGGTGAAAATGGAAACTTTGTGCCATGGTATAATGGTATTCATGGAATAAAGTTTGAGGAAAAGCTAAATAAATAACAACTTCAGCAACCAGGCTATCGACTGCAGAGTAATGTGGTCACAAACCCCGTCTCTATCTCATCCATCCCCATGTATTTCGGCTATACCGTGCAAATCTAAGATGTATGGAAAACAGAATTGGTTATAAACACTTAGTCTGCACTGCTCTCCAGTTCCCTGGGTAAAAATTTATTAACTAAGTTTTACCAATCCTCGCCAGCTGGATCATCAATGTAATCAATTAAACTAAACATCCCAATGCAGGACCCTTGTGAAAAGAGCCTTGAGACTCTGGGAAAAAAATTTTGCATGAGTTAAAACATTTTATTTCAATATAAAATCTATGTTTTAATATTCTGTACTTTACAGTTAAGTTAAGAGAAACAAAAAAAACAAGTCTTGACCAATATTGTACAATATAACAATCACAATATAACTTTTTTTTTAATCCTAATCAGATTACATGTTTCATTGGGCCACGTATTAAATCTGAATATTGTTGTGTAATAAATAAATAATTCCTTTCTTAATATAGGACTGGCACTGACCCCAGTGCAGCTGCTATAACCGTGAGAAATCTGTGTGACTTTCGTCGGGCTGCACCAAAAGTAACATTATAAAAAATGCAATAAAAATAAATGAGTGAAACATTGCTGTTGGACTAAATTCTGGTGGAAAGGAAACTGCAAATATAAAATATAAACAAGACAAAAATTACAAGTTTCGTGACTTGTTGTTTCTTGTGTCTGAGTGATGTCTGAACATCCCACATTTAACTGTGTACTTTATTACAGATATAGCAATGAGTAGGATATCTCTTCCAGAATTAAACATGAGGTGAAATATACTTGGCTGCAGATCTCTACAGTGATCCTACGTTATATTTAAGTTGATCAGTGTACTTGAAGTTGTATATCTTTGAGAACAGACACTGTTTAGTCTTCCCCAATGCTTCTCACACTTATGCATGTCTGTTCATTACTAGGAGACTTCCTGTGCACGCTTAGGCTGTATATTTGTACAATTATAGTCAATGTGTCCGCAACACATGTGTATTATGTATACATGTCTTTGACTGCAAACTTTGCATTGCCTTGAAACATGATGGTGCATTCTTGAATTATGTTGTATTTTTTGGCACCTACCTATGACTAAATAATCAGCCTGAATGTGATCTCATCAGATTTCAGAAGCTAAGCTGAGACTAGATGGTGCTTGGATTTGAGACTGCCTGCGTAAACCAGGTTACATAGGCATGGGGAATGAGGTTTAGCAATTCATTATTTCATCTTTCTGTGGCACTTTTGAGTATTACCAGCTCCCATCTATGTGCAGGAGGTCTTTCTGGGTTTTCCAATCTCCTCCCAGAAGACAAACATTTATTCGTGGAACTGGTCAAATTTATCAATGGCAAGGACCCTCCTAAAAAAGAGGCATGAGACTCAATGAGGCTGTCTTCGGTAGAGGCAAGGGCATTACCATTATTACATGCGACTCTTTAAATATTCTGACCTTCATTCTATCCCGTAACTTAATTGAACCATATGTATTAACAACATGCTAACTGATTATGTAAATTGTACAAGGCAACTTTACAGCACTTGTAAATTATTGCATGAAGTGCAGTGTAATTATAACATGTGTCATCAAGTATCAGTTAGGGGTCGAAATGTTTCAACTGTCACACCACAGAACTAGTTATTGAGTTATCTGCACTACTTCTTAAGTAATGTTAGCTTATTTAAGCATAGTACCGCGGTGGAAGAAAATATCATCCTTTTCATCCATCGCTTATGGAATTGAATGCCGTGGATGTCAGGTCATGTG
This sequence comes from Lethenteron reissneri, assembly GCF_015708825.2. Classification (NCBI taxonomy): domain Eukaryota; kingdom Metazoa; phylum Chordata; class Hyperoartia; order Petromyzontiformes; family Petromyzontidae; genus Lethenteron; species Lethenteron reissneri. Next base: position 6,065,777 of record NC_083814.1, read on the forward strand.
TGGACATTGCGAAAACAACTGTGGCATTCTATATTGAGATACGGTGGCATCAACGGCAACGGCTGCTATGACCTCTTGACCTTCACCTGGTCCTATTCAGCCAACTATCACTGGCAGAGTTTAAATGAATGCGAGTATTTGGTTTACCACGTTAGGTTCATTCAATACGAACAGAAAGGGTATCATCTTCTTGGTTCTTTCGGTAAAGTCACGTAGAAGGGAAATAATAAAGTAATAATAAAACATCGTGAGAATTATTTTATTGTGTTATTTTTATTATTTTATTGGTTTATTTTTATTATTTTATTATTTCCCTTCTACGTGACTTTACCGAAAGAACCAAGAAGATGAATCCCTGCAGTCACGAAAGCTTTAAATCGAAAGCAAGGGTATCGTTTAACGCATGCGAGGGCAAGGCTCCGCTTAGCTTTGCCCTACACCACTGGGCACTCACGGCTCAAGGTGGCTTCGGCACCCTTCAGCGCCGCCGCCGTCGTCGGCGTCACACACAAGTGGAACTGACGGCGGGTCAGCAGCTCAGCTGTCACCAGCTTCGCGAAAACCCACGCGGGGTTTGGCGCCAACTTTCAGGCATTCACACGCCGCCCACCCGCGGCCCGTTTAAGGAAGCTCCCCGCCTGTAGGATGCAAGCCCCCCCCTCTCCATACCCCCCCTGTAGCCCCCCCATAAGATGCGCGCCCCCACCCCCGTAACCCCCCCCCCCCTGTAGAATGCGAGCCCTCCGTACCCCCCCCCCCTGTAGCCCCCCCATAAGATGCGCGCCCCCACCCCCGTAACCCCCCCCTGTAGAATGCGAGCCCTCCGTACCCCCCCCCCCGTAGCCCCCCCCATAAGATGCGCGCCCCCACCCCCGTAACCCCCCCCCCTGTAGAATGCGAGCCCTCCGTACCCCCCCCCCCGTAGCCCCCCCCATAAGATGCGCGCCCCCACCCCCGTAACCCCCCCCTGTAGAATGCGAGCCCTCCGTACCCCCCCCCCCGTAGCCCCCCCATAAGATGCGCGCCCCCACCCCCCGTAGAATGCGAGCCCTCCGTACCCCCCCCCCCCCGTAGCCCCCCCATAAGATGCGCGCCCCCACCCCCGTAACCCCCCCCCCGTAGAATGCGAGCCCTCCGTACCCCCCCCCCCTGTAGCCCCCCCCACCCACCGCAGGATGCGATGTGGAGCACCGCCAAGCTGCTCGCAGCGCAGCCAGGAGCCATTCATCACGCGAGGTCCCTCGGCCGTGCGAGGGGATGAGAAACACGTGGAGCGGGGAGCGCATTGCGAGCGGCGCCAGGTGCCCGTGCAAGTCGAAATCGCGCGCGTTCTAAGAACTCACGACCCCCTCTCGTTACGCTGTGCGGGATGAAGCGCTCGAGGTGTAAACGGTTCGATTCGACGGCGATTCGATGAATTGTCGAGATTCCGGGGGCTGCGAGCAAATGCGAGGATTGATTTTTGTCGAACGATGTACGTGGGTCGAACAGTTTTTCTCACGCGCACAATTCGTTGTATGTTTCATGAGCTGAACGAAACGATATTATGGAATCGACTGATGTATCATTAAATCTCCAACAAGTGCAGTGCTTTTTTTGTTTCGTTTGTTGTCCTTGCCCCACGCCTATGACGAGCACGGTTGGCTACGTACGGTGCAAAAGAAGTTCAACATACATGCACTTGAATCTTGACTTAAAGCTTTCGTGACTGCAGGAATTCATCTTCTTTGGGTCTTTCGGTAAAGCCACGTAGATAGAAAAAATTAAATAAAAATAATAACAATATCACGACGTTTCGATCGCAACAGAAGCAATCGTCATCAGGTGAGAGCTGCTGAGGTAGGAAAAAATGACGTGATATTGTTATTATTTTTATTACTTTATTTTTTTCTATCTATGTGGCTTTACCGAAAGACTAAAAAAATTATGAATATACCATACACTTTCGTCGTCAATTCAACGTCAAGTCAACGTTAAGGAAATTCAAGAAATCTCCCTACTCAAACAAACATTTGGTGGTGGTCACCAGTATTGATTCCCACTAAAGCAATAGTAAACAACAACAACAAGAATCCACAGTCCTATGGCAAGGGCCACGATTTAATAGTTTGCGTTAAAACCCTGCGCCACAAAGAGCTGTAACATCGAACCACAGGCGTGTGGTTGACGTGTACCATCACTTCGAAAATGTGAAAAGACATTCTTAAGAAAAAACCACACCAACCCTGCACCACAGCCCCTCTTTCCCCAATCTTTCTTCACCTGTCACGAAATGCCATGAGTGCGTTCCCACACGGAGCCCATGCGCGGATTGTTAAGCGTTGGTGTACGGTGTTTTTTTCTGCAATATTTTGCTGTCTTTTCTTGGATTTTTTGTTTGCACTTAGTCACATATTCACTTTAAGATGTTTTTTGTTCATGTTTTTTGTTTGTTGCGGTTGCACCCGATTCAAGAGCCGAATGGCTCACAGGGCTATACCTAATAAATGAACTTGAACTGTCTGGTCCACAGCCCTGTCATTATGCATTAACCCGACATGTCACTTAAAGTTCGATAAATGCATAGAACAAAAGAGACCAAGCGTAGAACTAGCGGTAATGTATAAACACCCCGCAAGGGTACCAATTCGCCCGTACGACGGACGACCTTAATCCCGGCCACATACACGGTGGCTGGAGGGCATCTCTAGGATAGCTTTTGTTCTAACGCGAAAAAACAAATTTGCGTAAAAGCGACTGAAGAAGTCCAAAGAAAACCAACCCCGGGGCAGAGAATCAAATTTAGCCGTGCCAGTGATGGTGTCTTGAATACGTGTCTTTAAATTAGACTGGGCACGCTTGATATGATGTCCTGTACGCAGGAGTTAAACAATCAAAACGTGAATTGTACAATGTACAATCTCACCCCTCCACACCAGTGTTTTCAATGCATTGTCTCAATTCAAGGGCTAAGGTTTGATCCAAGACTATATCCTTTGTTTTGTCACATGAATACTGTTTCTTGTTTGTGTGTCTCAATCATACGGCCTTATTTCCTCTATAGGCCTAAATGTAAAACAAGAGCAAACATTTGCACGTAATAGACATTCACCGAAAATAATTAATCGTCACACATGCTGGTCTATAAATGTATCGTGAGCATAACAATGGACTGCGATTGATGAATTTATACACCGTTACATACCTCGTGCGCATGGAACCATGATGTATAAAAAAAAATATTTAGTTTGGATTGGATTACGATTTGGTTAATTTTATTTTGTATTGATCATGTCTTTGTTGGTGGACTTAGTTGTTGGATTGTTTGAAATTGCATTTGTTATCCTTCCCCCCGCACCTCCGATTAGCACGTTGGCTATGTATGGTGCAAAAGAAGTTCAACATACATACATTTAACAATGATGAAAAAAAACATAGTTGACAAATTCCATATGTTCGTTTGGAGTGAGCAGTAAAAACCCCCGACGTCTGTTTAGGCAAAAGCAATCCGTCAAAAGCCAGTACAGCCTTAAATAGTTAAGCCACTCTCAACAATTGGAATCCTAAACTTAATCATTATATTATGTATACTACAGTATACCGAATGAAACCTAATTCTAGATTTGAAGCTTTCATACTCTTAGGTTTTTTTCGGTAAAGTCACATAGGTAAAAAAAAATAATAAATGATTTATTTCCATTTATTTTATTATTTTCATTTATTATTATTATTTTCATTTCTTATTATTTTACTTTTATTATTTTTTACCGACGTGACTTTACTGAAAAAACCTAAGAGTACAAATGAAACCTCTCCAAGACATATCACCAGCATGGAAGAGTTACCCTTTACAAGGAACTCTCCAGAGTGTCCTCTTGTGGTGGTCATTCCGCCAGCAGGGGTGTGAGCAAGCAATTGCGTGGCTGTACCTTAACCTTTACATTTGACCATGTTAATGAAGATTTTTATTTTTTTACGTGCATTAATAAAATCACAGATTATTTATAATAGTGACGATTGCGTGCCCACTAGACCAGTTGAGCTCACGGATTTGCCTAAGAATTTTCTGCGAGAACATTTCCCATCGTGGACGCATCCTGGCAATGTCTCGGCTAATTAACTAACTAGGCTGCGTGTGACCTGATTGCTCCTGTGGTGTAATCGGTCAGGGATATGCAGGCACGCATGCGTGGGCATGGGCAGACGAGTCTCCGCCGAGACATTTAGCGCAACATTGCAAAACCGGACTTGGCGATGACTGCAGGGTGTGCAATGGCTCTCAGACGATTTTGTGAAACGCTTCCCACCGTTATCAATGGGGGCTTTGTGTTTTTTTTTTGTCTCAAGAATTGCATTGTCAATCTTTGCATATGTAGGGGTTATTACGGGAGAAACGGCGGACAACAAACACAGGGCTGTCGGCACTCACATACACGGGTGGTCACACCGACGTCCGCATCAGTTATTGCCCACGCCCCCAGCCCTCGGAGGCGATCCCTATAAAAGGTGGAGACCCAAAGAGCTCGAGGCAGTTCGACACGAAGCTGACCAGTGAAGATCCAAGACTCGGAGATTAGGCCCTGGGACTCCCCGGTCTCGCCGTCCTTATAAGGGCCGAGCCGGGTAAGCCAGTGGCGCGGCCCAAGAGCTTCCAGACCGCTGCCCTTATCAGGGCAAGGCTGGTTAGCTGGTGCCGAGATCTGTGCTTGCCAGGGCCAGATCAGTCAGCCTCCCGTAGCCCAGTAGAGGAGGACTGGGGGACAGGACAGAGGGCTTAGGACTAGGGTGGGTTTCCCATAGTATGGGTGAAGGGGCCGATACCCCTTCAACTATTGTACCTGTCCCGGACTTAATAAACAGAGTGTGCCTCAAACTTCGACATCGTCTCCTCGAACTTACTACACATATAGCAGCGCACGCTTGAGTTAACGCAACCCGTTGAGGGTTGTTTTCTTTCCTTTCCAGTTTGTTTTACAAACACACTTTAGGAACAACCATGTTGTTGGGCATTCGTTCATCCACTGCTGGATGAAAGTCTCCCAATGCCACGTGAGTCACGGGGATTGTCTGACCATACTTCGTCATGTTGGTGAAGGGGAGGGCCAGATGCTTTTTGTGTTTGCTTCTCATAATTTTTAGGAAATATATAGGTATGCCGAAGTATTGTATTTTGATAACCACCCAAATATAAATTAGCAAACATTTCAGTCCAATGCCTTCTGAAAAAGAGGCTTGAGGCTCAGTGAAGTACTTTTTGTAAATAAATGGCATTATTATTATTATCTATTAACCTTGTCATAAATGAATCATTACCACTCACTTCCATGTAACCGACATGCATAAATATGAATAAACAGTTTTCTGTAATGAACTGCCTAATGATCTTTAATTAAGGAATTACTTTCCATATTCCCTGCACAATTTGAGAACTGTCACTTCGACAACATAATAGGCAGGTAGGAAAAAAGACGAGGAGAGGGTATACATGGTAATTCCCTTGTCCACGAATAAATGTGTTGTCAAGACCTATACGTATCGGAAATTGTGAACTTTTATTTTATGAATATATGTTTTGTTTCCATGATCAGTACCAGTTAAAGAATAATTGTCAACTTAACCATACTGGTCAGTTAAAATTGATTTAATTGATTTATTTACCGCTGATAACTAGAATCTTATTAAGTACTTAACATTCCCTGAAACTGGATTATGTCAATACCATGTCTTGACCGATCTTAAGCACGTGTTCACGCTGACATGAATTGTAATTATTGGTTAGGATAACACATACGTTATTAAAAAAAAGTTAACGGTTATATTAATGATAATTGCCGTTTGCATTTATTATGGCAAGACCGTCTGATTTGTTTAAAATAATTATATTTCAGTGCGCATTCCAGTTCTACTTGAAGAATGACTTAATGTCATTATTACCAGTTCTGAAAACACTTACATTGAATAACGCACTACGGTTTCCTAGAAAGGAGAAATGTGATCGCTCACATTATTTCACCTATCAACATCCTGCCAAATGACTTCCTTCATAAATTGTAGATAAGTAATCCAACACCGCACGCCCAGGGAAAGAAAGACCACGCGCACCATTGCACTTCTGCGAACACTTGTTTTCCATCTCACGGTGCAACACATAAACCTCCACTCAGGGCCGATGAAAGTCATATGGAGGGGGGGGAGAATGTAGATTGTCAAGGAGCCTCGTATATATTTGCATGGGTGACTGGATTCGCACAAGCAAATGGGTTTTCGTGCCCAGAGACGAGGGCAACGCACCTCTGCTTTCTGTCGCGAGATCCAGAACGAAGTCTCGCTGGGAATAGTCCCAGACTTCAATAGAATTATTGTGGTCAGGGCCCACCAGTGGTGATAAGTGCCGCCCCATTGCCCGTGTGAGTGGGGAGCTACAATTACCTTTTTTAGGACTTCGACCTGCATTCATTTTATTGGAATTAGGAGACCACACGCGGCCAAGGGAAAATAATTGAAAAGGTTTCCAGTAATATTCGAGTTCGGATTTAATCTTCCGGCCATAGCCTTTAAAGTGCCATCCTGACACGTGGAACTTCTGCGTTGATGGTTTAACAGCAAGAGATGGGGCATGCATTGAAGAGGATGGAATTGTGCTGTTTTCCAGGTAGATGTCAATCAAAGTATCCCAATCATTATAAATATTAAGAAGTCTGCAATATCTTCGCAGTCGGAGACGCTGGAGCCATGCGCAATACGAAATTGAATAACTTACGGGTAATTTTTCCGAATTTAGCAAATTTGGACCATGCCGCGTGCAAACAATGGGCCCACTCGCTTCCAGTGACTTCAGGGGATCTCTGACGTGCACTGTGGAGCTCATGGCGTGGATTCCGTGGTGAGTGAACCTGCAGTGACAACGAGAGACAAGGGTGGGGCGCTGCTCAACTCAGGGTGGTGCGGTGCTCATGCCGCACCTCCGATGAGCACGATCGGCCACGCGAAAGAAGTTCAACGTACATACGTACAGGTCATGGCCTTGAGCGAGCGGTGAAAATTCCACATTGCCCTTTCTACTTTGTGGGTACCAGTCTTATCCATAGGATGACCACCACTGTCTCCCTACAAAGTTGTGCTATTATGACGACCTTCAGGGGGATGATTAGTTGAGTTTACTGCGGTTGATTGTGAGATGGATGCACTACATGAGTGCCATTTGAGTGATTTCATTCTAATGACAACATTTGTTTAATGATCAGTGTCAGGCCACGAGATGAATAATCCATTGGTATCTCTACCAGAGCAGCATGATCCTTCATGTTAGACAACGGCCCCCAGAATCAGAATTCACAGTTCTTTCACAGTTCTAGATTTTATTTCTATTATTTCTTATATTATTTGTATTATTAGCTATTTTTATTATTTATTTTTTACCTACGTGACTTTACCGAAAAGACCTAAGAGTAAGAGTATGCAGATTTCACAGGGCTAGTATTGAGATTTCTTCAAGTGACCTCTGATCCACAACACTTTCCCGCATGAGTGCGGAAACAAATGAGTGCGGAACCACATTTAATTTGACTTTTCTTTTTTTTGCGCAGTCATTGGGCGACTGTGCTGAAACCGTCAACTCACTACATTTGAGAACATGTTCTAATCACGGGTGGATGCCTATAAATAAGTTTTACAAATGTATACCAGTCCCACCCAATATTCGTAAGCTAGGATGACAATACTCGGACAAGAGGCGTTAATCAACCAGCTGAGCCACCCGCTAACATCCACAATGGGGGCATGCGTTGTGGCCAGGGCCATTACAAATTCTGTTGGCCGTATTGACTTGGTTGTCATCATTGCCGCTTCAGACGGGCGGTGTGCGAGGGCGTTGTCGACATCTCGAGGCAACTTTAGCTCCGTGCCCAGGAAGGTTTGAAAAGCAAACTCTGAACAGCTCGCTCAGTCAACGGTGAAGAGCATGCGTGGCGTGACTGGGGTTATTTTTGCAGTGGGGCACAAGTAGTTAAACATGAGCCGCACACGAGGAGGCACGTTGCAAGTGTACAAGGCAGCCTAAACTTGCTCTGACTTCAAGAAGACGTGTGCAGTATTGAACGCTGCTACGGGAATTAAGATTTTGCACTCATCAATTAAATGTGTGTGTTTACCAACACATCTATATAAAATGTCTGCAAATTGGTATATTTAGACCACCAAAAATGTATAGGTGGCTATTATTTTTATTTTACCAGGTAAGGCCCACTGAGCTCTTTTTCAGAAGTGACCTGGCCACAAACGATAGCTCAACGAAGTGGCTTATCACGTGGAAATGTATAGCAGCCAAATAACTCTTAAACGCGTGGTCTTGATTTTAAATGTGGAGGGAAAAACCGGAGGGCCTGTAAGAAACAATCCGCGTGACCACGGGGAGAACATTGAAAGGGTTGTCAACAAAGGTCCTGGAACCTTAATTAATGCAGGAACCTGGGGGCAGCCTTCTCATTCAGCATTTCCATGGCAACTCAAAAAGTGGGTCGGCGATCGAACCTGCAACCATTCGATTGCAAGGCCAGTGTGCCTAACTAGTCCACCACAACAGCATCGCCCATGGCCATGGACATTTAGTCAAATAGGCGTGAGGAGCCACACTCTGAATCCTATCTTAGACCCAAAATTGGCTTTTGTTAGGCACGGCCATATTCATCACGCGAATGCCACTGCGCAATTCATTACGCTGAATGTGAAATCTAAATTACGGGAATTGTATGCGCAATCTACTCGAGGTGAATGTGCACATAGGAAATGTTTTCTCGCTATAGAACCTCTCACTTGACGAGACATCGTGGTTTGAAAGTTAATCATTCCAAACCACGATGTCTCGAGGAGTCTGGGAACCCAACCTGGATTTCCACCTCGATACCATCATGCATCTCTATTTGTGTCATGAATATATTGTTCGTCGGTATACAACAACGTGATTTGCATTTTTATAGCCCCCCCCCCCTCCCCACCGCGGCGTTGGAAGGTTATTTAGCATGCAGGCAACACAAAGAGGGCGAGTGTCACAAATCCAGCCGTGTTTGGACGGCACACAAAAAGCGCACAAAAGAGACGTGGGGGTGAGCGCGCACCGGTAGTGCAGTGATGCCGGTAGTGCAGTGATGCCGGTAGTGCAGTGATGCCGGTAGTGCAGTGATGCCGTGCGCACGTTACAACAGGGCAAATCATTAAAACTCGCTGCAAGCGGACAACATTGAGGACATGCACCGTTTCATGAAAGGCGTCCAATTAATTCACGCATCAGTCCGAAGGTGAACGCTCGTGCCACGACGAGAGGGAGGGCCGCAGAGAGCCCCCTCTGCAGGCGATTTTGGCCTACTCTTCCACAAGAGGCTGGAGAACTAACAAGTTCACCTCACCGCACGTGGCCTGCCCATCGACTAACTGCGATGTACCCAACTACACCGCTGGGCAGACGAGAGGTGTGGGAGATTTGAGAACTTGACCATTATTTAAACATACACTCTTTGGTTCTTTGAGTAAAGTCACGTAGGTATAAAATAAAATAAATAAAATCACGACGTTTCGATTGCAACACAAGCAATCATCATCAGGTGGGAAAACCACAGCAATAATTTTTTTTTGCTGAAGTGGGAGAGAGATGCCGTTTAAACTGCCGTGCTGGAAGATCAAACGAACCACCTCGAGATTGCAAGTCCAGTTTGCGAACCATCGCACCATTTTTCAGCGTCCCTAAATCATTCTCTAAAACGAAACAATTTTTTTTTATTTTACCAGGTGAGGCCCACTGAGCTACGCAGCTCTTTTTCAGAAGCGACTTGGCCACGAATAATGATACCTCGACGAAGTGGCTTAACACGTGGAAATGTATAGCAGCCAAAAACTCAAAAAGGTCACCTATTCCTCATCGCATTTCCTAAATAAGACCCAAGCATGAAATCTCAGGAAGGCGTTGGCTTGCAGCGGGGGTGATTCTTCACCCTGTTTGGCCTCTCTGGGGGTGGTGGTGGGGAGGGAGCCGCTTCAAGCATGAGCTCCCTGGAGCATGAAAGCCAAGACCGCGTCTTGGCACACATTGTAAATAAACACATGATTCATACAGGAAGCGAGTGGGAAGGACCTCCTTCAGCTTTGCGGGAGGGAAGGGAAAACATCATTCTTACCCAACGTCACGGCTAAACGACGTCACGTGCGTACACGTGACGCCGTGATGGAGAAGCCCACTCACCGCCAAACTGCACGTGAATCTGTACCGCCTTATCTGCGACGTTGTTTTCGGGTTGCTACCGCGTGTTGTTTTAGGCACGACGTCCGACGTTTCGGTCCACGTGCCGGGAGAAGATGGGGCGGGGTGGATGCTGGAGAAGCTTAGCGGCACGTGGAATGAGATGTTTAGAAAACGAATATGATCCAAATGAAATGAAATGTAAACTAGAGAAATTGATAACAGCGTTAAGTGTTACGTGACGTTTTATGCTTGCAACATCTCCAACGGCCTTCACTCAAAATCTACAACCCCTTTGAATACAACTGTTAGGCACCCACTAACAAAACAATGCCCCTCTTTATCTCGTCAAGTCAAATGTCCACATACGACAACGTAAACAAACAATATCTAAGAAAATAAATACGTAAAAAAGTGGCAGTCAAGTCAAACCTTTGACATTGTTTACCAAAAGAAATATGTTTATTATCAAAATTGACTCCTTGAAGATCAAATGTTATCCTTATCAAAGAAGCACACACATTGAATGTGGTATTACGAGTATAGTCAAAGGCTCTGGGCAAACACAGCATTCCAACCCCCTCCAGTTCCTCCACGTGAGCAGAGGATGCGTGGTTATTCAATGTCTTGCTAAATTTAAATCTTACAATTGCTGTGGAACATTGTATGGAGACATAGCGCGACCATTCTGACTAGATATCCCTCTAGCTGAGTAGACTCAGAAATTCAAAACCTGCCAGAGTTCGCTTGCTTAAACACATGCTGCTAAATAGTATTTGGTCTGGTAATCCATTAGGCCGTTGAGCCCCCTCTAGCCAGCCAAATAGAAGCTGCTCGGGCATATGGAGGTGGGCATGTGAGCTACATGGCCCAGCCAATGCAACATGTATATCGTGGAGACAACAAACGCGGTTCTGCTTATTAATGCTTTTTCTCTGATCTGGCCGGGGGACACGGTGATTATGCGCAATCAGGAGATTGTGTAAGTTTAAATACTCAGTGGAGCCATTGACTCAGTCTGCCACTGCTACAGGGTACACAAAATGTGTACAGCTTTGCGGAAACACTCATGACTGGAACTTGCCAAACATCCCAATGCAAGACTCTCCGATTTCGTCAGGAAACTAGGCTAACACAGAGAAACCCCGTGCATGAGAGTGGATAGTATTTTGAGCTTTACACCGATGGGATTACTAACCCGCTTGCTGTACTGCCATATGCTGGTCACCTCGGAGCAAAGCAGGTTTTGGGAATATCCACCAACCCTTGCCTCCACGCGTGGCACTCATTGGTTATGATCCCACGAGAGACAGAGAGAGCATATGTAGGAGTAACAATCAATCGGTAGTATTTAATTCAATCTGCAATTCTGCATCATGGCCCAAGACCTCTTGAGAGACACTTGAAGCCCGAAGATGAATGTGGAACAAATGAATCACAGCATCGACAAGCGTCTTAATTGAGGCCTCGGCTGTAAACCACGAATATTGCGGCGACAATTAGCTCGTTGACCACACACACACACTTGCGCGCACAGTGGGATAATTTTCAAGTTCCCTGGAAGACCAGTGCACCTGCAAGCCGGGACTTGCAACCTGCCCCCCCCCCAAACCCCCGTGCATATTGTAATTATAATTCCTCAGAAGCCACGTGGGAGCCATCTGCTTGCAACATGTGCATAAGATGGATTATTGGAATGGACCTGCAAGTGTGTACCGCAACGCCCATCACACATTGCTAATGCGGCATGACTTCATCCGATTCGCATGTCAGGTCGCTCAGTTTATGCGGCCTATGATTTTCCTCAATGGACATCAAGCAGCCTTAAACAGGGAAATGACATGTTTGCTGCAATTCCCATCTAAGAATAGTATCTCCCGCGCGTGTTTTCATCACGACGATGAGACATGATTGGTCCACTGCTGCATGAAGGCCTCCCCAAATCTGCTGCCATCTCTCGCAATCCTAGCAATGACTTAAGACACCGAGCACTGACCGCACACTCGTCACAATTCTGAGAAGTGTAACGTGACTTTCTGTTCTTCTTCCGTACACAAGGTCAAGAAGGTCGTCGCGACCAGCGCCGCTTTTGACGATGCCACCGCCCCTTTGCAAGCGCCGCTTTTACGTGTTCAGCTATAGAGTCGACATGTGATTTCAAAATCGGTTCGTGACCTCTGGGTGTCTCTCCAATGCCTGTCTCAGTAGCCTCCCCACCTTCGAGCCTCAATCTTCCTGATTACATCTGCAATATTTTTTGCCACGTTAAAAGGGTACTTAAGCCTGTGCCTACTATGGGTTTTTTTGTTTGACATCCTGCAAATGCACGTGCATTGATAAGCTCGGGTTTTTTTAGTTTACTCGCTCGAGACGGAGCTATCTTAGCACCAAAGACAAAGATCCCCCGTATATCATCATGTAACAGACCGTTGGGGCAAGTGCCGTTAGCGAGCACCTGTGACTCAGCACCGCAGCAATACACACACGCCTCCTGCCTCGAACGCCCATCCATCTGTCAATGCTAAAGTCGTCTGTGTACAGCATGTACTCCATTGCTAATGTTTTATTTTCCACATTATGAAAATAAATAACGAATACATAACCTTGCAAAATGCAATTAACGTGACAAATGAATTATTTATATTTATATAACATGAGATCAAACACTTACCATTACCAGTGCTTATTATTATTTCAATTAATCAATTACCTTCATTTGTAACTCGGTGAGAATACTTTCAGCCAGACGCTGAGAGTAAAACACCAATAAGTTCTAGGCTAATTGCGCATGTACGCGGTCAATTTGCAATCCACTGCTGGATGAAGGAGTAGCTCAGCTGTAATCCAATCTCCCTCGATCTTACAAATCGATTTCATCCCTCTGTCTCCCTTTCAGTTACACTTCAAAGCGTGTTCTATTTCTGAGTTTCTAGTCCATCACGAGGTTAATCCAGGGCTTATCACCTTTGCTTGTATAGACTTTTACATACATGCACATATGCACCGTACAGGGTATAATAATAATAATAACGAAAGCATTTTGTCACTCTCTCCGGAGGGAGATTAAACTAATGATGCTGAAAACGAAAAAAAAGTGTTTTGCATTTCGGGGAAAGGACCCTAATCCCATCACACACAAAAAATCCCTCATGAATGTTCCATTAAACAAATCCTTCAACATTTCAAGTGTATCCGATATGGATTGTAAAGCAGACGTTTACAAGCCTGCAAGAATGGCTTAGTCATTCCAGGCATATAACAAATTGCCTCGGACATTAATAACCAAAGCCCGTTTGTTGTTGAAGGCATTTCATCTGAAGTGCAGCATTCATTTTTGGAAATTCGTAGTTTTTTTTTTCACTCTGTTTGAAAGGTGTTTTTTGTTTGTTTATTTGTGATATGATTTAAACATTCTGGACATTTTTTTCTCAAAAAATCTGCGTGTCCACCCTAAAGCAACGGCGAGAATTTACAATTCCAACGGCAGAGGCCATCTTCTTCATAGAATGACCACCATTGGCCTCCCACAAAGTTGTACTACACTCATTATATTGACCCTGAAGGAACAATCGGCGGAGTTGACCCTATTACGGGTTTCAACTTTGCAGCTTTCCAATTGAGCGTCAAACGCTCAGCTGCAGCATGCTCTGGCCAGACAATACCCTGGTCCACTGTTCCAGTATTCATATTCATGTTCATATATTTTAAAAAAGTATTGTTGGAGGGACACAATTGGAAAAAGGACCGTTATCATTAGCTATACCTAGCAAAATATCGAGGGTGGCTTGGAATAAAAAATTATGAAATAATTACTTGAATAAGATCATCATATAGTGTTTTTTTAAACTGAGTTTAAACATGAAATGCAGAAATAAAGTGAACTTGACAAAGAACTAAAGAAAAGTTAACTAACGGGGAGAACATGTACCCTTAAAATATACAGGTGTTAGGGTCGGTCAGGATCGAACCCACGACCTCCTGTATACCAAGCGAGGTAGTTAACATCTCGCCACCAATCAGTGCACATTGTCCACTGTGATGTGTGTATTGTAAACATAGGCAATGACAAAGAAAAAACAAAACCTACAAAGGTCTTGGAATTACATTGAGATGCAAAAATTATGCGCAAGCATCAGCAAACAAATGCCAATCAGCAAAATCGTATTGACTTGTTAGGAAAGTAAGTGGGCTTGGTCAGAACACATTACGAGAAGGGATTGAGGCTGATGGACAAAGTTGGTCACGGAATTAAAGCCGAGGGAAAGGGAAGAATGTGCCCATTGGGGCAATAAACCCAAAGCCGTAGCGATGAAATCAATTCATGCGCGGGCATGATTTGCATTGTGGCATCTCAGAACTGTGACAGATGGTGATGATATTGGGCAGTTGTGCATCCAATGCTGCTCGGAGCGAGGATGAACGTATGCATGCACGTTGAACTTCTTACGCACCGTACGTAGCCAACCACGCTGATTGGATGTGCGCGTGGGGGGGGGGGGTAAGGACAATCGTCGTCGACAATCGTGGTCACCGCCATCGCACGAGCGTTGAAGGAGACCCTTCCTGCCCGTCATCCCCGGCGCGTGAAGCCCCAGCCCACCTTAAATTTCGATTTAAAGCTTTCGTGACTGCAGGGATTCATCTTCTTGGCTCTTTCGGTAAAGTCACGTAGAATGGAAATAATAAAATAATAAAAATAAAACATTATAAATTAATTGTATTGTTTTATTTTTATTATCTTCTTGGTTCTTTCGGTAAAGTCACGTAGAAGGGAAATAATAAAAAAATAAAAATACAACATAATAAAATAAATGTATTATGAAGGTAAATAATAAAATAAAATAAATAAAACATAATAAAAAATGTATTATGTTTTATTTTATTTTATTATTGTATTATGAAGGGAAATAATAAAATAATAAAAAATAAAACATGATAAAATAAATGTCTTGTTTTATTTTTATTATTTTATTATTTCCCTTCACAATAAATTAATTTTATTATGTTTTATTTTTATTATTTTATTATTTCCCTTCGTAATAAATGTATTTTATTATGTTTTATTTTTATTCAGTGGCGGCTCCTGCAAAATCTCTCAGGGGGGCAAATGTCTGGATGATTGATAAGGATAAGGTCCACCCATGCAATGGATAAATTAACAGCTTAAGCATGTAAAGGCAACTTCACTTCTTTAATATTAATGAAAAATAAAGTGACTCTTACAATACATCTTGTTTGTTTCTATACTCACTATTAAAACAAACCACTCAAGTTTATTTTATTAAAGATTCCACTCGGTGGCGATAAATTATATTGTTGGATGAAACGTGCTTACGTATGATGACGTTAGCACGTATGATGACGTAATCACGTTAGGGCGAGCCCTCCCGGAAGCCATAGAGAATGCATTGGAGCGCACCCCGGTCGAAAAAAAACATCTTTCAATGTAAGTCTATGGGGCCACTCGGGGCGATTCTCAGCCAGAGTGAAATCGCCCAAAAAGAGGCGGTACTCCACAGAACGTGACATGACGCTGATTGGACTATATCCAGAGGCTGCAGTGACGGCTAGCGTGACTCTGTGGTTCAATGACATTGGTGGTGCGTCGCCCAATTGCCCTAATGAAGAAACCGCCCCTGTTTTTATTATTTTATCATTTCCCTTCTACGTGACTTTACCGAACGAACCAAGAAGATGAAGCCCTGCCCACCTGTCCGCCTCAGGGGCGCCCCTCTCGAGTTGTCCGGCGAGCAGCGAGGCGATGGCCGCGTAGCCGTTGCTCATGCGGTAGACCTCGCGGCCGTGGATGCGCAGGAGGCCGAACTTGTCGGTGATGCTCTTGATCTCCAGCAGGAGGGCGTGGTGTGACGTGTGCTCCGTGCTGGACAGCAGGGACACCATGTGGTTCAGGCACTGGCGCGCCCTGTCCTGCGTGGCACAGAAGTTCAAAGTTCATTTATTAGGTGTAGGACCTGTGAGCCATTCGGCTCTTGAATCGGGTGCAACCGCAACAAACAAACAAACAAAAACATGAACAAGTGACTAAGTGCAAACAGAAAATCCAAGAAAAGACAGCAAAATATTGCAGAAAAAATTACCGTACACCGACACTGTGTGCAAAAATCCCAGTGGGATGCAAGTCAAACAACAACAAACATTTTCTATGCGGAGAGCCGAGATATTTTTTTTGTCGGACCGTTATTAACCAGGCAAAGTCTTAACTAACTGTGATGTTTCCATCCAACATGCCTATGTCAGCTGTTATTTCATGCTAATCTCTCACATTAACATGGCCACTTCCGTGCCCAGTTAAATGCTAATTTCTCACATTAACATCATGCTAATCTCTCACATTATCATAGCTACTTCTGTTCCCAGTTACATGTTAATTTCTCACATTAACATCACTAGACCCAGCCACTTCTTTATGACCCATGGGCTACACCCATTTCAAACCTTTTTAAAACAATCTGCATCAGCAGCAAACCATGCTTTCCCACCTGATGACAAATGCTTGTGTTGCGCCCGAAAACGTCGTGATTTAATTTATTTTATTTTTTACCTACGTGACTTTACCGAAAGCACCAAAGAGTATGGATTCCTGCAGTCACGAAAACTTCAAATCAAGATTGGACCGCTGAAATATATAGATTTAATTTTAAATGAAAAAAATAATCTCTTAAATTTCGATTTAAAGCTTTCGTGACTACAGGGATTCATCTTCTTGGTTCTTTCGGTAAAGTCACGTAGAAGGGAAATAATAAAATAATAAAAATAAAACATAATAAAATAATAAAAATAAAACATAATTAAATAACTTATTTGATTATGTTTTATTTTTATTATTTTAAATAAAACATAATAAAATAATTTATTTTACTATGTTTTATTTTTATTATTTTATTATTTCCCTTCTACGTGACTTTACCAAAAGAACCAAGAAGAATAATCTCTTAGTTTCGTTCACGTTTTAATGTCCTAAAATGAGGGAGGGCAATCTCGCCACGAGCAGAGGATATGGTAGCCTGACGCACACCACGGCGCGGGTTTGCCGTGTACACTTCAAGTGGCAACCTTGCCTTCGCTCGTCTTTGGACATGAATTGTCTGAATAATTGACACGACATCGCTTGATCTATCGTGTCGGTCGCTTGGTGGTTCTGCTGTTGGTGACCCTGAGGTCTCATGTTGATGTTGCAGCGAGTTTAAATTCTACCGTGTTACACGTGCTCTACGTCAGCATTAATGTGGACATCAAAAATAAGAAATAAATAAATAGCCAATGATGTAGATTGTATGTTTTTATATCAATGGGGAGTCATGGGTAAAGTTTTGTACTGACAAGGATTCAAACTGAGAAGAAACACATCCCAAACGCTCGGATTATTTGTAGAGTACACCATCTCCAATTTGTCTTCTCAACAGCTGTCAATCCAGTCACATTCGATGAAACACAAACATCGCTGTCCCAGAACGAGCTGAAATTTTTAAATCACACTAGAATTCAACACAGCGCTCACACACAATTTCACAACGACACCTTGCCAGACTCATGCACCTTTCAGCAGCTGATGGGATGTCATGAGAATATCCTCAGCTGAATCCTGAACATTATTATCACTCTGTCCTCAGTCAACCGCAGACATGTCAGACATGTACTCAAACATTGCCTTGCAGATTCAAAGTTCAAAGTTCATTTATTAGGTATAGCCCTGTGAGTCATTCGGCTCTTGAATCGGGTGCAACCGCAACAAACAAAAAGCAAAAACATGAACAAGAAAACATCTTAAAGTAACTAAGTGCAAACAGATAATACAAGAAAACACAGCAAAATATTGCAGAAAAAATCACCGTACACCAACCCTGTGCAAATATCCCAGTGGGATGCAAGTCAAACAACAACAACAACAACCACAAGACAACTTAGATTAAGGCCATCAGTCTTACTCTGTACTACAACAAACAAACTTGGCCAAACCAAAAAACTTTTCGAAAATCACCAAAATAAAGCCATAAAAGCAATGAAACAGTGATCATAGGAACTGAGACCGAATTTTCACAATAAGATTGTCACACGCCCGAATGGGCTGTGGACATCAACAAGACAAAGCTCAAGGGACGAAAAGAAAAGGGCAGCTCGTAACAATCGGTTGGGCACAACAGCAACATGCATTTCACCGGATGACCCACAATCCCATTCGTGATCGATCCTGCTGTAGGCATATGTTGAGCATGGATACCCGTGGACTATTCATTCGGCCTATAACAGCGCAGCATGTGTCACACCCCCTAAACATTTGCACATGCGCAGCGCTGAGATCACAAAAGAGTGTTTTCCAATCTTCCGTCATCAATTTTAATTTTATGATCCTCGGGATATTCCCGAGTGCGTAAACATGTTTTGTAGGGAAGTAAAACTTCGTACAATCTCTGGGATGGAGTGTCTTCGGCAGAGTGTGGACAATGTAGGGTATTCAACAAATAACATGTCAATTAATATTACCACGACTACTACTACTACGCTTGCTTAGCCAGGAAAAACCTCGCTGAGTCTCAGGACTCTTTCAAGAGGGTCCTGCCAAGTTTTTGCAGCAGGGGGGCAATGGTGTTGCTGTGTACAAATCCAAATTAAGTTGATTTGCAGATAATTTTTCAGGATTGGGTTTGTTTGGCCAACACAGTACCGATTACACTGTATGTGTCTTTTGTAGATAAACACGTGGGTCTGTGTGTTTCGCTTTAGTTAAACACACGCGATTGCAATGTGTTCATTTACTGAATTCACCTGCAACATAACGAGAAACGAAGTGACGATAATATCTGAATTGATAATACAGGTTTCTTGTTGGGTTATATCGCGTCAATATAAATGTGTCATTAAACCCGCTACCACCTGACTCAGCCAATTAGTAAGGTTTGTCATGTAGAGAGAACATGCCATTCGTTAGAGAGCAAATCCACAACAATCTGGCTGCCGCCTGATGATGCCGGTTGTAATTACTGGCGAAACGTCGTACTCAGATTATAAATGTTGTAGCTTGGCTCTCCAACACACCGGTGTGCTGTACTAGTAACGAATTGGCATGTTCTCTCTACATGACAAACCTTCCTAGTTGGCTGTGGCTGGTTTAACGACACATTTATATTTACGCGATCTAACCCAAAAAAATAACCTGTATTATGGATGATATTGGTTTTCGAAAGTCTACGTGTTAAGCTGAATATCTCAATTGGCTTAAAGGCCACCTAACTATGCCCTATGATTGCTGCTGCCGTGTTTTGTAGCGGTTAGCCTACCGGGCTTGCGATGCAGAGGCAGACATACAGTATTGATCTCCAGGCGCGGCAGCTGAAACGATCGCGCAAGTCTCTTAATTCCCTTCCGCCACCTCTGTCCACCCAAGCAGTAGAGATGTGTAACAGCTCGGCTATTCGAGTGGCAGGTTGTGTGTGGTAGGGTGAAGTGTGAGTAGTCGAAGAGACGCAACAGTGGGGCATTCAGCGAATGCGACGCATAGGGGACCAGTCGGACACAAGGGGGCCCCGAATCAACAGGAGTAACAAAATGTCGATTTAAAGCTTTCGTGACTGCAGGGATTCTTATTCTTGGTTCTTTCGGTAAAGTCACGTAGAAGGGATATAATAAAATAATACAAATAAAACAATAAAATTCTCACGACGTTTCCATTGCAACACAAGCAATCATCATCAGGTTTTCACACCTGATGATTCACACCTGATGACGATTGCTTGTGTTGCAATCGAAACGTCGTGAGAATTTTGTTTTATTTTTATTATTTTATTATTTCCCTTCTACGTGACTTTACCGAGAGAAACAAGAATATCAGTAACAAAATGTTAAGACATTTTATTTTAAATAACATGATAATTATATATACTTACAGCCTACATATTATTGTAAACGGGATAAAAAAAAACATCCGTAACTCTTTCAGTAAAGTGAGTAGGAGGAAAGGATGGGGGCCCACGTCCGTATCTTGCAAATCCCCGGTGAAATAAATACTTGCGCCCCTGGGTATTCCGACCACTTCCAAGACGTCTGGCCGGTATGGAAGAGTAGGCCAAATGCACTCTAGAGGGGCTCTCTAGAGCTCCCTCTAGTGAAGGCTCTTCTGCCAACAGTCGCTGACGCAAAACATTGCAGTCCTGTACCTTCATCTTCTTACGTATTACCTCTACCGATGCAATTATCCAATACGATACGGCATTTCGACCTTATTTCATAATGATAAAAGATACTGTACCTATACTCTTTGGTTCTTTCGGTAAAATCACGTAGGTAGAAAAATCAAATAAAAATAATAATAATAAAATAAAATAAAAATAATTATAATCATTATTTTTTTCATTATTTTTTTCTACCCACGTGACTTTACCGAAATAACAAAAGAGTATGGATTCCTGCAGTCACGAAAGCTTCAAATCAAGATACTGTACCTACTTCTATACAAGTCATGCTTCTGGGCCACCATTCGCAATCTCTTACGCTGACACTCCATAGCGAAGGGACAGCAAACAAAACGTTGACATTTGCAATTTGCAAGGGATTTCTTGCGTCGTGGGTATAAAGACCCAGGTCATGCCACTTATTTATCGTTATAAGTATACACTATTAACCCAGTTACTCATTTGAAGTAATGGACAACACTCCCTCGATACAAGTGACCTCAACCTGCTACATTATCTCAACGCGTTGTGCGACGACGGACAAAATTTTTTTTTATAAGGAAAGATAAAGTACTGTGAACAACGTATGTACGAGTACAGCTGTTTGTGCCAATCCACTGCTGAACACGTGTTCAAAAAATAAGAGCCAGTTTTAAATCAAATGTCGATGCTCATGGATGTGGGTCTCCCCCCCCCCTCACCCCCTCCCACGTTGTCGTGACGTGGGGATCATTTGACCAAACTTGACCAGGCCGGTCGGTAAAAAAATAAGTAATATTTAACAAAAACTTTTTTTAAACAAACTTTCATAAAATGTACCGTACTAGTAATGGCAGAACACCACGACTCCAGGAAGTGGCCTCGAGGCTTGCCATCACGTAAGTGGCCGTGGCCAATTACAGCCAACATCAGTTTACCGTGGACAATTAGACCCAAGCCGAACATACCATATAAAAATAATGTTTAAAATGTTTATTTTAATTTTTATGATAGAATATAGCATTGACATCAGTATGACATAAGTATACCAAGTTTGCAGTCGATACCAGATTGGGAAGTGGGTAAAAATTTAGTTACAAGATTTGAGGATACAACAGACAGAGTGAGTTAAATAAAAGCGTGTAATAAAAAAAAAGGGACACACAGACACGGGAACGAATAAGTAGAGTACAACCGCGGATTTTGCTGCACTGCCCCTTCTCCCCACCAGATAACACCGCAGCTCTTAAGCGACCTGTTAAACACACGGTGGGCAAGCCGTGCAAGCCACTCGCCGTGCAGGCTCAAACCTGCTTGGCTTTCAAAGTCGAATAGGATCGGGTGGTGGCAGACATTCGAAAAGGAGTGCTCTGTGGATACGCAGGAAAGCTTCACTGAGTCGTTTTTGTCAGGACGATCCTGCTATTCAGATGTCGGAGATCAATCCCAGTCTCGGATGGTAAATATAAGCCATACGAAGGCTTGATCCATGTCTTCTCTTCGCTCTTGGCTAAGTCGAGAGCTCAAATCTGTGACCCGGGGGTGTAACAAGTGTGAGCCGTACGCACTGCTTCGCCACCGGGGGCCCCATGATGGATTGACGTGAAAAGGTGAATTTACAAATACGAAAGAGAATTTCCAGAAGAAAGTGGAAATTTCCATGTATACCAGATGGCCGTTATGCCCACCCCCACCCCGTCCCCAAATGCAGGCCTCTGTAAATGCTAGCAGACTGCTATTTACAGAGCAATGCATAGTGAAGAAATACACCCTGGAATCTTATCAGAACTAAATGTAATTTTATTTAAGATTCTTCGCAGAATACTCAAGGGTGCTATGACCATCATCATCCATCTCCCCGTTAATGCAAAGTGGCAGTTTTACCAAGAGGAGAAAAATTATGTAAAGCATTTAGAGAATAAACCAATTTTTTTCTGAATGTTAACTTTGTATAATTTTCGGGTTTGGCCCACCGTACTGGTGCACAATGGACTATGTCTGTGAAGTCACGGGCTACTCAAGGTCCGTTGCACAGCACATGGGACAAAGTGTAAATGCCTCATAGAACTCAAAACATATTCCACGTGAATTAAATAAAATAATCTCTCGCTGCCTTTAATAGCATCATTCTCAACTGTTTTTTAGCGATGTCTTCAGCAGGGTTATTATGCTTCTTAACCATGTATTGTAAAACTAAAATTAATCATGTTAAATAAATTGCCGCATTTTCGCCGAGTTTACTTTTGCGATTAGAAACTAAACGGGTATTTATACTCTTTGGTTTTTTCGGTAAAGTCACGTAGGTTAAAAAAGAAAACAAATAAATGAAATCACGACGTTTCGGAGGCAACACGGTTTCACCTGAAGACGGAAGCTTGTGTTGCCTCCGAAACGTCGTGATTTAATTTATTTGTTTTCTTTTTTTACCTACGTGACTTTACCGAAAAAACCAAAAAGGATGTATCCTTGCAGTCACGAAAGCTTCAATTATAGAATAAACGGGTATTATCGCATAGGTGGCAGGGCCCC
This sequence comes from Lethenteron reissneri, assembly GCF_015708825.2. Classification (NCBI taxonomy): domain Eukaryota; kingdom Metazoa; phylum Chordata; class Hyperoartia; order Petromyzontiformes; family Petromyzontidae; genus Lethenteron; species Lethenteron reissneri. The sequence goes on from NC_083814.1 coordinate 6,088,679, forward strand.
CCAGAGCGCAGTGCGGTAACATCGCTCGACTGAGGCTTGTTTTTGTTTCAGCCTCGTTTGTATGAGCAAGCAATTAATGTAAAAAAAAAATTGGAGAAAGAGAATTAAAATAAAATATTCAGTGGGTCTATTGCATTCTTTCAGCGTTTACTTTTCATTGGGAAGTTAACAAGTGCATTACGTATAAGCCTGCTATGCATAACAACGTTCCTTCGAGCATCTGGAAATTCATCATTCTTGCTGGAATGTATTGAAAAATGTGTTAAATGTTATTTTTAAATGTGTTTAATTTTAGGGTTTGTATTAGCCCACGAAATTCGTTTTTGGGGTAGTTTGTTAAATTGGGGAAATTCAATGCTAATTATTTTGTTATAAAAAAGGTTTTAAATAGATTAGGCCATAATGTATTTGTGTTTTATTAAAGCTATAACTTAACGTTATTCATTTGTATATAAATGACAATGTGAGTGTTCAGTAGTAAGTTGGCATAGTGGGGAGCACAGTTGGTGCATCTGCCAGTCATCTCAGTCAGCCAACCCACGACTTCTGGCTCTGTTCCACAACCTCCTGTCAGCGAGCCTTCGACACTTCACGTGGCCTCAAAGTACACCTGGCCTGGCACAAGCACCGTGGTGACATCACCGCTACTCAATGGTGAACGGCGGTGGCTGTTTTTGTCGTTATGATGATTATTTACTAATTATGATCGGCTGTTATCATGCAGTGGATCACATCGCATTTCTGTGAAGTCTCCCATATCTGCTGAGAGATGGCCAGAAGACAGGACAGCAGCAAGCGGGTTCATGAACCCATCTTTGAGGATCAATGACCATTATTCACTCACGTGACCCGCTATTTGTGTTCAGTTTGCTGTTATTTCCCCCTTACCTCCGATTACCACGGTTGGCTGCGAACGGCGCCAAAGAAGTTTAACGTACATACATACATGTGCTTACTATATTTATGATAATGTGTTATCTATCACGTGTCAAAATGAGTGTTAGTAAACAGGAATTTGACAAACGTTGCTACTGGACATCTGTGAAAATGAGCTTTATAGCTCATCGGATTCCTCCAATATAAATAAATATTCTAATTCTGATTGTAAAACACATTCCTGCAGAGGGAGCTGGTAGGAACGTTGGATTGATCGGTCAATGGCCAGGGTCAACGGCGGCGTGGTGTATTCCGCAAATATGGCCAACTGTGAGGGTGGGAACAAGCCGGCGTGAGTAGGTGAAACGTTGAGTTTTATAAGGGCACCACGGGGTGACCAGCCCCTCCCCACCCAGCCCCACCCCTCCCACCCCCCACCCAGCCCCACCCTCCCCACCCAGCCCCTCCCCACCCTCCCCTCCCCACCCAGCCCTTCCCCACCCTCCCCACCCAGCCCCTCCCCACCCTCCCCTCTCCACCCAGCCCCACACCTCCCACCCCCCACCCAGCCCCACCCTCCCCACCCAGCCCCTCCCCTCCCCACCCAGCAACTCCCCACTCTCCCCACCCAGCCCCTCCCCACCCTCCCCTCTCCACCCAGCCCCACCCCTCCCATTTTTGGATGCACGACGGACGGACACAATAATTCCCTGTGGGCTGGTGTAACCAGGAGGTTCCTACCAGTATTATAACCCTGTTGAATAAGTCTTGACACGGTAGTGAGACTTTCCTCATGCAATCATAAATGACTCATGATTGTAACTAAAAACATAAAAAAATAGCAAACTTGTAGCAGATGTAGTAATGATAGACATTTTAACAAAACAAATGTAATGGCCTAATGTGATTCCTAAATATAAGTAAAATTTGGGAAAATCCAAATTCGTCATGAGCTTCCCCTGAAAATTCCCAAGACATTATAAACAAAATCTGTGACAACTGAAAGACAAATGGTAATATATCCTTGAAAAAATATCGAACAATATTCTGTGGCAAACACCTTATTCTATTTTCTCAAGAACATTCCACGTCGCTTCTGGAAGATTCCGTATTGTGCTCTGTTATTGTAAGGAACACATTTAATCATGCTCCTGCAATAAAGAACAAAAAATGTGAATAACAATACAGCAATTGACAGCTCCCTAATAGATGCCAGACGTTACCCACAGAGGCTACTGCCTGCCTTGCATTCGGGTGTTCTCCATAGAAAATTCACACTGCAGTGACGTACAACCCACGCGACATTGGTTACATCTGGAGTTGTAGCCGTCGACTACAGAGACACATTTGTGCGCCCTGTAAATACGTGCTGCTGCCAATTACTTGCAAACGACGGCACGCCACATGGATTCACTCACTCCTGTAATTGAAACCAAGGTCTCCGAGCCGACGGAGACAAAGATGGAAGCCTCCAAAAAGACGTTCCTGAACTTCAGAGAAACTGTGATGCTAACTAATGAGTTTTAATATGAAGGGGAGTTTTTTGGTTGATTAAGAGAGCTTTTGTTTGGTTTTGATACGTGAAAGTTGTTGATTTGTGGAGCCATGATTTATGAATGCAAACCATTACAATTTTTTTTTTATTATTGATGAAGAAATCACCTTTTGTTTAATGGGTACATGGAAATATGTTTATGTATTACGCTGAGATTCATAAATGACAATGAGTGAGTTTCATTTGAATATATTTTTTTATTATGATATAATGTAATTATTCTTGATGTGTAAAAATCTTTATACTTGTTGAATTCATATTTCTGCTATGACCGAGTGCTCATAAAATTGTAAAACTAGTTTCAATAATAACTCTTTCAGGAGGTCTTGGTCTGGTCAAAATAAACCTACATATCCTGAAACTTTTGACCTAACCTTGGCCCTAAAAACATAAACATTTGGCTTTCCTCAGTGGGATATCTGCACCCAATGCTATCATTTAAAACATGCGTATTGATGTACCTTATCAATGTAGCAATTCTGCATAATTGTGTTGAATGTTTGGGCCTCTGAACACCAACTAAGTACCGTCCATCCTTCGCTTATAAAATGTGTCTTTAATTGTATTTAATTCACACCAGGATTTTTTCTCGGCATAAAATCAAAAACACAACCAGAACTTCTAAGAGATAATAATTCATCTGAACGGTTCAATAAAGCCAAGAGGCCATCGTAGCCAATGCTGTGGATGCCAACACACTTAATCTTTGAATTGTTTCTTCATCTAAATCCCTCACAGGTAACAAAGTCGACAGCCCAACCTCCGGGGTCTGGTCTCACGTGACGGTATCGTCCGGCTTTGGGCCTTCCTTTTGGTCGTCGATCGCGGGTTGATGCTGTGACGCCCGCCTTCGCTAACCGGCCCCCTCGACCACGGACACAGTGTCCCACTCGTCGCGACCCCCTCAACCCGATTGCATCCACCACACTTTCTATCGCACTCTACGTATGCCGAGTCACTTACTGTTTTCTGCCGCAGCATTCTTAGCATCGTCCACAAGTATCCAAATTCAATCGCCACGAGTGTTATTTTTCAGTTTCAGAATCAGAATATGTATTCATACTCGAGGAATCCGATGAGCTGTGAAGCTATATTTTACAGTCATACCATATTTTTCACAGATGTCAGGTTCATCTTCTTGGTTCTTTCGGTAAAGTCACGTAGAATGGAAATAATAAAATAATAAAAAATAAAGCATAATAAAAATAATTCTCACCACGTTTCGGCCACAACGCAAGCCGCAGTCTTCTCGACAGACCTGTTCTCCACCTGAGGACGGCTGCTTGCGTTGTGGCCGAAACGTCGTGAGAATTATTTTATTATGTTTTATTATTTTATTATTATTTTTTTCCATTCTACGTGACTTTACCGAAAGAACCAAGAAGATGAATCCCTGCAGTCACGAAAGCTTTAAATCGAAACGCAGAATGAGTTTTACACATCCGTGTCACCGGGACAGCCATGGCCAGCGCGCTCGCCTGTGCGTCCTTGCGGCAACGAAAAGGGTTCCGCTTTTTTCACGCGGAGGGGGGGGAGGAGGTGAGGAGGGTCCCTTTACCTCCGGCCGCCGTCGAACGACAAGCAAGAGCATTATTATTTCCATTCTACGTGACTTTACCGAAAGAACCAAGAAGATGAATCCCTGCAGTCACGAAAGCTTTAAATCGAGATGTCAGGTTGCTTTTGTTTGAAGGCCAGCTCTCGCCCACGCGACCACAGAGGCAACGAAATACTGCGACGGATATTGAATTGCATTCATACCGTCGCAGGTGCCAACCCAAAAGGGGACACATATGATCGCATAGGTGTCCACAGTTCAAACCGTGGCAGTAACCAACACTGTGGCCACGTAGCCCTCTCCACTTCCCTCCCCCCCACCACCACCGTCCAGCTGAGGCAGCAATGGAGAGAATTTTCTTCGTGAACCAGTCATCTTTGAACTGTGCACCTCCCTCCAAGGACCAAGCCTTATTCTCCCAGACTCTGAGTCACGCATTCAGCGCCATTGTTTTCGGTGAACTCGAACTGAGAAGCCCTCCCCACAACCCTTGGGCTTGACATTGTCCAACGCTTTTTGCGACTCGGTACAATGCCAGATTTGTGGAACAACTGGAGTTTAAAGCAACACCACGGGTGAAAGGAATTCAGGAGTCAATATTTGGTCTAATGAGGCTTCGTAGAAATGGGTACTACAGGATAATGTGCTTGACATGTATATACAAACACGAGAATTCACCCACACATATGTTAATACAGCCTATGACCATGTCACCCGGAATTTACCACATCTCATCAGATCGCAAAAGGGGGTGACCACCATGCACGAAAACAGTTGTCAGTGGTGGATAACAGAGGGCATTGAAGCAAACTCCATTATTGTACGGTACTTCTGTGCCAGTGGTGTAGGATGGTTGGCATGGGCACTGGTGCACGAAATTAAATTGGGGCCCCCCTTGTCCAATCCTGCTGGGTGCCACGGTGGTTAGATGTTAACTACCTCGCTTGGTATACAGGAGGTCGTGGGTTCGATCCTGACCCTGACACCTGTATATTGGAGTTTGGTTGTGTGGATTTTTCTCCGGGCCCTTCGGGTTTTCCCTCCACATTTAGAAACATGCATTTCGAGTATTTGACTGCTATACATTTCCGCATGATAAGCCACTTTGCTGACCTATCATTTGTGGCCAGGTTGCTTCTGAAAAAAAAGCTATATAGGTAAGTGGGCCTTACCTGCTAAAATAAAAAATAATAGTTCAGTATCCCCTCGTTATTCGTGACGGATACATTCCAGAGATGCTTGTGAATAGCAAATTTCATGGATAATGACATTGGCCGACAAAAACGTATTTTTAATGAATAACATTAAATAAATACATAAATAAGTTTCGATTTAAAGCTTTTGTGACTCCAGGGATTCATCTTCTTGGTTCTTTCGGTAAAGTCACATAGAAGGGAAATAATAAAATAATAACGATTTTATTATTTTTTATTTTTTTATTTTATTATTTCCCTTCTACGTGACTTTACCGAAAGAACCAAGAAGAACCATAAATAATCTTTCTCTCTCATCACTTTATCTGATCACTTTATTTTATCACTTCATCCCATCTCTCTTTCTCTCTCGATGCATTCGCGTAGAGTTCCAGATGCGATTCGCGGATAGCCAAAATCGCGGACAGCAAGTTCGTGAATAAACGAGGGAATGCCCGCGGTGAACGATGTGCCCCCTTCTCCGCAGACCGGCAGGCGAGCCCCCATCTGGCCCGTGGGTCCACCCGCCGCCGTTGCCGACACACCCGACGGCTACGCCATCGACTTCGTGCGAAAAGGCCAGCAATGGAATTGGGGGTCACTCGCATTGTTGCCCTGTGAACTGCCTGCGAAGCCTCCCCGCTTCCCAAACCCTGCTAAGTGAATCCGTTGCCTCACACGCCCACACAGCGGCGGTGGCGGCCGCTGTGTGGGCGTGTGAGGCCCGCGCGCGCAAGAGATTACAACGATCCCCGCCGAGCGCAGCGCGTAGGCTGCCCCGTGCCTGAGTCACGCTCGCGGGGGGTGAACAAAAAAAAGTACTTATCGTGTTTCGAAAAAAAATTGATTGAAAACGTGAGGCCCCCGTGACTGCGCCGTATTTGTCCCGAGTCCAATCGCGCCGTGCGCCCTGACAGCGCGGGCAGCCCTGGGTCACGTCACCATTCGTCGGCAATTATGATCACCCCCCGCGGTAAATTATCACGACGCCCCCTGTAATGTACTCGGTCCCACTGAGATGTGTGGAATACTTCACTCAGTTCCGGCTCTGACCGAACCTACTTTAAAGGGCATTCTTTGTTTGCAGGACCAGTGCTCTAGTTTCTGCTTCCCAAGGGACAGAGGCTCCTGTGAATTACACATATGTATTACTTACACATGCACGAACAGCCACATGTGCGATAGAGTATTGTGCACAATGGATTATGTATGTATGAATGTTGAACTTCTATCGCACCGTACGTAGCCACCATAGGTGTTTCCACTAAAGCAAGCCGGCGAGAGGAATGATAACGAATGGAATGTCACGTGCTTCCTTCCTTAGACGGTGAGAGCACCCGAGGTGCTCCCGGCACTCATTATGTTAACGCCACGGTGGCGAGATCTCAACTACCTCGCCTTGTATACAGGAGATCGTGGGTCTGATCTCGTATATTTGGAGCAGAGGTCGCAACCGGGTACCCGATACCCGTACCCTACCCGATACCCGGCTACCCGTACCCGGCAAGGTATGGGTACGGGTACCCGTTTGCGACCTTGGTGCGGCCGGGTACGGGTACGGGTAAGGAATCAAAACCCTTTTGCGACCTCTGATTTGGAGTTTGCGTGTTCACCCTGTGGTCACGTTCATTTTTCTCTGGGTCCCCGGTTTTTCCTTCCACATTTAGAAACATGAGTACTTGGCTGCAAGCAATGTCCACACGATTAGCTACTTCGTTGAGCTATCATTTGTGGCCAGGTCGCTTCTGTGAAATAGCTACATAGCCCAAGTGGGCCTTACCTGTTAAAATAAAAATAGTTTCGTAAAAATATTGCTTGGTTTAGTTTCGCTTCATTCTGTGAGCCAACAGCATTCAAATGCACACCGCACGCTCCTAATGAACAAATAGACGCATGAACAACCGGTCGTGTATGTATGTATTCATGTGCACATTCAGCTTTATGGATTTTCGGGCCGAGTGATGTTCGCGAGTATCTATTTTACAAAAGACATGGATAAAGAGGCCCTGTTGTGGCTAGGACCAATCATGGCCACCGTTATCTGCAGCGGGTACTTGTTTTAGGCTGAGTTGATGCAATGGATGCCCAGTTGGGTTCAGATACCAATTGTTATAATTGCATCTGGATTGTGAGGATTATTGCGTAGCACATGAACCACACCTTCCCTAATACACAAAATGTGCATAAGGCCACGCATGCATGCATACGCTCACACACGTCTGCCAACGCACATCGTGTGATGAACATTACTCTCATATGCAGGGTGGGTGGGAAAGTGCTTTCCCTCTGCTGTGCAAATGAAAAAACATAATAAATTCAGAGGTAGCCCTGCAAAATCCACTTTCATGTGCCGTTCTTTAACACGAAGGTAAGGGTTGCGCTGCTCCGGGAGTGATCCAAATTATTGTCTCGTGACAATCGGAACAACATTTGTGGGGGGGGGGGAAAAATACCCCAAAATATTTAAGTAAAAAAGAAACATTCGTGAGAAAATCCGTACCTGGTGCGTTCGCCCGATGACCCCAAGGACCCTTGCCGCCTGCCCCGTGCGTGCGGGAAACCACGCGGAGGCCTGCAGCACCTCGCGCAGGGCCCTGTCGAGCCCCCGTCCCTCCACGTCCGCTCCCTCGGCTCCATCGCCACCTACGCAGCCTCCGGCAGCCCTGACGGTGTCCCCCGAAGCACCGCGAGGCGGGTCGGCCGAGGGATTCTCCGGGAGTGCCGGGCCCCTCTCGGCTGCTGCTGCCGCTCCTGCCGCTGCTGCTGCTGCTGCCACCGCTGGTGCTTCTGCTGGTGCTGCTGCGGCGGCTGCTGACGACGCAGCTGCTCCGGCGACGGCGAGTGATGTGACGAGCAGGGCGGGCGCCCTCTCGGCCAGCTCTCCCAGCAGAGTGAAGGCGATGTCGCTGTGCTCGGCCATCCTCAGGAGAGGGAGCAGCTGGGGGACGCATTCGGAGAGCACCTGCGCGCGAGACAGGGGCGGCGGTGCAGCGCGTCACAGGGCGGGCGATGGCACGCGCGCACGTGATCACGCGTGCGGTGTGGTGCGGCACGAGTTTGTCGATACGCTGTCTGCTGGACGAGGGCCTCCCCACGCCGTGCAGGTCTTGGGGGTTGTTTGACCAAACCTCACCACGCTGGTCAGTGGCGGGTCCGGTGAAAGTGATGAAGTATGGCTAAACCTCACACAAAATTTGCAGAGTCTGTCCTCTCAGCTCAATTACGGCCATAAAATGTATAATTCACTCCCTATTACTCACACGACTAGATTACTGCAACTCCCTCATACTCACTCGGAGGGAAGCTAAGGCATGATGAACACCCTCGGTATCTAGGAGTTATCCTGGATCGGACGCTTAACTACCATCACCACCTCAAACAAGCTAAAGGCAAAACGAAAGCACGAGTGAATATTATTCAGAAACTTGCAGGAACAACCTGGGGAAGCGATGCCAGCACGTTGAAGATATCGACGCAGGCCCCTGTTCACTCCACTGTCGAGTACCGTGCCCTGGTGTGGGGTGCAAGCCCTCACGCGAACCTTGTCGACGCCGAAATTAGCAACACGCTTCGTATCAGCAGCGGTTCCGTAAAGTCTACTCCACTCCCGTGGCTTCCTGTGCTGGCGAATATCGCTCCGGCCAACATCCGACGCGATGATGCGACGACACGGGAGTACAACAACAAGATCATGAAAAACTTCACTCTGCCGCTCCGTCAAGATCTAAAGGAACCCCCACGCCGCCCAAGGCTAAAATCCAGGAAACCGTTCTGGATGAGCGCCTCCGCTCTAGCAGCCAAATTTAATGACACCGCCACTCGGTGGTCTGAATCACGGGGGGCTCTGGACAGGGCAAACAAAAACATGATTCACGATCCGACGGTGGAAGTACCGGGATTCTCTCTTCCACGACGACTATGGACCACGCTGAACCGCGCTCGAACACGACACGGCAGATGCGCGTGCACGTTCAATAAATGGAATATCAAAGAATCGTCCAACTGTAACTGTGGAGAAGTCCACACCATCAAGAACATCACCGATGAATGCTCCATCCATGCACATCCTGGCGGTATCGCTGAAATCCACACTGCGTCAACCACACCATTGGACTGGATAAGGAACCTTTGCATTCATTTATGATGATCATTAAGAAAAAATAAAAACTGTTGCCTTTCAAAATGCCAAATGAAAGAAGAAGAATCCCCGCCTACGTATTTAAACCACTCCCAGACATCAAACTCTCCTAATCCAGCCACGTTGGCTACACATCTACTACCGTTGCCTTTTCTAATTCCTCACCCGAGTTTATAAATCTCTCCACGGTCTTGCCCCAAAGTATCCTCTCGCTTCACTCCACGCTCCTTCTCGCACTCTCCGTTCACAATCCCAGCTGTCTCTGTGTCCCACCTCCTCCCTGTGCCCAATCACGATCCCTCCTTTCTCTCACACTGGAACACACTTGCCCCTACACGTCCAACAATCGGCCTCACTATCCACTTTTCGTTCGTCCCTTAAAACTCACTCACTATCACTCGCTTACTCAATCTCCCTTCCCCATCGCTAACTCCACCACTCCTCTTCCCAACTTCCCCGCAACGTTTCGTCACACTCGTCCATCATGCACCCACTCATTGTCACTTTCGTCATCGTTCATTTCACGCGTCGTCATTGTCCAGCATGCGCTACCAATGCTTCTCATCGACTCCTCTCATCCCATGACACTATTCTGCTGTACAAATAGTTAATTATTTTTAAAATATTAATAAAAATAAGAAATATAACATAAACACCGCCCCCCACACCCGTTATGGCCGCCACACTAATGATTGACAAACGGCAGAAAATTGGACAATTTTATATCAGTATAAGTATATCATGTACGGCCTCCTGTCAATCTACTGGTGAACGAATGCCATGGCACCCTGCGTCAGTGACGGGAAGGGGGGGGGTTTGTTTGACCATACTTCACCATGATGGTCGTTACAAGTTGGCGAAGGGGAGAGGGGGGAGAGCGCTCGGGAGTGGTTCAAATGTCAAGTAAATGTTTTTTTTGGCACAAGTCTGCCACTCAACGCGCCATCACATTAACAATCACGACTGATATTGAGCCATGGCTGGCAATCAAACTTGGATTTTCCCACTTCATGGCCTGTTGCATGAACCGCTGTCCCTCTGGTTCCACCCCACAATTGTATTATTTCAGCCAAAGTTATATCAATTTCATTTACATTCGTTTTTTTTCTCTCTCTCTCAAAATAGAGAGAGAGAGACACACGCACACAGACATATTGTCATTGGGTATTAATCTGCGCATTTTGTAATGTCACTTGTTACACTCGGTTTTTTTCTCTCTCTCTCAAAATAGAGAGAGAGACACACGCACACACAGACATATTGTCATTGGGTATTAATCTGCGCATGTTGTAATGCCACTTGTAGTTGTTACACATTACTGGGATACATGGAACCAATTCTCGTAGCCGCGTTATCTAGAATGAGTCACAAGCGTATTCTATTGCCTGCTGCACTTAATCTGGAAATAATACGTTACGATAAAATGAAAATCTCTAGTGCTCCATAAAACATGGTGACTAACTAGAATAACATGCAATAGAAAATGTGTGTGACTCAGTGCAGTTGTCAATGCAAAACATTGGCCACTAAATCACGCCTGGAAATACAGCAACTGCGTGTTCCTCGCTTGATATGTGCGCACGCGACACGGTTGTTTGATGTGAAGGAACGATCACTCGTGTTTATGAATTTGATGTTCAATGCATAAAATCTCGCGCGGGCACATGAAAGCATCGCATAAAGGCTGTGATTTATTCCGATCATAAAAACTGTTGTTGACTGTTAGGGTTGCGGGGAGGAAATGCAGATGGACCTAATTAAAACAAGCGCTCCATTCTTTTTTTGTCTTTTTTGTTTTCTCCTGGACCACCTCTAATTACGCAATTGGCAACGTGTCGTGAAAATAAGATTCCATTTGGAAATCTTGTACAGCCGTGCGGTGCAACCCTGAGTGTCAAAGAACGCCTGCGGACGAGAATTTTTAGTCAGGTCTTCTGAGAAATTCTTCACGCGCCCTTTTTTATCCTTTACACAGTAGGGATCACACTTTCCAACATATTATGAAGTGCAAAACCAAGTTCAATAGGATGCTCCTGCGCGTGGTCTTCGTGGTTAGTGCCTTATTGCTACTCGACGTGCGTGTGTGTGTGTGTGTTTCATTGTACCGCTTGCTGTTTGGCATGAAGCTCTCAGCATGTGGATCAAAACGTTGGACATCGGACGGAGTTAATCTAATGGCCTTAGGTCATCAAACTAATGACACCTGAGCAGTTGCATTGTGGATGGCTGCTCTGAGCCACCTCGGCCACCTCTTATTCTGTTCTTGCGAATGGCAAGATGTTCGGGAGCTAAATGTCAATGTCGAGGTCTGCTAGCCACGACGAGAGGGCTTCAGGACAGATAGAGTTCATGTAGTCTGGCTATTCCTCCTTAATTGAAGGAGTGCAGAGTACAGGGGTTCAATGTACGGCCCGTAGTGTTGGCTGCATGGCCACAATCGCACCTGTGGCTTGTCTTTAATGTTCTATTCATGAAATACTTATTAGAGAAATGTTTGAAGATATTTAACTTTGCAAGGCATCACACACCCTCAAAAAGTTAAATGCCTGGATACTATCACGTTGTTAAGAAAAATTGAATATAAAGCAAAAATCACTTTTGTTTAAATAGTGTTTTCTTAAATTAGCCTTTCTTGTTTTTTTATATGACAAGATTTGATTAATTGGCCATTAGCAACAGTATGTAAGTAATATACTACTTATTCGTGGCTTGTTATGATTGCAGTAGGGCTAAGGCAACATATGTTCTTGGTTATCCAATGCTGCACGCATGCTCCTGCATATTAAGTATTATAAAAATTAATGTACGCAATACCAACGAGCCACAACTTCAATCACAAAGTAATTCCATCGTAATTATCCATTGTTTACACATAAACGAGATGTTAATCGTTAAATAATTGCGCTGTAATTAACGACATCGGTCGCTAATATTACGTTTGATTATAATAACTTACAGCCCTGTGTTCATCCGATGCTGGATGCAAGGGCTGGCCCTGCCACGTCATTCATGGGCAGTTGTTTGACCATACAGCACGGCGCTGGTCAGGGTCTGTTGGTGAGGTGGGGAAGGCACCATGACCATTTAATATATCAATCGCCACTGATGTTACCCGTGGCTGGAAATCAAACATGGGTGAAATCAGTGCGAAAATACGTTTTTTTTTACTCTTGCATGATTTTGACGCAGTTGTCCCAGACACCTATATTTAATCCGGGCCTGCGTCACTTTGAAGTACCGAACTTTCATGCACGATCTCTGGCCACCGTTTGTTAAATGCACAAGTGGCCTCTCGTGTGTCTCTCTCGCTCACGCTCCGTAGATTTCCGCTGGGGATCGCCAACGATTAGACTTGGTTGCGCCGGTGTTTCTGCACTGGGTGTTGGCATTCAGATATATATATATTTTTAAGTGCAACCCATCCAGAAAATACCACTTAGAACACGCTCTACGTCCCACGGAGGTTTATATTGTCCACAGTCCCACACGGCCTGCTGTGAGCGGCACATGAAGGCGGGGAACTGGTGAAAGGCTTGACGCGGCAGTCACAGCACGCCGCTACGACTCACCTGGAATTGTGACCGACGCTTGTTTCGAGCCCTGCCCCGTAGCGACCCGACTCCACGGAGATCGAATTCGCGCCACGTGGCCGCGCGCTTTGCACGAACAGCACCACCAACGAACGGTCCACCGAATAAGCATTCGACACGGCCGCCCCTTGTTTTCGGCATGCTTGTGTGGTGGTTGAGAGGATGTAGCCTCCCTACGGGTTGAAGCATTCTCTAACTCCGAACAATTATTGCTGCGACCGTGCCGACGCGAAGCATATCCGAGGAGGAGCACCCAGTTCCTGCCTCGCTGCACTTTGTTTGAATTGAAAGTGAAGCGGTCGGGGGTGATTGATGATCCAGCACCCAACGATTAACTCCAGTCACTCGATAACTGAACTACTCACTCAATCACCCACTCATTCACCCACTCATTCCCTCACTCATTCACCCACTCACGCACCCAGTCACTCACCCACTCATTCACATCAGTCGCTCGCTCACCGGCAATCAGTCACCTCCGTATCACTCTTCTGTCGCGACTGCCATGGTTACTGTTCACGTGAACCCCACCCATGTTGAAAGCTCGTATGTATAATATGTATGCCTGTATGTTGAACGTCTTTCGCACCGTACGTAGCCAACCATGCTAATCGAACTTAGCCTACCAGACTGTTTCGATGCACCCACGCTGTGTTCAACCACCACACTTCTCTCTCAGCTTCTTTTCGCCCGCACTTCTCCACTCTGGAATTCTCTCCCACCGCCTCTCTGCCCAGGCTCTTATAACCTCGCTCGACGACAATAAACGTGTTCACTCTTGTCTATTGCGACCTCAATCGTGCTGCTTGTTGCCAACTGCTGGACGTTTAGGGCCCGTGCTCGTGACATTGTGCTTAAATGTGAAAACGAGAAACTAAATTCTCGTGGAAATTTGCTACGAGCGTGGATTAAGAGGGCCGAGTGAAGGGACTGTCATTTTATCGGTGCCACCATCTAACAATTACGATTTGAAATGTATTCACCGTAGAACAGAATATAGTGAGAATGTGGAGGGGAGGGGGGGGTGAATAAAGAAATGGGAAATGGAAATGTGCTGTAAAAACTATTACATAATATATATTTTTAAAATCCGTATTATCTATTCTATTATTGCAATTCAAACTCAACTGGAAAAATAAAGGGAGACTGGTGTTCAAAATGACTGCTGCAACCCACAGATGATTTGCAAGGCAGCGGGAAGCTGCATTTGTTTTTGTCTTGCTCATGGCGTTCCACGTCTGGTTTGAGCATCAGCCTCACAATAACCTCCAGAGGTCGCAACCGGGTACCCAACACCCGTACCCTACCCGATACCCGGCTACCCGTACCCGGCCGAGTACGGGTACGGGTAGCCGTTTGCGACCCTGGAGCGGCCGGGTACGGGTAGGCCGTGAGTCACTGGTTGAGTAACCGTTTGTCACTCATTTCGGGTAGGGTACGGGTACGGGTAGGGAACGGGCCGGGTACGGGTACCCGTTTGCGACCCTGGTGTGGCCGGGTACGGGTAGGCCGTGAGTCACTGGTTGAGTAACCGTTTGTCACTCATTTCGGGTAGGGTACGGGTACGGGTAGGGAACGGGCCGGGTACGGGTACCCGTTTGCGACCCTGGTGTGGCCGGGTACGGGTACGGGTAAGGAATCAAAACCTGTTTGCGACCTCTGCAATAAGCCATAACCCAATTACGTTGGAAGTATGTACAGAGACGTTTTTATATTGACGGGATATGTAACAAGACCAAAAGAAACACGCTGGAAGAAATAAAAGATCAGTGGTAGAATGTGCATAGCCCGGAGCACCCATGTGTCTGCTTTGGCATCAGGACAGAGTAATCTGCTTATGGGGTCTGCAAATTTCCCTCTTCCGGATGCAGTCAGTATCACTATGCTAAATACCAGGGAAATCATTTGTTGCGCGGTACCCTTCAGTTATAAAACAATCGTCGTAGTGCTGTTATTTTTTCCAACCGCCAAATAAATCCTGCATGCTCAAGCCCGTAGCATCGTGACAATATTTGTTTATGGAAATCAATAACTTGAGGATCAACTGCTGTTGGCTGACTTGTTTCTTAAGCCAATAAAAAATGTTTTTTAGTATCATTCGCAGATCAGAGAATGTTATTGGAGAAGGGTGTTTGGAAGAGTCAGCAGAGATTGCTGCTTCGGCATTGATAAGAAGCCTTGTATAGCTTGAACTGATCAATTGAAATATTAGAATTGCCTCCTTGTTCACGGTCTATTATTTGAGTTTCAATCTTGATTTGAAGCTGTCGTGACTGCAGGAATCCATACTCTTTGCTTCTTTCGGTGAAGTCACGTAGGTATCAAATAAGAACCAAAGTGTATTTGAGTTTCCTTTAACATTGCAGATGCCGCCATAACCTGTCTGGGCGAAAGCCGGAAACCCCTACAAGCCACGCCCAGCGAGACGCGCCTGCTGATGCCAATGACCTCACCAAGGCCCCGCCCATCACCTGACCATCTAACGTCACGTGGGAACAGAGGTGAGGCTTATTTTCAATAATGACTGAATGATTCGTCGAATATCCGAACCAATAATAAGTGATCAATTACTTAAAATATATAAATAGCCCAGCACTAGAGGACAATAGTGAGATGTTAACTACCTCGCCCGGTATGCAGGAGGTCGTCGGTTCAATCCCGACCCTGACGCCTGTATATTTGGAGTTTGCATGTTCTCCCCGTGGTTGTGTGGATTTTTCTCCGGGCTCTCCGATTTTTTCCCTCCACATTGAGAAACATGCATTTAGAGTATTTGACTGATATAAATTTCCACGTGATAAGCCACTTTGGTGTCCTATCATTTGTGGCCAGGTCGCTTCTGAAAAAGAGCCTCATAGCTCAGTGGGCTACGTTTGATTAAAAATTTTTATTATTTTAAATCGGTTTTTTGTATCATATTAGAAAGCTTTACCAAGGCTTTTCTTGGTTTTTGTCCCCCTTCATTACAGCTAAACTAAAATCTACACGCAACAAATTGCAGTACATTTTCCTGAATTCCAATTACTCACAAGTGATCATCAGTTCCCCGGGGTAATTATGAAACACGCTTTTTGCGACATGAGATGAGACACGGCGGTCGTAAGCATTAGGGATTCTACGCCACTTGGTCGACTGGAAAAAGGCGCCACACTGAGATCCTAATGATGGAAGCTGATTATAATGAAAGCATTACATGGCTTCTCGACGGGTGGTTAGGGTTACCAACAAAATACGATGGAGCGTTAGTACAGAAAATGGCATTCTCATTTCACACAGCCATATAATACGATTGATAGAACGATTTAAAAAACACGTGACATTACTTACATCTATTCATTCATATTGTGGAAAGTGCACATTTCGCGAACGATGTCGATGGCTGTAAGTATCCGTAGGTGGTTTACGTGGCCTGAAAAGTGGTTGGTAAAGGGCCCCCAGTGGTATTTTCAGTCAGAGACTGTGAAATTGAACTTGAAATACCTGCATTTGGCCCATGTGGAAATGGGAAAATGTGGCCTCACGTAACCTCAGTAAAGTGCGTAAATAACAGGAAAGTGCCTGCAATTACGGCATCATCGATGGATCTGTCACAAGCGGTGATGCGCATCTACTTAATGATACGATTTTACAATTTGATTAAATGTGATTGCTGCATTTGTAAATCTCACGTGCCAATGTAAAGTTTTATTTCGGTGTGGTGTATATTCCAAACGAGGTTGAGCCTTGGTACGTTGGTTATCCCACTGTGCCATGAACCCGGTGACCCGAGCGATGCACAGTCAGGGCTAACAGTCAATGACAAGTGATATTAGAACCGATTCTCTACACGTACTCCCTCCCCTCCTTCCCCAACCCACTTTGGCCAGTGTTGTGAGCTTTCGTCAAACAAAGCCCATCACCAACATGACCAGCGAAGTCCTTCATCTATTGGTGGATTGAGAATCAGATTACATTTTTCATGTTATTTTCCGCCGATGAAACGCAGAATGTCAAACCCAGTCCAGAGTTGACAATTGCTACTTAATAAAATTTGCCTGGAAAGTCAGTAGACGTATGGACCAAAACACATCGTTACGACTATGTGGAGATACAGAATGGTCTTGTGCTCATATATCCTTGTACTCCAAAGACGATTGGAGGCTGAGCTCATCTCTATTGATGGTCCTGAGCCAAACGTGAAAATTCCACACCCCCACAATGGGGCCCAATCAGCAGGATCAACTAAACTATGTTTTTATTTTGTCAGGTAAGGGCTACTGAGCCCTGAGCCCTTTAGCGAACATCACTCGGCCCGAAAGACCATCAAGCTGCATGTATATGTGCACATAAAGACAAAGATCCCCCATATAGCCTTAACAGACTGTAGGGGCAAGTGCTGTTAGCGAGCACCTATAAAGGCCGGCACGGCACACGAGGGGGTGCGTGGCCAACACCACGCCCGGCCGCCTTTGTCTCCCAAGTGGCGATGATTACACATCGCACCAGGTACTCATTTGAGGCTGAGTCGACCTAGGGGAGGCCCAGGGCCGGTTCAGATAATCATCACTGATGTTGGCCAGTGAGCGCAGCGCGCTAACCGCTACACTACCGCTCCCCACGTGAATACATACATACATGCACGGCTGTTCACGTGTGCGGTGTACATTTGAACTAAGCAATATTTTTACTAACCTATTTTTATTTTAACAGGTAAGGCCCACTGAGCTATACAGCTCTTTTTTATAAGCGACCTGGCCACAAAATGATAACGAAGTGGCTTGTCATGTGGAAATGTATAGCAGCCAAATACTCCAAAAATTATGACTTCCCACAAAGCGGTACCACATTTTATCAACCGCCAAGGAATAAAGTGAGAGAGTAAGCAAATATCAACAATGAACAAAAATACGTTTATGCCGCCAAATGCATAAAGGCTAAAACAATCCGGGGGTGTGGTTCGGTTTATTGAGAAGTCACCACCACACGAAGAGAATTAAGAGGACCCCAGAGCTGTGGTGTGGGGGCCATACAAAGGGCTTCAAGCCTGTGGCGTGAATGGGTCCTGTATATAGGGGCTGACACATGGGGCATGGTGAGGCCCTGCTCTGGGGCTTCTTGTACCCAGACACTCCACGTACACGAATCTTTTGATCCTAGAACGTTCATGCGTGCAAATCACTGGCAGACACGAGAAAGGGTTCGTATGCCACTGCACTGCTGTGCGTGGAATTGAACGTTTCAATTTGCCCTGGCAGCCTCCCCATAACTTTTGCTGGGAATGTCCAAAGGCATGACGTCCGCAATCAGGTTGATGCCGATGACCCAGTGTGACATCATTTGTCAAGAGCAGGTCCTTTAATGATTGAGCTTACATACAAAAGTGAAACTGTCTGTAACCAAATGATATTTTCAACCAGTTTAACAAAATTACAACAGTTGCTATGTAATTATCATGAGTCAGTTTTCCACCGCAAAATAACATTTCGAACCTCAAATGCGTCCTCGCTTGTTTACATCGTCAACAACAGCCATGAGCTATCCACTGCTGAATGTAGGCCTCCCAAAGCCTATCACTCTCGGTCTCACACCACACCAATCCCACTAGCTCCTGCACGTAAGCTGATTGTATCCCTCCATCTCTGGTTAAATACAAGACATGGACACATATCTGCACTGCGTATCCTATTACGTGCAATTTGCCAGCTCAAGTACGAGACTTCAAGTGTTCATCTAAATCACGTTTTTTTTGTCTATTATTGCACTTTTGCTTCGAGGCATTGCCTAAGCTTGTCATCATGTGTAAAGTAGTTATTAAACACGGTGCCAATGAAGTCACAATAATCTGTTATCGTTTGCCACTGTCGGTGTGCAAATGATTTGGCAGATATCCAAAATAATACGGAACCTCGACATCCATGTCATTGAGATGCTTGAATTTCAGTGGATCTCTCTGTCACGAGTGTCGTTACCCACAAAGCCCGTAATCCAACTAACTGCCTTTCGCAAGAAAGCCAATCATCTTCATGCACATGCGCAGGAGTGTGTGGATGCACGCGCGCACGTGTGTGTGCCTGTGCGCGCGCAGGCCTTTGCTATGAGGGTTTATACTTGATTTTAGAGTTGTTCACCAACGAGTGTCCTGAGGGATTTCCAGAGCCCTTCGCCCCCCCCTCAGAGGAAGTCACAAATGGGGCCTTTAAGCCAACAATTAACTTTAACACCGAATGCCCCAACACTGTCCATGTGTTAAGCAAAATTCGCCGCCAAAGCACTGAACCCACGTTACACGTGGACTGGGAACTGCCCATTGGTTTGTGTGGCCTTGTTCGTTACTCAGGGACACCCAACAGCAGAATTCGACAGTCGTGAGTTTGTTCCACCATCAGCAAGACTAATCCTACGTTTCGATTTAAAGCTTTCGTGACTGCAGGGATTCATCTTCTTGGTTTTTTCGGTAAAGTCACGTAGAATAAAAATAATTATCACGACGTTTCGGCTACAACGCAAGCAGCCGGCAGCCGGCAGCCGGCAAGCCGGCTGCTTGCGTTTTCGCCGAAACGTCGTAAGAATTATTTTATTATGTTTTATTTTTATTATTTTATTACTTCCCTTCTACGTGACTTTACCGAAAAAACCAAGAAGAAGAATAATCCTACGTTCCTGAGTAAAATATCTTGTCATTTGTAAGTACCTGGTTCAGGGCAATAACATCAGCACTGAGGAGGTGCATATGAATAGAAATGATCACACCAACCCATAATAGCCGTAAGAGGTGAGAATTAAGAGCAATTGTACCAGTTGCCTAACAAAGAGCTCTTTGTCCTTAAATATAAGGGGTGAGAGGGGGCATTTAAATTAGTGTTTTCGCAAAAATTCAGAAAGTCACGCTGACCCAGTGTTCGGCCTGGTTGGAAGTCATGCCTTTATTTACTAATTGTATAATATTAGATCGCTGCATGTCATCTCACATCTATATAATGAGCAGCTGTTTGTCTGTTGGTTCTGAGAACTCCGAGACCGCTCTGCCAATCCCATTAAATGAAGCATCCGTTGAAAGCTTAGTATATGTTTTAATTTTAAAGAATAAATAATCCCAAACAATTCCTCTTGTTGACCCGGTGCCCTTTGTCTGAGTTGTGGCCATTTATGTCTGTGAGACACTGTGTGCATCACAAATGTAATTACTGTTTTTTTATGTAAAGGATTTACCCTTTCTGGCATAAATACAGGAGGTGTTAAGATGTTCAAACACGAAATAGACACCTACCACAAGGCATCAAGTGTGCATCAAGTCCGCATGAACCAAACAAATATGCGTTGATAGTGTTTGCACTGCCCTTGACAGTGATTGGCCTACACCAGATACAGCCTCTTTCCTTTGTCTCACCAGTGATAGACCAAAGGCCTCCAAAGTCAAACAGTACAAAGACAATGTAAATGCCAAAGCATTCAGTGTATTGCTGCTGGCAAATGTATCCCAGAGATACTTTCTTATTACTGTTGAAATCACACCAGAAAGGGTAAAGCTGTAATATTTTCCTGTAGCTCTTTTGCAACTGTTACAATTGTCTCCGGAACCTACCTTTAAACATTATTGTGCCAGAGATTGTGTTATCAAGGTGATATTATTTTTATTATTACACAACAATTGTAATTGTTATGGGGTGCCCCGGTGGTGGGATGTTATCTGCCTCGCCTGGTATACGGCAGGTCGTGGGTTCGATCCCAATCCTGACGCCTGTATACTTGGAATTTGCACGTTCGCCCTGTAGTCGCGTGGATTTTTCTCTGGGTCCTCCGGTTTTCTCTTCCACGTTTATAAACACGCGTTTAGAGTATTTGGCTATGATAAATGTCCACATGATAAGCCACCTCCTTGAGCTTTCATTTGTGGCCAGGTCGCTTCTGAAAAATATCTATATAGCTCAGTGGGCTTCACCTGGTAAAACAAAGAAATTCGTTTATAGTTATTGTTTCAATGTGTCATTTTAAATTCATCAAATTAAATCCACCAATTCACCGTGGAATGAATAAACCCCCTCCATGAATAAATTTCCCTTGAATTTCAACGGACTGCTCACTCATATTATTTATAACCTCTAAACCACATATGTTTTGACTGGCCCTCATTCTTGTATATATGAGTGTCGCCATCTGATGGCATGAACATTTAAATTAACTTCCGCACATTTCTTCAATGTCTAGTAACTAGGACCATAGTTCAACGTTCACTCCTGGAGAATAAAAAAAGAACGAGGGAGATACGTGTCCCTGACTCTTGTGGCCCCCAAGATTGTTGGCTGACGCTACCATCACTGAGTCCACGAAAGCCCCCAGCTACAAGTCCCCAGAGCCAGCCTTGGCTGGGCCTTCCAGCCATCCCACATGCCTGTGACGCCTTCTGAATCAGTGGATTCATCGTAGTCATGCTCAAAACCCAAACATATTCACAACAACAACAATAGGGAATGCGATGTCAGCAATATCACACTACCGTGTTGTTATCCGTTATGCCAGGCGTGCGTTGACTCGCTTATTGGCATCTGTTTTAGATAATACAACCCTGAGGTCACTTTGCGCAGGCCTGGTCGCGCTTTCAGGAACTTCAACTTTTCAACACACTGAACCCGTCCCACGAAGAGAAGGTCCAGTGTTGCTCAGTGATCCACTGTCGGTTTTCAGTGTCTCATGAAACATTCTAATGACCCTATTATGTAGCTGTTTACAAAATACCGTGTTACAAAGAAACAAGCTGTTCTTACTCTTTGGCCTCTAAAGAGGCCTCTTTGCTTAATGACGACTGCTCGTGTTTCGATCAAAACGTCGTGATTTGTTCTATTTTATTTTATTTCTAACTACGTGAATTTACCGAAAGAACCAAAGAGTATGGATTCCTGCAGTCACGAAAGCTTCAAATCAAGCCGTTCTTATTATCCCTCACGTAGTTATGAAAACAAAGCTTGAGTTGACCGCAGGCCTTAGGCGCAGATGCTGTGTGCATTTACAATTAGATTCCATAGAAAACCAAAGTGTTTTGTATTGTATTGAAAGGGCCTGATTTTGTCCGATCTCGGAGGCTAAGCAGTCGTGAAGCTGGTTAAGGCTTGGTGATCACCAGTACAAGCCAGATTAATAAAAATTAACCCGTAAAAACAAAGTTTTTAACTATAAATCCTTTATATGCGTGGCGGCTAGAGTCCTCTCGTCCTCTGGCTTGAGATGGCTGCCACCTATGGGTCAAATGATTGCCTGCCACCATTAAGCAATTGGTAATTAAATATAATTTATTTTTTCCTAAAAAGTGTACAATTTTGGAAAAAAAATTTCACGAACATTAATTGTCTCGCACAACGAGTCTGTGTGCAAAATGTCAGCTCGATTGGATCACGGGAAGTGGGTTAAAAAACGACCGAAAGATTTGCACGGTCGTAAGCGCACAAGCAAGCAAGCAAGTGAACTTAATATAAAGGATTTAAAAAGAGGGGCCAACGAACCCCTTTGGGTCTCAAGATCGGTCTTTCGAGATCAGGGTCATGAACGTTCTAATTGCTTCGTCCTCGGCAGTAAGTTGATCTTGATCTCTAGAGTACCAGCGCAGCGTATCTGATACAATGGCCTAATCCTCCGAGTCTCTTGGCTGCTAATCTCTACGCTGCTAAGGTCACGCAAAACGGGGTTATTTTGGCGACGTGACATCGAGTTTTTTTCCCCCTCCTTAAACAGCTGCATCAATAGTTTCTTTCTTTGAAAACCTAAATGTTGAAAGTATTTTCTTTTTCTGCTCTGTATTTTTTTCATTTGCCATTACTGCCATCCTGCCACTCAAACTCGTGCGGAGGAGTTGTTTTGAAATAAACCTTTGATGAGCACAGAATTCACACTCGTTATACCCACCGCAGGACTGTAAATGCTTTAATGCCTTCAATAGAAGACGGAAACAAACACCTTTGACCAATTTACTGAGACTGACATTATTTTAAGGGGTTTCAAAATTAGAATATACGATCTCCACGTGGCACACGAATCGAGGTAGCATTTGCTCATCGTGCATATGTGCACCACGCGCACGTGTTTTGGCTGTTGAATTTCATCGGCGAGGTCCAGCTGTCTTGGGGACCAAACCGAAACTTTCCGTGACATCTGTATACACACTGCGGAGCCGCGCGCAGTGGGAAACCTGCAAAATGAGTGTGTTCGGCCGCTTTTCCATTGCGCCACCATACATGGTGAAAACGTCAACACAGCCCGGCCCGTTGTGTGTTGCCGAGGTCAAGTCTCTGTACGGCGACGATGGGTGACCGGGCCTCTTCTAGTGCCCCCCCCCACCCCCCTAGGCTGTGGAATTCACTTCTACTGGGCCTTCGCTCTGCTAACTGCCCCCCACCCCCACCTCGTATTATTCTCTGATTAGCACGGTTGGCTGCGTACGGTACGAAAAAAGTTCAACATACATACACTCACCCACTCACGGTTGGCTACGTACGGTACAAAAGAAATCCAACATACATACACTGACCCACTCACTGACCCACTCACGGTTGGCTACGTACGGTGCGACAGAAGTTCAACATGCATAGACACAAATTGCACCTCGAGACGCAAACTTGTTTTGAAGGGCTTTTTATATTTCTTGAATGTTTTGTTTTTGGGGTTGTTTTTTCTAATTGGAGTGAGCCTGCATGTGTGCGTGTGTTTGTACAGCACCTTGTGATCTCCGGGTAGATAGTTTGTAAATATATATATGAATATACGTATATATATTTTTCTCATTCTTTAGAATTTTCTAATGTTACGTTGAGTTAGACTTTTAATGCGATGGCACTTTGAGTGGTAAATGTGTGCCTTCACTTGACTTGAAAGGTGCTTTAGAAGTGTAAATTATTATTACTATAGTATTTACCAGAGGTGGGACAAAGTCATTGTTATGCAAGTCCAAGTCGAGTCTGAAGTCATCAAATTCATGACTCGAGTCTGACTCGAGTCCAAGTCACATGACTCGAGTCCACACCTCAGAGGTGGGACAAAGTCATTGTTATGCAAGTCCAAGTCGAGTCTGAAGTCATCAAATTCATGACTCGAGTCTGACTCGAGTCCAAGTCACATGACTCGAGTCCACACCTCAGAGGTGGGACAAAGTCATTGTTATGCAAGTCCAAGTCGAGTCTGAAGTCATCAAATTCATGACTCGAGTCTGACTCGAGTCCAAGTCACATGACTCGAGTCCACACCTCAGGTATTTACAATAGAATTTTCACCTTCGATCAGCACGGTTGGCTGCGTAAGTTCAACATACGTACATGCAGGCAAAATATAACCCAACAAATATGTGCGTATATATTGTAGCTGGGTGACAGTGCCATGATTCTGAGCCAGCAACTTTGGCATGTCAGCATTCAGTACGGCGTTATTCATCGGAGTGAAAAAGGGTTCCCATTGTATCGTGATTTGGATGACCTCAGCACAGGCGTAAAGGGATTGCACACAAAATTCACCGTAAATTGATACGTGGACTCGATTTGGCAGCAGCCAAAGTTGAACATTTAAAATAACAGCAACCATAACAATTGTACTCTCGCCTTCAGAACAAAGTGTATGTGTGTGTGGGTGTGTGGAGAGCGGTGGTGCTGCGGTTAGCACGCTTCACTACGACGACCCAGGTTCGATTTCTGCTCATGGCCAACACCAGTGACGATTATCTGAACCGGTACTGGGCCTCCCCTAGGTCGATGCAGCCTCAAATGAGTGCCTGGTGTTGTGTGTAGTAAACATCGCCACCAAGGGAGACAAAGGCGGCCGGGCGTGGTGATGGCCACACACCCTCTCGTGTGCCGTACAGGCCTTCAAAGGTGCTCCCTAACAGCACTTGCCCCAACAGTCTGTTACAGGCTATACGGGGAATCTTTGTCTTTGTGGATATTAGATGATGATAAATCTTGACTTCAAGCTTTCGTGACTGCAGGAATTCATATCCTTGGGTCTTTCGGTAAAGTCACGTAAATAGGTTCAAAGTAACCTACAGTGAGGGAAAAAAGTATTTGATCCCCTGCTGATTTTGTAGGTTTGCCCACTGACAAAGAAATGATCAGTCTATAATTTCGATGGTAAGTTTATTTGAACAGTGAGAGACAGAATAACAACACCAAAATTCAGAAAAACGCATGTCAAAAATGTTATAAATTGATTTGCATTTTAATGAGGGAAATAAGTATTTGACCCCTCTGCAAAACATGACTTAGTACTTAGTGGCAAAACCCTTGTTGGCAATCACAGAGGTCAGACGTTTCTTGTAGTTGGCCACCAGGTTTGCACACATCTCAGGAGGGATTTTGTCCCACTCCTCTTTGCAGATCTTCTCCAAGTCATTAATGTTTCGAGGCTGACGTTTGGCAACTTGAACCTTCAGCTCCCTCCACAGTTTTCTATGGGATTAAGGTCTGGAAACTGGCTAGGCCACTCCAGGACATTTAATGTGCTTCTTCTTGAGCCACTCCTTTGTTGCCTAGGCCGTGTGTTTTGGGTCATTGTCATGCTCGAATACCCATCCACGACCCATTTTCAATGCCCTGGCTGAGGGAAGGAGGTTCTCGCCCAAAATTTGACGGTACATGGCCCCGTCCATCGTCCCTTTGATGCAGTGAAGTTGTCCTGTCCCCTTAGCAGAAAAACATCCCCAAAGCATAATGTTTCCACCTCCATGTTTGACGGTGGGGATGGTGTTCTTGGGGTCATAGGCAGCATTCCTCATCCTCCAAACACGGCGAGTTGAGTTAATGCCAAAGAGCTCCATTTTGGTCTCATCTGACCACAACACTTTCACCCAGTTGTCCTCTGAATCATTCAGATGTTCATTGGCAATCTTCAGACAGGCATGTATATGTGCTTTCTTGAGCAGAGGGACCTTGCGGGCGCTGCAGGATTTCAGTCCTTCACGGCATAGTGTGTTACCAACTGTTTTCTTGGTGACTATGGTCCCAGCTGCCTTGAGATCATTGACAAGATCCTCCCGTGTAGTTCTGGGTTGATTCCTCACCGTTCTCATGATCAATGCAACTCCACGAGGTGAGATCTTGCATGGAGATCGACAGTTCTTTTGTGTTTCTTCCATTTGCGAATAATCGCACCAACTGTTGTCACCTTCTCACCAAGCTGCTTGGCGATGGTCTTGTAGCCTATTCCAGCCTTGTGAAAGTCTACAATCTTGTCCCTGACATCCTTGGAGAGCTCTTTGGTCTTGGCCATGGTGGAGAGTTTGGAATCTGATTGATTGATTGCTTCTGTGAACAGGTGTCTTTTATACAGGTAACAAGCTGAGATTAGGAGCACTCCATTTAAGAGTGTGCTCCTAATCTCAGCTCATTACCTGTATAAAAGACACCTGGGAGCCAGAAATCTTTCTGATTGAGAGGGGGTCAAATACTTATTTCCCTCATTAAAATGCAAATCAATTTATAACATTTTTGACATGCGTTTTTCTGGATTTTGTTGTTGTTAATCTGTCTCTCACTGTTCAAATAAACCTACCATTAAAATTATAGACTGATCATTTATTTGTCAGTGGGCAAACGTACAAAATCAGCAGGGGATCAAATACTTTTTTCCCTCACTGTATCTACGTGACTGGAGCAATCCCACACTGGTTTCCTCTTTATCTAGCGGAAACCAGAGTGCCTGAATAAAGCCCACACTTGCAAAGGTAGAACACTAAAACATCACACACATAACCTGCCAAAAAAACAGCTTGCTGGACTATCTTTTAGAACTGCTCCCACAACCTCACGTCGTTTAGACAGAGTACTGTTGCCAATTACATCGGGTAAGTCGACGCCATTTAACAAGCCGAGGATGCAGATGAGACCCAGGAGGTCAAAACCAGTCCAGAGTTTGCTTACTTATTGCACCAATGCTGTTTGACTACTTTGGTCTAAACAGCCAACAGGCCGATGACTTAAAATACATTTGATCTGAAATGTGGAGTCACAGAAGGGAGGTGTGTATCTATGCATATCTATGACTGCCCGTGATGCTATTTGGACACACATGTAGGATGGACAACAACAGTAAAAATGTAAAGTGTTGTTTGCAAAAATGGAAGGAACCAGAAGGAGAAAAAAAAGTAAACCCGTAAAAACTAAGTTTTTCACTATAAATCCTTTATATGCGTGACGGCTAGAGTCCTCTCGTCCTCTGGCTTGAGATGGCTGCCACCTATGGGTCAGATGATAGCCTGCCACCATTAAGCAATTGGTAATTAAATATTTAAAAAAAATTCCTAAAAAGTGTAAAATTTTGGAAAAAAAATTCACGAAAATAAATCGTCACGCACAACGAGTCTGTGTGCAAAATGTCAGCTCGATTGGATCACGGGAAGTGGGTTAAAATACGACCGAAAGATTTGCACGGTCGTAAGCGCGCAAGCAAGCAAGCAAGTGAACGTAATATAAAGGATTTAAAAAGCGAACAGAGAATGACTTGACGACGACGACGACCCGTGAGATCGGTGCCAGAAGGTTGGGGCGCTACTTGAGCACATTGGTACGAGGCAGAGGAAGTGGAACCAAATGACGAAAAGTGCCGTGGACACCGACTGGCCTATCTGACCATGATGCTGCTGCTGCTGCTGCTGCACAACAACGCAGAATGATCTTCTTGGTTCTTTCGGTAAAGTCACGTAGAATGGAAAAAAATAAATAATAAAATGATAAAACATTATAAAATAATTCTCACGACGTTTCGGCCACGCAAGCAGCCGTCCTCTAGACAGACCTGTTCTCCACCTGAGGACGGCTGCTTGCGTTGTGGCCGAAACGTCGTGAGAATGATTTTATTATGTTTTATTTAAAATAATAAAAATAAAACATAATCAAATAAGTTATTTAATTATGTTTATTTTTATTATTTAATTATGATTTTTTTTTCCATTCTACGTGACTTTACCGAAAGAACCAAGAAGACGAATCCCTGCAGTCACGAAAGCTTTAAATCGAAATGCAGAATGAGTTTTACACATCCGTGTCGCCGGGACAGCCATGGCCAGCGCGTCCGCCTGTGCGTCCTTGCGGCAACGAAAAGGGTTCCGTTTTTTTCACGCGGAGGGGGGGAGGAGGGTCCCTTTACCTCCGGCCTCCGTCGAACGACAAGCAAGAGCAGACGGTGCAGGTGCTGCGTGTCCGAGGGGGTGAGGCGTCCCAGCAGCGCCAGCAGCGCCGGGATCCGCACGTCCAGAGGGGAGGGGCGCACCTCGTACACCTGGGGCAGCACGCGCAGCAGCGCCAGGTTGCCTGCAGGGAACGGCGAACAGGGGGACGCAACGAACAGGTGAGCGGGCGATTGCACGTGGAGTCGTCGACTCAGAATTTTGAAGGAGTGAAAAAGCCTCTCTCTTCCTGTGCCCATCTCCTGTTGACGGCACTAAGCGAGCGATGGAAATTCCCACGTTCTTATCGTCGGGGCGATTTCACCCAGAGGGCAGCAAATGATGACTTCCCCACAAAGTTGTACTTGTTTTATCGACCCCAGACGAATGATGGGCTGCGTCAGCCTGCAACCAGGATTGCTTTGATTTGCGAGCCACTCGCTGCCCTGCTGAGTCATCTGGTCATAAACAAATCCAGATATAGCACAATAATATTGATCTAAGGAGAGGAGTGGTGGTGCAATGGTTAGCGCACACCTTGAAAAGACTTCTGGTACCCAGCATGCTTTCTTTGTATTTACCCGAGGTGATTGATGTGAATTGACAACTGAGCGGGAAACGGCTATACTATTCCTCTTTTTAAGATAAATATTTGAGAATTAAAGAGCTAATTGTAGCGAGGTTAGAGTCAGCTGATATGTTGGTAGGTTTTTCTTTTTTAAAGAAAACCCCCAGGGTAAGCATTTACACTATGAGATCTCTTTTACCAGTGCCAAAATATAGTAGTAGGTTTTTACCCTTTTAAACTGGTACAAAACTGACACCTTTATTCAAGGCATCATGTTTGCAATGACCACAACACAAGTAGTCAAAAAAGCAAAAGAAGCAACTCTGATAATGATAATAATATGCACTGTCCTTGAAGTTGATTGGTCCACACCCGAGACGGCTTTCTTTAGAGCCTAGTCCCCATTGGTGTTGGACCAGATGACACCAGAAGGCGTACAACTCAAACACAGTGCAATATCAGAATACTCTGATATCAGAATACTCTGATATTGCACTGTGTTTGAGTTGTACGCCTTCTGGTGTCATCTGGTCCATCTGGTCCAACACCAATGGGGACTAGGCTCTAAAGAAAGCCGTCTCGGGTGTGGACCAATCAACTTCAAGGACAGTGCATATTATTATCATTATCAGAGTTGCTTCTTTTTGTTTGCTTTTCTGACTACTTGTGTTGTGGTCATTGCAAACATGATGCCTTGAATAAAGGTGTCAGTTTTGTACCAGTTTAAAAGGGTAAAAACCTACTACTATAAAACCCCCAGGTTTAGATAAATACATCAGTTCCTTTATTAAATCATGAGTGAGAGCTTATTGGACACACGCTATGGCCTTCTCCGTGAGAAACACGTAGTTATCCATCAATTCTATTATTAAAAGTGTGTGGGGGGGAGGGTGAATTGACATCGAGAAACCGTATATCCTTTATTTTTTGTTGCAAAACAGCATTCGTCCATCCATCATTAGCAGGGAATGGGAAAACTGATACCTACGGCCATAATAACCAAAGGCATAAAGACCCCCCCCCCCCCGTGATGTGGTGATCTCAAGTCTTGCTAATTGCAGGTGTATGTCACCCTTTTCCATGAGATATTATTTTCCTTCATGAGCCAATAAGCGTACCTACACTGATAAACTACAGCTTAGGCATTAACAACATGTCACCCGTGACAAACTCAGATCTCAATAACTAATTAAGTCTTCTTTTAGAAAATTAAAAAAGAGAACGTTAAATTAGATAAACAACTGCTCTTTAGTGCTGCAAGATATAATGCATACATTTTTGTGACATCCATAAAGCAGATTTAAAAGGAATTCCTGAGCAATAAACCTTCAGCTTGGGCCACGCGCTGGATAATGTTTGAAACGTGCACTACGTAGGGGGGTAATCTTAAATTTCACGGCGTGTTTTCAATTTAGCCACTTCTGCTGGAGAGAACGGCCGTGTGCCGAATCAAAACATGCCTTTACGTCAGCGGTCACAACATCTCCACGGGTCCCTGAGAGATATTGAAACAATATCACACAAGAAGAACCTATCATTCTCCTACTCCTTATTCTTGGGTTTTTTCGGTAAAGTCACGTAGGTAAAACATTAAATTTAAATTAATAAAGGTTGCTCTTACTTGAAACAGCTATCGTGCTGTGATGTTCCACCTGAAGACGGAAGCTTGTGTTGCCTCCGAAACGTCGTGATTTTATTTTTATTTTACTTTAATTAATTTAATTTTTTTACCTACGTGGCTTTACCGAAAAAAAACCTAAGAATATGAATCCTTGCAGTCATGAAAGCTTCAAATCTAAAATCTCCTACTCCTTATTTCATATTTCATCTGAAAAGCAACTGGCGAAAATGTCCAGCTGTACGTTGAGTCGGGGAAATCCAATTCCATGGCACCGGGAGTCACTTAAACGCGCAGCGTCCGTATCGCCTGCGTCAGCGTGATGTGCAGCGGTCGGTTACGCGATGAGCAGATTTGCACTTCACCGCACTCACAATGGGGCCACTCTTTCATGATAAACCCTTCTGTGAAGGAATTAGCCGCACCTGCCCTGCGTTGTTCGTACACGTTTGAGCGTGAGCCAATTGCCCTCACCGCAGGCCTGAAAGCCAGCTCACTCCCTGCGTCAGATCTTTCGATTAGCCGCTTGTTGCGGAAGATCGCAGGCCATCGAGATTTTGAGCGAGTCCAGGAAAATTAACCCGTAAAAACAAAGTTTTTCACTATAAATCCTTTATATGCGTGGCATCGGGGCGGCTAGAGTCCTCTCGTCCTCTGGCTTGAGATGGCTGCCGCCTATGGGTCAGATGATTGTCTGGCAGCATTAAACAATTGGTAATTAAATATTTAAATGTTTTTCCCTAAACAGTGTAAAATTTTGGAAAAAAATTTTCACGAAAATGCATTGTCACGCACAACGAGTATGTGTGCAAAATGTCAGCTCGATTGGATCTCGGGAAGTGAGTTAAAAAACGACCGAAAGATTTGCAAGGTCCTAAGCAAGCAAGCAAGTGAACTTAATATAAAGGATTTAAAAAAAGGTTGCGAGGCTTTAGCTGGCTCGGCGGTGCAGATTTGACGTCCCGGTGCATCGGCAGTTGTCGGTTGGTTGGCCAGGATCTTGTTGTACTCCCAGAGTACGGTGGCATTTCCACTCACGTTTGAGAGTTGGGCCTTCACTCTGCTGGGCATACTTAACAAGAAGCCATCTTTATCATGTCATAATAGTGAGATAAACAACAATCATAATTCTAGATTTGAAGCTTTCGTGACTGCAAGGATTCATTTTCTTAAGTTTTTTCGGTAAAGTCACGTAGGTAAAAATTTTAAATTAATAAAAGTAAAATAAAATAAAAATCACGACGTTTCGGAGGCAACACAAGCTTCCGTCTTCAGGTGGAACCGTCACAGCACGATAGCTGTATCAAGTGAGAGTTATTTTACTTTTATTAATTTTAATTTTTACCTACGTGACTTTACCGAAAAAACCTAAGATTAACAATCATAATAATCAGCCCTTTGTCACTCAACTGCTTGACGAAGCGTCAGTCCAGACATCACTCGCCACTCGATGATGGCTTCCCCATGCTGCATTGGACATGGGGGTTGTCCTAGACCATACTTCACCACACCGGCGATTGGGGGTTGATGAAAGGGGGAGCCAGAACAGGCTCCGATATCTATCGCGGATTATGTCACCACTCGCCATGGCCGGCAATCAAACGCAGGCCCGTGGGTTCATGGTGTAGTCTGCTAACATGCCGCAGTGTGCAAACCACCGCGCCACCACTTCCTTCCAAAGCCACCATATGTAGCATTAAATGAAAAGCAGCATTGCTTAGGCTTCTTGTGTCAGGTATACAAACATCATGGATAGTCTAGTTCCCACAGCAAGAGTAACGCACGTGCAGGAATAATCAATACAAAGATCCTCTTTGAAAGCCTACTTACACAACGGTAGTAAGTGCTGTCAGCAAGAACCTATTACAACTGCTTTCGCACACAGTGAGATTGCTGGGCCAGCGTGGTATCTGATATTGCATTTACTGCATCAAAGAACCTGGCACCAAAGCATAAGTAGCTCACTTGTAAAGGTGAACCAGCATTAAGGTTTATCATAGTGTAGGCACAACTTCTGCTCATTTCTAGAGGTATGCTCGGCTACGAATGGTACTTATCTTTCTCAGATTAAAGTGCAATGCATTTCCACTTACGTGCATTACCTACATTTAGCCAGAAATTCAGGCGAAACTAAACTTAATTCTAGATTTGGAGTTTTCGTGACTGCAAGGATTCATACTCTTTGTTTTTTTCGGTAAAGTCACGTAGGTAAATTTTTTTAATAAATTCAATCACGACGTTTCGGGCGCAACACAAGCGGTCCTTCTTCCCTGTGATGCTGCTAATCCTGCATCATGCACGGACACAAGTAGTACTAATCACATACCTGCATTTGCCATAAATATGCTAAATTCCTCTTGATATGCAAATTATTTTGTCAAGGCGCCCCCTTTCCCCCCCCCCCTTCCAACCCAGCTTATATATATATGCTCCAAGCATGTGTGCTGTTTCATTCAGACGCCGTCGCCTCGACAGACCTGGTTTCACATGAGGACGGCTGCTTGCGTTGTGGCGGAAACGTCGTGAGAATTATTTTATTATGTTTTATTTTTATTATTGTATTACTTCCCTTCTACGTGACTTTACCTGAAAGAACCAAGAAGACGGTCCTTCTTCCTGTAAAAGGACACTTGTGAAATTAAACTTCTTATTTATCAAGTAAGGCCCACTGCGCCAAATAGCTCTTTTTCAGAAGCAACCACAAATGAAGGCTCAACAAAGTGGCTTGTCACGTGGACATTGATAGCAGCCAAATACTCTAAACGCATATTTATAAATGTGGAGGGAAAAACCGAAGGACCCGGAAAAAAATCCATGCGACCACGGGGAGAGAGACACGCAAACTCCAAATATACAGGCATCAGGGTCAGGATCGAACCCACAATGTCCTCCATACCCGGCGAGGTCGTTAACATCTTGCCACCGCAGCGTTACCCAAGCATGATGGGGTCGTTGAAGTGGGGAGTGCACATGGCTCTGATACTGGTAGGATCGCACGTGTCTTCTCGCAGCAAGAGGTATCGAGGTTCAATTCCTGACTCGGGCACTTATCTGTGTGGCGTTTGTACATTATCCCTCTGTTCTGCATGAGTTACCCTCCGTGTTCTCTGGTTTCCTCACAGAGCTAAAAAAAAAAAACGTACAGTGTAATTCGTGTAGGCCAACCCTTCCCAATGCATGACCCTCGTGGAAAAGATTCATTGGACTCAGTGTGACTTTTCTGAGTAAACCAGTGGTTTTCTTTTGTAAAGCTATATGTTGAGTTCCACAGGAATGAATTACAGCATGGCATACTGAACACGATACATTGATGGCAACATTTTACACAATCATTCAGTTTTTTTTTTCCCGGGAAGTGATGGAGCAATGGTTACATCACTGGACTATGAACTCAAATCTGACGGTTAATACTATTTGTCCAATTACATACATGTCACTTGTTTAATGTTCAAACACAGCAGTGGTTGGTGTGTTCACATAAAATAGCCCATGTTACCACCGTTCCTGACATTTGCGTTGTTATAAAAAATTCCCTAACCATAGAATTGACAATATTTATTTTAACTCTCTCCATAACATGGGGTGCTTATTAGATGCATATCGCAACTGGAGGTCATCACATTAAGGATGTGTTCTTTAAAAATAAATAAAATTTGTTTTCATAATTCCTATGCATTCATGTCTGTTGGTAAACGAGCACATCAATCAATAGTGTTGCCAAAGTAAGCGTTCCATTGCTTTAATCTTTGTGTTGATTTAAATGCATCCATTTATTTACTTACTTATTTTCCGCCAATACATTTCTTCCAAGTATTGGATACAAATTTTAAATCTTTCTGAGATTCTTGAAAAGCATGCCTCGCAAAGCCACTCCGCTTTTATCTTTTAAACAAGCATGCGGCTTGCTGTTATTGTAAGAGTTATTTTCAGGGCTTCACGTGGAATAACAAACATTGTTTTCAGTAGAATTTTTTAACGATGATTAATAACTGGTCGACGAGATAAAATATCAGCGCTACGATGCAGTGTGTGACACACTTAAAAAGTTGCCAGCCAGCTAAGAGTGGTAAACTAAATACAGTTGTGCCATAATTTCGCACGGATATATTTTAGTTGTTTGGTAATAAATTAGGAGGGCTATGAAAATACCGTGCCCGCCGTTTAGGAAAATAAAACTTTTCTGCGCGCATAACAGCAAGCGGAATGAAATTGTCAAAATGCTGAGTTGTGGTGCTTCCCGAGTTGACAAAACATTTTTTGTGATTCGTAAATTAGTGTCGGTAATGCCATTCACGCACGCACAGCTTTCATCTCACCAGCTTTTAGAAAGATAGTAACACTTTGCAAAGAATAAGCCGCACTGATCATGTGGTTCACGTGCAGCCCATACAACAGTGTAAACCAAGGCCGTAATTATCAAATATGCTCAAAATGTCCCCCCCAATATATTGCTATGAAATAGATTTATGTTTATATGATTGTGGTTATGGTTGTACTTTATTAATCCCTAATCTCTGCCATTACATACAATGAAACAAGAAAAGGTAAAAAAAACAGAGCAATGTAATACAATACACTATTAGACATTATTGTAAAAAAATAAGTAAAAGGTCCATCCTATGTGTTCGTGAATTTTTAAATATTTTAGGCAGGAAATTCGTTTTCAAATTTAGATTTTTTTTCTTGGGGGGGACCCCCAGACCCCCTGGAAGATTTGGTCCCCCCAATGTTGACTGCATGGCTACGGCTTTGGTGTAAACTAACCGTTTCCAATTGTTTATAAATGACACAACAAGCATTAGACACAAAGTGGAACACAAATATTACCCTTGTGCATTCTAATACACTTGACGTTTTCCCACTAGTGTTTTTTTTTTGCTGTTTAAATTGACGATAACAACAGTGAAGAGTTTTCATGTAATATCAGCGTAGCATTTTCGCAGTTGGTCAAATATTGAATGTGTTTGTATTTACCTACATCGCAATGAAAACTGGATGGGGTATTTGTAATCGTGACTTGCATTTCTAGCGTTTAAATAAAAACTATGAACTAAAAAACTATTTTTATTTTACCAGTTAAGGCCCACTGGGCTGTATCGCTCTTTCTCAGAAGCGACCTGGCCACAAATGATAGCTCAACTAAGTGGCTTATCATGTGGAAATGTATAGCAGCAAAATACTCTAAACGCGTGTTGCTTCTAAATGTGAAAGGGAAAACCGGAGGACCCGGAGAAAAATCCACGCGACCGTGGGGGAGAACATACAAACTCCAAATATACAACAGGCATCAAGGGTCGGGATCGAACCCACGTTCTCCTGCATACCGGACGAGGCAAATCACATTCGCCACCGCGGCACCGAAATAGAACACGGTTTGTGTGGACCTGGTATTGGATGCCCCCCTTCAATAGCACGCACTGACCAGCATGGTGAAATATATTAAAACAACCCACACGCCCAACAAGGCAAGGCCTTCATCCAGCAGTCACTTAACAAAGGGGCTGAATTATATTTGTTATTCCTGTACTATTTTATTAAATGGTAAAGGATGTAATACGTCTAGGAGTACGTCCACCGAGGTGATGGAGCATTGAAATCATAGACCATGAGAGAGAGCGATGGGCTTGGGGAGGTCTTAATTCAACAGTGGATAGAGCATGTCCAATGATTATGATGATTATTGAGTGAAGCTGTGTCAAACATCTAAACATTTCGTGAACGTATCTTACTTAGATCTCATTATACGCGTCAAATAGAACATTTTCATTGCAAATTAAAGGAGGAGGACATTATCTCCGTTACTACTGTTTGTTTTCATTGCCTATGCGACAAAGTACACACCGGACATGGGCAGCTCGGGAAATAAGTTAAGAGTTAGGTGTGGCCCATTGGGTGTGTTGCAGTCATTCGTCTGTTTTCCTTTTCATCTTTGAGCACAGCAGAGGCCATCTGGAAATAATAATTAAAAACAAAAGGGGCTAAGGGGGAAAAAATCCCACTTCTAAAAATGCCACCGTAAGGCGCCCAGCTATGTTGAGGCAGGAAGGGCCCTCCTGTAAAAACATTGCATGCTTTACGCGTGCGTAACATCACGATTTCGAATAGCTGTTGGTTTTTTTTGTACGTGATAAGGCATTTATACGAGTGGATTTGTCTGTGCCGTTGCAGAGATTCATTCGCGAGGGCGATCGACCGTTTAAATAGCGAAATATACTGCAGAAAGGGCATAATCCAGGCTTAATGTCACTCGATATTTTGAGTAGGGTGGGGATGTTATCTGCAGAGTGCAAGGTACACCTATCCATAATTATA
Organism: Lethenteron reissneri; assembly: GCF_015708825.2. Lineage (NCBI taxonomy): Eukaryota > Metazoa > Chordata > Hyperoartia > Petromyzontiformes > Petromyzontidae > Lethenteron > Lethenteron reissneri. Next base: position 6,125,199 of record NC_083814.1, read on the forward strand.
ATAATCTTATATTATTGTACCTTATACTCCTATAATCCTATGAAAAGGTTTATGCCATGAGGACAAAATAAGGTGAGATTAATGTGGCGTGCCAGTATTACTCCCGAAACGACATTGCAGACTATATTACATAATTGGATATAACTTGAAGTTCTCATCAATATCAACAACCAAATCATCAAACATCACAATTTTTGGATGCAATGCATTCATTAGCATCAACAAGTCCACAAATATATCGAACAAAGGCAAAGATCCCCCGTGTAGCTTTTGACAAACTTGGTGCAAGTGCTATGACAGTCAACACGACACACGAGGGGTTGGGTGGCCAACACCACACCCGGCCGCCTTTATCTGCCCAGTGCAGATATTTGTATACGCCGCATCAGGCACTCATTTGTGGCTGAGTCAGCGTAGGGGAGGCCCAGGACTGGTTCAAATATTTGCCGCGTATTGGTCGTGACCGGGTCCATAGCGCAATGCGCGCGCAATCACTGCATTACCACTCGCCATACGTACAATGCACACAACAGTGCCATGTTTCTAGCCTCTTGTCAATCCTGTGCTGCAAGATGACCTCCTCCAGGCCGTGAGAGTCGTGGCACGTGTTGCACGGTGCTTCGCCACGCTGTTCAGTCTCTGGGTTGGTGAAGGCGAGGAGAATAAACAGACGTGGACTCCTCCCTCGACCGATCTGCACTGACCGGGCGTGGTGACACGTGATCAAAGTGCCGCCCCCCCCAAAATGGACCGACATTATTTGGCGATGCCTTCGTCGAACAGGGAATTAACATGGGGCTGTGCATAATGAGTCACTATTATTTCGATTTAAAGCTTTCGTGACTGCAGGGATACATCTTCTTGGTTCTTTCGGTAAAGTCACGTAGAAGGGAAATAATACAATAATAAAAATAAAACATAATAAAATACAATTCTCACGAAGTTTCGGCCACAACGCAAGCAGCCGTCCTCAGGTGAAGAACAAGGCTGTCGGAAAGACAGCGTCTGAATGAACACCACCAAGCTTGATAATTGTTTTTTTACCCTTCTATCTGGCAACAAAACTGACACCTTTTTACAAGGAGTCATGTTTGCATAGACCGCAATACCTGCAGTCATAATACAAACAAAAGACATAACTCTGATAATGTGCATTGTCCTTGAAGTTGATTGGTCCACACCCGAGACAGCTTTCCTTAGAGCCTAGTCTCACATGGGTTGGACCAGATGACGCCAAAAGGCGCACAACTCAAAGACAATGCATCATCAGAGTATGAAAGCTCGGGGCAAGCATCTACACTATAGGAACCTCATTTGCCAGTAAAAATATGATAATTGTTTTTTTACCCTTCTATCTGGCAACAAAACTGACACCTTTTTACAAGGAGTCATGTTTACATTGACCGCAATACCTGCAGTCATAATACAAACAAAAGACATAACTCTGACAATGTGCACTGTCCTTGAAGTTGATTGGTCCACACCCGAGACAGCTTTCCTTAGAGCCTAGTCTCACATGGGTTGAACCAGATGACGCCAAAAGGCACACAACTCAAAGCTTGGCAGCGTATATTTAAGCTGGATTAGAGGAGGAAGGGCGCCTTGACAAAGGAATTTGCATATCAACAGAGGAATTTAGCATATTTATGGAAAATTCAGATATGGGATTAGTCACTACTTGTGGAATGCGTAGGAGGTGGGGGGGGGGGTCTCATTATTATTTATTATGATTATGGGGCCGTCCAAAAATGACGTCACGCACCTGGGGGGGGGGGAGTCAGACATTTGTGACGATGTGTGACGAGGGGTTTGAGAAATGTGACGTCACATCGAAATGCGCAACTTTAAATAAATGTAGACAACACGTTCTACTTAATTAAATTTACTTTTTAATACATCTTCTTGGTTCTTTGGGTAAAGTCACGTAGAAGGGAAGTAATAAAATAATAAAAATAAAACATAATAAAATAAAATAATTCTCACGACGTTTCGGCTACAACGCAAGCAGCCGTCTTCAGGTGAAGAATGAGACAATGCCAAGCTAGGAGCTTATATATAAGCTGCGTTGGAGGTGGAAGAAGAGCGCCTTAACAAAAGAATGTGCATATGAAGAGGAATTTAGCATATTCATGGAAAATGCGTAGGAGGTGGGCGGGGGGGTTTCAAAGTCATATTATGCCCATGCATTATGCAGGATCAGCAGCACCAAGGGGGGGTGCAGGGATTAGCAGTAACAAAGGAAAGGAATGTTAATGATATGTAGCTGCAGTTACTCAACAACCACGTAGAAAACTAAAGTATAAACTACATTAAAAAAAAACTAAAGTATAAATTGCATAGCACCATCAGTATACTTACTATACTCTACACTAAGCTGAGTTACTAACAGCAAGTAATACATTACAATTCTACGTCGTAAAAATTATATAATATACTTCCATCTAAACTTTATTCTATTGCATCACACGAGCATAAACCGTACTATATACTGTCAACATTAAATTATATACTGTATTGCTGTAAACCAACCTATACCTTATACATTTAATATAACACTATGTATTATTCTACCCACCCTAATGTGTGTCGAAATGGTTTAGGGTGGGTAGAATAATACATAGTGTTATATTAAATGTATAAGGTATAGGTTGGTTTACAGCAATACAGTATATAATTTAATGTTGACAGTATATAGTACGGTTTATGCTCGTGTGATGCAATAGAATAAAGTTTAGATGGAAGCATATCATATAATTTTTACGACGTAGAATTGTAATGTATTACTTGCTGTTAGTAACTCAGCTTATTGTAGAGTATAGTAAGTATACTGATGGTGCTATGCAATTTATACTTTAGTTTTTTATGTAGTTTATACTTTAGTTTTCTACGTGTTGTTGAGTAACTGCAGCTACATATCATTAACATTCCTTTCCTTTGTTACTGCTAATCCCTGCACCCCCCCTTGGTGCTGCTGATCCTGCATAATGCATGGGCATAATATGACTTTGAAACCCCCCCGCCCACCTCCTACGCATTTCCATGAATATGCTAAATTCCTCTTCATATGCACATTCTTTTGTTAAGGCGCTCTTCTTCCACCTCCAACGCAGCTTATATATAAGCTCCTAGCTTGGCATTGTCTCATTCTTCACCTGAAGACGGCTGCTTGCGTTGTAGCCGAAACGTCGTGAGAATTATTTAATTTTATTATGTTTTATTTTTATTATTTTATTACTTCCCTTCTACGTGACTTTACCGAAAGAACCAAGAAGATGAATCCCTGCAGTCACGAAAGCTTAAAATCGAAATTTTTAATACATGTTTTCTCCTACAACATCAGAGTGCAGCGCCACATTAAATACGCACTACAATGACAATAGTTTAAAGCGATTTGAAGCATGTTTAAAAAAAATTCGGGTGGGGGGGGCAAAGCTTTGTGACGTCATATTTTGAGGGGGGGGGGTCTGACTTTTTGTGACGTCGTGTGACGAAGGGGGGGGGGGGTCAAAACTCGTCCAAAATTGCGTGACGTCATTTATGGACGGCCCCTGTGTACTCTAGCTGTGGAGGACAAGCAGCATTGGTTCTAGGACCTGGCTGCTCTGCCCTAAAAGGGCAAATGAGACGCAAAGTGAAAATGTGAAAGAACAGCGGCGGTGATGTCCCTGGGCGCTGTTTAATTTGCATGCCGACAGCGTGAAGTATAACTGCTGTTCATAATCAACGTTTTTGGGTTTAGATCGCGTTATTTATAAATGTGTCGTAACCCTCCACCACCCGACACGGCCAATCAGTAAAAAAGTGTCACGTTGACAAAAGACAAATAGTTCACTGCTTTAGCCCACCGGTGTGTTGAAGCCACAACATTTACAAAATCTAAACCCAAAAACGTTGATTATGAATAACATTGGTCGCGCAAGCCTACGTGTTAAACATAACCGCTGTGCCACTCTTGGTTCCAAACAATTCAATCGTACATGTTGTCTGTGAATATTAGGAGGACCTTGTGACCTTGTTTTTTTTCTTAGTTTACTATGTATCAATTTCTAGTGGTTATAGCAGTTGGATGTGGAACTGTGTGAAATCAGCGGGGCTCCCTGCAGCTTGTGGTTGAAATACTAATATCTGATCCGTTCCATCTCCTTAGAATTCGAATATTTACTTATACTGGAGGAATCCGAAGGAGCTATGAAGATCTTTTTCTTGGTTCTTTCGGTAAAGTCACGTAGAATGGAAATAATAAAATAATAAAAAATAAAACATTATAAAATAATTCTCACGACGTTTCGGCCACAACGCAAGCAGCCGTCCTCAGGTGAAGAACAGGTCTGTCGAGAAGACAGAGTCTGAATGACACACCCCAGGCTTGGAGCGTCTATTTAAGCTGGGATGGAGGAGGAAGAACGCCTTGACAAAATAATTTGCATATCAAGAGTAATTTAGCATATTTATGGGAAATGCAGGTATGAAGATATTTTTCACGGATGTCCAGTAGGGGCGGAACGGAACGTAACACCAACAACAAACAAAACACGACAGTGGAGCAGAGTATAGGAACATGTTAACAAATCACTTTTGAATATATATATACAATTAAACCTGAACTATTTATTTATCTTGCCAGGTAAATCTCACTGAGCTATTAACTTACACTGGTCAACACACTTGTTCTGGCATAACTTATTCCAACGGTTTTAAGGTAATTTTGGGGTGCTGATTCCAAATCTGGCATCAGTTTTTGTCTATCACATCAGGTTTTTGAGATATCAAATATTGCATTTTCAATAAAAACTGCAGAAGAAAAATATTAAATAAATGTGGATATCTACATAAAATGATATTATAAACACACTATCCTAAGAATACAGCACCATATTTTAACACTAAAGCAGTCACTGACTCGCAACAACTTGCAATCATAAGTGACAGAGTTAATTTCGGGTAAAATCAATGAAAATGGGGTATGCCGATAGCATAAAAAATGAGATGTGATAGAGCAAATCTGAGACCAGATTTGGAATCAGCACCCTGAAATTAGTCTTAAACAGCTGCAAAAGTCCAGGCCAGAAAAAAAAATGTTTGTTGACCAGTGTTATTCTTCAGAAGGAACCTGGCTGCAAATGATAACTCAGCAAAGTGGCTTATCACGTGGAAATTTAAAGCAGCCAAATAAACTGACCTTTAAACCACGTAGCCTGAAACTGTGGCCTAATGTTCCCAAAGGATAAGAAATATTCTCTTTGCTGTACACGATCCGTACTCCAACGGAGCAGTGTACCGTTTATATCATACTCTTTGGTTCTTTCGGTAAAGTCACGTAGGTATAAAAATAAAATAAAATAAATCACGACGTTTCAGGCGCCCACGTGACTTTACCGAAAGAACCAAAGAGTATGGATTCCTGCAGTCACGAAAGCTTCAAATCAAGATCGTTTATACCATGTAACTTGCAATTCGTGTCAGTGACAGTGGACTCCTATGGCATGGTCATATCATAAGAATGGCACCACATAGGAATCGAGAAAAAAAAGTGTGGGTCGACGCTCGTGAAAAGATAACAAGACGACTGGGAAAAATGATGGACTGATGGAGTGGAAAAGGCACTCGAAGGGAAACTAAAGACATGGAAACAACAGCAAAAGGTGGGATATAGTTAAAAAGTGGAGCACTATTGCTTCTGAAACGTCGTGATTTAAATTACATTTTATTTTATGTTATACCTACGTGACTTTGCCGAAAGAACCAAAGAGCATTGCCGTAAGTTTGTGGACCCAGCAGGTTCTGTACATTGGCAGGACAGGAGAAGATGACGATAATTACTTGCAATTTGAGGCCTGTAATTTCAAATCCCGGTTGTCTGGGTCAACTCAGCTATTCATCCCTCTGTGGTTAATGGAATAAGTACCGTAGCGCTGAAGCTGAACAGCAGTTGTATTATCGAGTGAATGAACCCAGCTTATGAATGTGGAATTTCAACTCTGGCCCAGGGCCATAAATGGAGATTCACACCATTCTGCACTTGGGACAGTAATACCTAAACAAATATCCCCCATATAGCCTTAACATACGTTTGGGGCAAGTGCTGTTAGCGAGCACCTACGAAGGTCAGATTGGCACAAGAAGGCGGTGGGTGGCCAGCACCACGCCCGACCACCACCTTTACCTCCTCAGTGGTGATGTTTACACAATGCACCAGGTACTATTTTTTAGGCTGAGTCGACCAAGGGGTGGCCCAGGATGAGTTCAGATAATGTTTCACCGGTGTTGATTGTGAGCGGTAATCGAACTCGGGACGCCGAGTTCGATTTGCGTGCTAACTGCTGCACCACCGCTCCACTAACCGGCAGTAATAAGACCAGTGTTGACATAGAAGTGTGACTGTTGGACAATTTTAAAACCAAGGTGGAGCCAGATGATGCACATCACAGATATGAGGATGGCAAGATTGGGTCTTAGGGATCATAATTCAAGCTGGAACGGGGTCAGGAACGGAGAGATGAGGAAGAAGGCAAAGGCGGTGGTACCCATGTCAGAGAAACTGAACGTCAACTCAGATGGTCAAGAAATGTCAGTAAGGCTATGAACAGATGAAAGTTATGAGCATGAAAGCACCAGGCCAGCGACCAAGGGACATACCTAAAAACAGGTGGTTGAAAGTGGAGCCCCAGAATATGGAGACCTGTGGGGTGGATGTGGATGAGATGGTCTAGGACAGTGAAGAGCAAACGATGCGAATTCAACCCCGATGAAGCCTGGAGAACAGAATGGAGTTCAAAAGAACTCGCACACAAACACCTCGTGAAAGACCCAACGCAGAAGACCCCTGGGTTTGATCTTCCACGAACCTTCACGGTCCACCCTAAAGCGCATCCACTGCACAAACCATGGCTGTAAATGTGGATACCTGATGCACAAATGGAAACTTCAAAACTCTGCAGTGTGCGACTGTAGGTCATCCAGAACAGACCGTGCAACGTATAACGACGCAAAGCCCGATCCACAAATACGAAGGAGACATCATCACAGCGATACACTCCGCTGCTCCTGACGCAGTTAGCTGTGGCTTGACCACCTGAATGTGAAATTGTAGCTGCTCCTCTGCATTTACATCAGCCATACGACAGAAAAAGAAGTGATGAGTAGAGAAAGAGGAGCAGGAAGGCAGGCCCCACATGATTTGGGGAAATGCCAAGAAGAAGATGATCGCCAATTGATTCAGAATGTCATCCCAGGCATAGCCAAGGGACAATCTGCAGTCCGAAATGGTAAAATGTTGTGTTTGTCTGAGGCTTGTTTCTGGACAAAATTTAAGTTGTTCGTACGTGCACTTTTGCAAAGGGTGACCTCAAGGGACCCAGATTGAAGTTACAGAATGTGGAGCAGTGGCTCCTACGAAGCTAACAGAAGCCAGATTTCAGCAATATTCTGAGGACAAAACAATCGCGTGGCAAACCTCCAGAGGCATCTTAAATTTTTTACGACGTCCAATACAGAAGGATGTGTACTGATTGTTCTGTAGCCGTCAATAGAATTTGAATGATTAGTTTCATATCTAAAAAAAAATTAAGCGGCACGCGCGGGTAAAATAACAGCACCAAAAAGGTGGAGGGGTGTTTTTTTCGTTCTTATTGGATCCAGAACGGATCCCCTTAACTTGGTGTTCTCGATGTGGGAGTCAAGTTTAAGGGGGCGGTGTGTTCTTGATTACTCGCGCAACCCCTGATGACCCCTCTCCGAATTCCCCAGGCTCCTTGCTCGTGCTGTGCCATCATAATTAGCCACTCGGGTGCGCAGATATTCAGGAAACTGGAGGTAGATTACACAAGATTGTTTTTTTTTTCTCTCTCTCTTTCCACTTTGCTTTTAAACCCTCCCCCGCAAAATCTCCTGCGAAACTCAGAAAGGCCCCGTGGTCCCACACGAACGAGCAGAGAAAGCGGGAGGGGGGGGGGGAGCGACCAATGCAACGGCACAATTCCCTACACGTTCTGCCCTACGACCCCCCCCCCCCCACGACATTGCTTCCACCCACCCCTCTTACTCACCTGCCCCCTCTCCAAGCCAACACACAAAGACAGAGGTCCCCCCTTCGTGTAGCCTGTGCCGGACTAGTCGGGGCAAGTGCTGTTAGCGAGTGGCACCTATGAAGGCTACCGGCACTGTGGCACACGAGGGAGGTGGGTGGCCAGCACCACGCCCGACCGCCCTGTGTCTCCCTCGTGGTGATGTATACGCGCCGCAGCAGGTACTCATTTGAGGCTGAGTCGATCTAGGGGAGCAGGCCCAGGACCGGTTCAGACAATCGTCACTAGGTGTTGGCCGTGAGCGGGAATCGAACTGGGGTGGCCTGGCTCATAGTGCAGCGCGCTAACCACTACACCCCCGCTCCCCATGCCCCCCCCCACCCAAACCCCACCTCTTACTCACCAGCTCCCCGCCCCGCTCCAAGCCAACACATTCCCCCACCCACACACGAGCATCAGCCGTAACGCAATTCCCAGGACACCTTTGTTAAAAGGCTCCTGGCACGTGCCCCCCCCCCAATCCACCCTTCCCCGGTGGTATTCTCTCTCTCTCCCTCCCTCCCGCCGACCCCGCTTCGTCCGCAGGGGTTGAAAATCTCCGCGCTTCCGTCTCGTTTCTATTTAAGGGGTACCTCGGGCTGCATCGGGGCTAAACGCTGAGCAAAGCTTCCTCCTCCTCCTCTTCGTCCCTCCTCATTCCTACTCGTGTTTCTGTCGCGTTCAAAGCGACCCGCTCACTCTCTGTCTCTCTCACTCATCTATCTCTTCACTATCTCTCTCACTCTTCTCTCTCACTCTCTGTCTCTCTCTGTCTCGGTCAGAGTCTCACGCACGCACACGTGCGCACTTCGTTGCCAGGATGAAACCGTCGGCACTCGGCGCCGCGCTCACCTGCGCCTGCCTCTTGTTGTCGTCCGTCTGGGGCAATGCCATCAACTACGTCGACGAAGGTGCGTTCCTGCGTGTCCGTCAGCGGCGTTGTAACAGCACGGTCGGCTCAGGGGGTGGGGAGGGTGGGGGAGCCCCCCTTTAATATTTGATTCGTCTCGCACGCTCGCACCTAGACCATTACGATATCCGCGGCTCCTCTTGCCTAAATTCACGTCGTCGTTACGCTCGCCGTCTCGAACATTTAACGCTGTTAGGGGGACGCTCCGTATTTCACGAAACTCAGCCACTACTAAATGAAAGCAATTTTCATTCAAAAAAAATGTTTCATTCAAACCGCCTTTTTTTAAATACGTTTTTGTTCTCTGACATTGTTGTTGAAAACATGGTGGTCGTCAAGAGGGGGGGGGTGGGGGGGGCCCAACTAGTAGCTTTGGCCAACAGGGGGGGGGGCAAGGCGCCCCCCACGCTAGTTCGACGACTGGCGCTCCGGGTTTGCTGTGTAATGTTACGCAACGGTTTCAGTAAGGCGCATGAGCAAGCAGACTGATGGTGGTCAATCTGGGTCGGTCAACCCGTGGCGCCTGGGTCGGGTTCCTTGACCGACCGACTTCGACACTTTCACGTGGCCTCAAAGTGCACCTAGCATGGCACGAGCGCGTGGTGACATCACCGCCACTCAGTGGTGAACGCCGGTTGTTGTTGTTGTACTGAATGGGAGGCATATATCGGCAGATCTCCACATATCAACAAATATGTGTTTAGTTCTTCGGCCAATTGGCTTTGCAGACCGATGTTTATCGAGTAAGAATTTGTTTAAACGAGCTAAACTCTTCAACTTCTGTAGCTACCACAGTGATCATGAATAATGTAATTAATATTTATAACGGAAAAGGGTGATTATAATTTGCGTGAAATTAGCTACTGTTTTGGGCAATAACACTTATTGAAGTATTTGATTCAGTTTTAGCTTAGAGAACACTGGTAAAATTCGTTATGCTAAAATCTGAGTCTGTAGGTAAATATTAACTTTCGGTACAAAGCTGACAATTACATTTCTCAAGTGAATCAATGAACTATTTCAACGTATTCTTAGGTTTTTTCGGTAAAGTCACGTAGGTACGTGACTTTACCTACGTGACTTTACCAAAAAAACCTAAGAATATGAATCATTGCAGTCACGAAAGCTTCAAATCTAGTATTTCAACGTATCACATCGAGTGCGTTCTTAACTTTTGCATCAACAGAGCTGCGTAAGTTGGGTTAAGGAGCCAGTGGTTTTTGCTGATCTATTTTTCAAGCCAGATGTTCCTACTTTGTGTATAGGCGAAGAGGGGAAGCTTTGACATTGTGGTTTAATGTTACATAGGTAAGCAGCAATTATTGGAGTGGATTAAGAATGCCCTCCATAGCAGACAAGTCAGTTTTCCCCATAAAGCAACACAAACGTTAATGTCTAGTCGTGAATGGCACGTAATGAATGTTGGAAGGTTCCTACTGACTGCACTTGCACAATACATTCTACATTCCAAAAACACAGCGTAAGAAATAGATAAAAACATAACCTGCACTCTGCGATTGACTGGCTGGACACGTGTTTATTTTATTGAATACAAAGCACGAATTACTGAAGTTCAACAAAAAGTGTCACTGCTGATTATTCTCCGCTGTTCTCAGTTCCCTACAATCCATCAGCTGTTTCTTGACTGAATTACATAAACCAAACAGGCGCAGAGTATTCCAGCGAAAATATACGAGTCAATTATATATTTTTTATTGAAGAAAAATTACAAACAAAAGTGTGGCACAATTGGGAGTGATCGAGCTACTTTCAAAGCCTCTTCTCAGGCCGGTTATTCACGCACACTTTATTAAATTTCGAACGATCCCCCGCTCGATTTGATTGCATCGGTTGATACACATCACCGTACTGACAATCTAATAGCGCGCCCTTTAATCGCAAGAGCTCTTTGTGCCCAAATTTGCGACCGCCAGCGACGGTGGTGCACGCACGAAGCCCGCGTGCAAGGGGAGTTGTGAGCCTCTCGGCATGCTTGACGAGCCACGCAACCAGGAGGGGTGGGGGGAGAGAGAGGGCCCAACGCCCTGGAAAGAGTGGCCACTCCGCGCTCTTGCATTCCAGGAAAACACAGCAGGGAGCGCGCGAGCGCGCGCGCGCACACACCACACGCGCGCGCGCGCGCACACACCACACGCACGCGCGCGCGCATGCACGTAGGCACATCGGGCGAGAGGTCGCCCCTACTATTGGGTCAACAACGAACAGCCCCAACGGATTTTGGAAGTTTGTCCAAAAAACGCGTGTCGCGGTGTCACGGAAGCATGTATGAACAGAGGGCCTGTGTTGTGAGATATGTGTATATTGTAATGTGTGTGTAAGGATGTGACTTTATGACAGGTCTTCCATATAAGTGGTAGAGGTGTAACCCTGCGATTTCTCGCTCGTGCCGCTGCTGATGGACGTTCACTCCACTCGAGGGCGCTATAGAGAACCCCTCTTGAATCGTGAATTTAAGCTTTCGTGACTGCAGGAATTCATATTCTTGGGTCTGTACGTTAAAGTCTTTACCGAAAGACCCAAAGAATATGGACCCCTCCTGAAGGCTACTGGGCCTGCTTCTTCCACGCTCTGATATACCTACGATTATTTATACAACAAAAGTTATGTTACACGCAAGACTAAAATGCACCCGATCTCGTCAAGAGATTGGAAGCTAAGCGGACTTGAACCTGGCAAGTGCTGGAAATTTGCCGACCAGAATTGGCCATGCGTTCACATAGCGACGTTACGTAATGGTCTGCAGCAGTTCGTGCGGCAACATTGCATCGTTGTGCTGAACTTATACTCGAACGCCGCCACTCGCCGCTTTCGCCAAACCCCACTGACCAGTGCGTTGAAGTATGGTCAATTAACCCCCATGACGCACGTGGTATGGGGAGGCACTCATCCAATAGGGGGGCTGACCAAAAAAAAACGCATACACATACAATTATTTGTATTCATACAGTCAGCCAGCCAGTCATTTGTTACTAAAGTTGTCTAGCCTCAGTCAAGGAATGGAGCCCTCAATGACTTAGCAGTGCATCTACAAAGAGGTCTCTGTAGGGTTCAGTGCTTATAGTCTGTGTAAACCGTGCCAGCACATTCACACAGATCGTCTGTGTCTAATAATTGTTGTCATCCACCACTGTGGCAGGAGAGCATATACTTGAGCCCAGGCAGGTGCCCCCATACAACTTCAAACTTGGGCCATTTCCCACTGAATCAGGTGCCCTCTGTACTTTAAAAGTGTTCCATACAACGCTTACGCCAATCAACCACGAAACAGTCCCCCAGTAATTGTCGCCTCGGATCAAATCACGAGGAATGCACTCGGTCTTAACCAACAACATTTTGGGCACAACAGCTTATTGTTGTTTTTGTTGTAGGCTGCTGCGAGGCTACGTGGTGTACAGCAGATGGCAGGGCAGCAAAATCCATTGTTGTACTGTATTGTGCTTCCGTGTCTATGCTCCCCGACTTTTCTCACTCACACTGACCTCGACTGGCCCACGCAACATGCGGAGGTCCTTGTCCAGCAACGGATCAGCAAAGGGCTGTGCGTGTAACATAAATTATCTGCATGCCTATTGACTGGAGAGTCGTGTGGCCTACAGGTGTGTTATCACCCCAGTAAACATGCAACTTTGGGCCAACGTTGGCATGTGGTTGGAACCCTTCATGGGGCAGCGTTCAGTGGTGAGGACAACGTCTCCATCATTTCTCCTTCTTCAGTGATCAATTAAGCAGAGCTTATAAGCGGACGCAAATGTGTATCTTGACATGTCACATCAACTTTGACGCATTTTGCCAATTTTGTACCGAATCACTTAAGAAAGCAGAGCTGGATCTAAATTGAATGTTAGAAACAAGCCATCATGGCACATTAACGGCCCAGAAAAAAATTATTTACATGCATGCGACCACTAAGAGGGCTTTGTTTCTCCCATCGCCTGTTACTGGACCTACGCACTAGAACCAACATTTGTCCGGAACATGCTGCTTGCGTACAATACGGGTGTATCTAGTTTTCATTCATGCCCATATGCTGGATATTCTTACGTTGGCTCAACGCCAAGTTACATAAAACACCCCAACACGGACTGCACTCATTCATCCTGCTAAGCCCTGGGGGGGGGGGCGGGGGGGGAAGCAGACATTTTCAGAAGCCTTACTTGAATTTAACAGCTTTTAAATTATTGTATGTAAAAATAAATTCGCAAAATATGAATTCACCCAAAAACAACCCAGTGAGAATTATAAATGAACAACATTTCCTCAGATGAATTTGCCCGCGTAGTAATTTACAGCCTGGCCACATGCGCCTTAATTGTATAGCATGTTTGATGCTTGTTAGTGCAAGATTAACAACTACGACCGTTTACACTGGGAGCTTACATCGGCGTGTTAATGCCAGCGCTGTGCATGAACTGACGCATTTAAAAATGCACAAGGGTAGCGCTTGCTGACAAGTGCTCGCCCTGTAGAAGATTATTCCTCGACGCTGCACATGTGTTACATGCTTTCACCGGATACATGCATGACGTGTAGAAATTAAGGCCATAAAACGAACAGCGTACATTTTCCACACTGAAGCGTCATTACCGGTGCAGTCAAACTTGCAGGGGACTGACAGATTTATCTTGCTTAATACTCATTCTTATTTCATACTGGGGTTTTTACGTAACCGATTTAGTCAGCACTCTTTTTAAATAAATGTCCTTTATATTCTTAGGTTTTTTTCGGTAGAGTCACGTAGGTAAAAAATTCAAATTAATAATAAAAGTAAAATAAAAATAAAAATCACGACGTTTCGGAGGCAACACAAGCATCCGTCTTCAGGTGTAACTGTCACAGCACGATAGCTGTATCAAGTGATACTTTTTTACCTACGTGACTTTACCGAAAAAACCTAAGAATATGAATCCTTGCAGTCACGAAAGCTTCAAATCTCGCCCTGAATATTATTTTTGTGAGGTTCGGTGCGGCTGAAGCAAATGTCCTTTACTTAACCAACGTAAGAGTCAAGTGAGGATTTATATATATTTGTATGTATCCTATTTAGAAGACAGAAACGCATCATAGCACGTGCAGTCATGCATTGGAACGGTTATTATTCACGTTTTTAAATTTAGAATTTGTCTGAAAGTAATTTTCTAATTCAGGAATTTTGGCCAAAAGCTGTATCTGCACTCGCTCTTGTTCGCTATTATCACGTGGTCTCTAAAATCCACTTGCGCACCACATTTTGCAGCTTGGGTGCATGGGATATGAGTTGTACAAAATGCAGTTGGCATCTCAAGACGCTCTTGAGCAAGCTTTGGTCATTCCCTCCAGATACTCGCAGGCAGCCGCTGAAGCAAGACTGTTGCCTCCTCGCACATTGCTCCACGGAACACTCCCGTGGGGGACACTCCATCCCGCTAGATAGCGCACTTCCGTTTAACACGTAGGCCATCGGGACCAATGTTATTAATAAGAAGTCGATTTTTTTATGGGTTAGATCGCGTAAATATATAAATGTGTCGTTAACCCCACCACCACCCGACACAGCCAATTAGTAAAGTTTGTCACGTGATGCAAAACGTGCCAATTATGGCTGTCGCCTGATGAAGCTAGTTGTAATTACTGGCGAAGCGTCGTACTCAGATTGTAAATGTTGTGGCTTGGCTCTCCAACACACCGGTTAGTGCTGTACTAGTGACGAATTGGCGTGTTCTGTTTACGTGACAAACCTTACTAGTTGGCTGTGTCGGGTGGTGGCGGGTTTGACGACACATTTATATGTTTACGCAATCTAACCCCCAAAAAAAACTCTTATTATGAATAACGCACGTCAGAGACTATAAGTCTCACTGAGTCTCCAGACTTTTCTTCTTGAGGAGAGTCCTGCGCTAGAACATTTCATGAGTAATTACATCCATTAATGTTTGGTCGACAATTGGAGTCGCCCGCAAAACCCCGCACATGCGAGCCAGTAACACTCCAAACACTGCACAGATTGATAATTGGTTTTTTACCCTTCTATCTGGCAACAAAACTGACACCTTTTTTTACAAGGAGTCATGTTTGCATAGACCACAATACATGCAGTCATAATGCAAACAAAAAACACAACTCTGATAATGTATGCGCTGTTCTTGAAGTTGATTGGTCCACACCCAAGACAGCTTTCCTTAGAGCCTAGTCTCGCATGGGTTGGAACTTTTGGCGTCATCTGGTTCAACACCATGTGAGACTAGGCTCTAAGGAAAGCTGTCTCGGGTGTGGACCAATCAACTTCAAGGACAGTGCATACATTATCAGGTATGTTTTTTTTTGCATTATGACTGCAGGTATTGTGGTCTATGCAAACATGACTCCTTGTAAAAAATAAGGCGTCAGCTTTGTTGCCAGATAGAAGGGTAAAAAAACAATTATCATAATTTTTTACTGGCAAATGAGGTTCCAATGGTGTAACTGCACAGATTGATACAAGAATCCACTGCTGCACTGCAAGGCAATAGCCGTCAGGCGACCTAACGGCTATTGCCTTTCCATTTACGTGGTACTCGTTTCACGAATCCCAGAATAATTATGGGCTGAGTTAACCTCCATGACCTCCAGGGCTGGGACTTTAAACATTTGACTGTGGGTCGCATGATCTAACCACATTGCTACCGGTCCATATTTGCACCTTATGGCGGGACCCCGGGGTCCCGAATAAACGGAAGCCAAAATCGTAATGAGTTTATTTATTTTTGGCGACTCCGTCCCACCGCGCACATAAACGCCACAACCCACGTGACGCGGATCGTTCTGTTGTCGTGTCCAAGCGCAGCAGCGAGGACGAATGCGCAGAAGAAACAAAACTTTGAAACTTTGATGAGCACATCGTGTAGAGCTCGTCGAGAAGAATTAATATGCCGTGTCGTTCGCCTTCAACAGGCATAAAATGACGTCGCAACGCAGTTCGTGCGAGAGCCGGGGGCTTATGGGACCCCTGGTCTAGCCATCAGGTTCAAATTTTGATTAAGTAGCTAATAATTCATTCATGCGTAATTTTCTTCTCACCTGTAATGACCTTCTTTTGTCAAGCAATCATTCATCCCACATAGTTGTGCAGTCACACAGTCTTAGTCTCACTTCCATGTGAAAACTAAAAATGTATATTTTCTCTTTTGTTTTGGGGGGGGGGGGGGCAGCACCTTTTGACAGCCATGATGTATCCCCTCTGAGTTACACGCAAAGTGCTTCTTGTGTGCAGAAACCCCAGTGCATGAGTGCACCTTTACACACCAAAAAAAATAAGACAAAGTTCCCCCCAGTATAGCCTGAACAGACTGTTGGAGCAAGTGCCGTCAGTGAGCACCTATGAAGGCCGGAACAGCACACGAGGGGATGGGTGGCCAGCACCACGCCCGGCCGCCTTTGTCTCCCTCGTGACAATGTTTCTACACTTCACACTGGGTCCTCAATTGAGGCTGAGTCGACCTGGCGGAGGCCCATGACCGGTTCTGATTATCGTCGGTGTTGGCCGTGAGCGGGAACCGAACTCAGGTCGCCGGGTCCGCTACGCTACCGCTCCCCACTAACACTCACACCGCAGCACGGCATACAACTCGCTCACACCATCCGTTCGCTGGACCCTGTTTTCCCAGTGTAATCCCGTGCAGAAGCCACTTCAGTAACTTGTGCGATTATATAAAAAAGCATTACTATTGGAACCTCATTTGCCAGTAAAAAATATGATAATTGGTTTTTTACCCTTCTATCTGGCAACAAAACTGACACCTTTTTTACAAGGAGTCATTTTTGCATAGACCACAATACCCGCAGTCATAATGCAAACAAAAAACATAACTCTGATCATTTATGCACTGTCCTTGACAGTACATACGTAACTCTGATAATGCATAATGCATACATTATCAGAGTTATGTTTTTTGTTTGCATTATGACTGCAGGTATTGTGGTCTATGCAAACATGACTCCTTGTAAAAAAGGTGTCAGTTTTGTTGCCAGATAGAAGGGTAAAAAACCAATTATCAAGCATTACTATGTCAAATACCATCTGCTTACATTGAAATGCTTTCTCCTTCTAAGCCAACACTGCCCTTATCGCAAGGGGTAGGCTGCTGAATTTATATATCCACCAAGCACATTGAAATGAATACCCATTGATTTACAAGTCCCCTTTGACGATCTACTGCTGAATGAAGAAGGCTTCGTCCTGCTGTGTTGGTCGTGCGTCGTGGTTTGACCATGCTTCACCTTGCCGGACAATGTGGGGGGCGGGGGGGAGTCAAAACTGGCACTGACATCACTCGAGGCCAATGTTTGCTATGACGGGGTAAGTTAACATCAGGCTGCCGGGTTCGTAATGCAACGCGCTAAGCGCTGTGACCACCGCTCCTCTCGCGTTGGAATACGTTTAAATAACCCCAAAAAAATAGTAATGGTTAAATGAAAATGTAAATGTTAATTCGGTAAAACGTATCAAAATGCATACCCTTTATGAAATATACTGTGTAATCTTGTCACAAAGTAAGTGATGTCACTAAATAAAATACCTATTGAGTACCTATTATATTATCTCAAACCGCAGCAACCATTTGATAGACTCTAGCCGCAAGCCATCCGTTTTCCAGCCTTCAAATTCTCTCTCTCTGGTTCCTGGCAACAAAACAGGTGTGTTAAGATGTTAAAACACCAACCTGAAACCTTTTACAAGGAATCATGTCTGCATTAACCACAATACTTGTGGTCAGAATGCAAACAAAAACACACTCTGATAATATATACATTGTCTTTGAAACTGATTGAATTTTGGCCACAAGTATTGTGGTTAATGCAGAAATGATTCAATTTCGATTTAAAGCTTTCGTTACTGCAGGGATTCATCTTCTTGGTTCTTTTCGTAAAGTCACGTAAAATGGAAATAATAAAATAAAATAAACATAATAAAATAATTCTCACGACGTTTCGGCCACAACACAAGCAGCCGTCCTCAGGTGGAGAGCAGGTCTGTCGACAAGACAGAGTCTTTTATTATTTCCATTCTACGTGACTTTACCGAAAGAACCAAGAAGACAGAAATGATTCCTTGTAAAAGGTTTCAGTTTGGTGTTTTAACAACTTAACACCTGTTTTCTTGCCGGATAAAAGGGAAAAAACTTATTCTCATATTTTGGTACTGGCAAAGGAGGTCCCATGATGTAGATACATTTCACATTCACCATATATACCCCCCTCCCAACACTTCCCCAAGTCGAGGTACGGCAGTGTTACCGAGGTGTCAGCAGAAACCAAAATGCTCCGACCACGAATTATTGCGCGCGAACACATGCAGGCCAAATGTTTGGGAAAGATCTAAATGTTCCTTGTGGCTGCATTTTTGGCTCAGAGGGAATGATTCGCGATGCACTTCAGTTCACTGGGAGGGCCCCACACAGAGTCAATCCCGTGCCTTGTTCTTCATAGATGGACTATCCCTCCCCACTCCCAGAGCACGCAGAGTGCCAGACATGAACCACAAGGGCTATTTGTGAGCCCCCCACCCCCACTTGGGGCGACATTGCTGTTCGCTGAATTTAATAAAAACAAAAGAAATGTCTAATCGTTTGGGGTTGCTGAATATTGGATGGAAAAGTGGTGGTTGTCCAAAGAGCCTCATCATCATCACCATCATCACCACCACCATGCTGAACAAGTAATCACGTGCTTCGTGAACAGATCTGACGTGTTCTCAGTGCTTGGTGCTGTTAGTGTCATTTTTATAATGTGCATTTTGCACACTACGTTATCGCGAGTGCTGTAGCGTGGTTTCAGTGTATTTATCTGCGTTATCATATGATAGCAGAGCAGGGAATTACAGGGCTGCGCCTTTAACTCTGTTTTATACGAGTATAGCAAGGTGACTTGAATCTTGATTTGAAGCTTTCGTGACTGCAGGAATCCCCATACTCTTTGGTTCTTTCGGTAAAATCACGTAGGTAGAAAAATAAAACTAAATAAAAATAATATATCACGACATTTCGACGGCACTGTCGCCCCAAATAATCCAGCAGTGAAACTGCTGAACCCGCGAGAGAGAGCTGGTTCAGCATGTCCACTTCTGGATTATTTTTTCCACCCGAGGACGACCGCTTATGTTGCGATCGAAACGTGGTAATGTATTATTTTTTATTTAGTTTTCTTTTTCTACCCACGTGACTTTACCGAAAGAACCAAAGAGTATGGTGACTTTAATAGCAACGGTGAGTTCACACAAGGTGAAGCAAGCCATGCACACACACCTGTTATAAAAAAAAAACACAGTGCATGCATACTTATACTTGAATTACAATATGTATTATTCCGCAGCTCTGCTTAGCACGGTTGGCTCCGTAAGGTGCGAAAGAAGTTCTACATACATACTCCTATTAGAGTTAGCTAGGCGGGTAGTACAGTGGGCAAAGAGCCTATCATTGGATCATGGCGTTATCTTAAATCCTCGTTCGGGGTCGAGTCTGGCTTTGCTAATGAGACAGAGTTGTTCGATATATTTAAGTCTGTCTTTGAAAAAAACTCACCTCTTTAAATTGGCCTTTACTCCCATCTAGTTCGAGCCGTTTACCCTGATTCTGTTGATTTCCCGCTTTCCAGACATGGCGCGTTTGGCTCTGCAGAATGTAGATTACAATTATTATTGTGGTCGCATTAGAGTTGCTTCAATAAGTTACCACATTTTGACACTTCAAAAGCGGTTTGGTTTTTTTATTGAGAATGATCCATGCCATCAATGCACATGGGCACCGCTCAAAACCCTTTTGTGATGAGTACCTTTTAATACTTTGGGCGAAGCCACTGGCAGTTGTGCTATGAATAGTAGACTGTTCCCCACCATAGGAATGTGGAATTCCACCACTGGTTCAGGACCATCAACAAAGATGAGTATCGCCCAAAAGTCATTTTTAAAAAGGAGACCACCTTGACATACACTTATCGTTGGCACATACATACATACACTCTCGTTCTTCTAATGATTAAACTCGAGCCTTAAAAGTCTCCCTTATTTTTTGTTAATGAGCTGCCCGATGATAACTTCACTACTGTTTAGAGCAGTACAGGCCGGGTTGCAAGTGCATCATGTCCAGGCAAAATGTGTTTATGAACTTCAGTCTGTGTCCTTGACCTCATTCCATTCCTCTCTTAAAACTCACCTCTTCTCTATCGCCCATTCTCTTCCTCTTCCCTCCCCTCGTCCCTCCACGACTTCCTGTCCCTCCCCGACCCTTCCGTGATCCCTGAGTACCCGCGATGCTGTCACTCATTGCTAAATCCTTGCACGCTCCTGTCATCGCAATCGCTCTTTTGTCAACGTTTCACTTTAATCAGGTCAGGCGCCGTGAGTGAATGGCGCTGGATAAATATAAAACAAGATAAGACGGTGTGGGGAGCAGGAATGTAGTGTTTATAATCTAGCACTACGAACCCGCTCGCCTGAGTTCGATTCCCACTCAGGGCCAACATCTGAACCATCCGCACCGCCCCCCTTGACGCTGCGCGCTGCTGTAACAACCCTTGCGTTGCCGGCAGTCCGAGTGAGGCTACACGGGGAACATACTCTCAGTTCTTTCGGTAACGTCACGTAGGTAAAAAATGAAATTAAAATTAATAAAAAATAAAACAATAAAAATCACGATGTTTCGGAGGCAACACAAGTCTCCGTCATCAGGTGGGACCGTCACAGCTGATGACGGAGACTTGTGTTGCCTCCGAAACGTCGTGATTTTTATTGTTTTATTTTTATTAATTTTTATTTCATTTTTTACCTACGTGACTTTACCAAAAGAACTGAGAGTATGGATCCTTGCAGTCACGAAAGCTTCAAATCTAGAATAAATACACGGGGAACCTTTGTCTTCGCGTGCGAACTTCAGGCTGCGAGTGCGCCGCCAAGCCGTCCCCCTCGCTCGTGCGCTGGGACAAGCTCTTCATCATGCTCGAGAAGTCTCAGAAGAGGGAGGCCATGATGCTTGAGGCTATGGAGAACATGATCCGCAGCGAGATGCAGAACGTGCAAGCGGTGATGGAGGAGTCCAAGCACGAAACGGCGCAGCGTCTCGACAGGACCCTGAGAGACGCCTCGCGCGAGTTCCTGAGCCACATCGACATCAAGTTGCAGGTATTGCAATGTGCGTGTGGGGGGGGGGGGGCTGTCGTGGGGAGCAGTGGCGCAGCAGTTAGCGCGCTCGCGCTACAAACCCGGCTGCCCCCGTTCAGTGATAACGGTAACATTCCGTGCTCGGCTATACTTCGACCATAGTTTTTGTAATCAAGCACATCCTAGGCATCACGTAAAGTAAACATCACGTTCACGTGACAGCCACCTGCAGGCCAAAGAGGATTGCCTGTAATGCAGTACAGCAAGTAGGTTGTGAGCCTGGCTACTCTGGGTCTACCTCCCTGTTGTAAAAAAAAATACTCCGACGGGAAATGACAAAACTGGACCCTCCCGAAAAAGTCTTAGAGTTCCGATGAGGCTTTCCGAGGTAAATATAGAATGCTATTATAGTTATTATTTAAATCGGTGACCAGGCTGAGACTCGACAAGAACCTAATCTCAGGCGGCTACGTGGGACTTGGACCTCGGTATTTGGTGCCGGTTTGCTTTGTAATACGACCCGGGCACTAGGAAACCACAGCATCACAGCTACCCCGCGTGTATTGCATTTCCAGTCAATGTTAGTTAAACACAAGGCGTACTTATGTGGTTAAGCGGTGGGTAATTTCCACCACGGAATTCTGAGCCAGCTCCTGCATTCGAGTAACCGTGTCGGCCACAGGAATTTTAAAAAGGCTTGCCGTGTGCGTTGGGTTTTCCACTCTCAGATCATTGACTCATTAATTTACTTTATAAAATACTCAAGTCAACAAAGCCGATGTGTGTCACCTTACAACCGAGCAGCGGGGGTGGTACGCATCTCCTTCTGAGAGAGGGATTGAACCCAGTCGTGGAAATGTTAAATTCCTACTCCTACTGGCTCAGGACTTGTTCAAATAAGAACCAATTAGTGAGATGCAACAGACGCACCAGCCTAACGAGGCCTCATACTTTATCAACTTTGGAGAGACAATGGGCTGATTCAACCTCGGGGAAAAAATTTGAACCCATAGAATTTCTGCCACAGCATCAGATAACTAAATATGTTGCCTTTCGTTAATCAGCCTCTGGTGGCTGGAACCTGCAATGATCTGGGCTCTGTTCTCAATCACGTTAAGCATAAGAGAAGCCAGAGGTCTTTCCACGGTGGGGAGAGCCCACGACAGCCAGGTCCATGATCCAATGCCCCGGGCCCTGCTTGCATCTTACAACGACAGCCTCCTGCATTGGCAGCCGCTGTTGTATGCATGTTGAACTTCTTTCGCACCGTACGCAGCCGATCGTGCTAATCAGAGGTGCGGGAGAAGGACAACAAACTAAACACTAAAAGCAGTTTTAAAGAAATGAGTTTAGTTGGTGTGGAGCAGCCACAAACGTCACGTAATCGAGGGAAAGAGTGAGCCGCCCCATTCCGTTCCTGACGAAGCTCCCCAGCGTGTGGGAGCAAAACGTCGGACTCCGCCGCCCCCGAACGACAGCACGCAGTGCAACCCGAGAGCGCCGCATCGGAGAGCCGCGCGGCGCCAACCGCACAAAATCCCACGTCAATTATTCCCGAGTTGAAACCGCAAACCGAAACGTAACGCCCGCACACGATCACCAGGAACGGGTGGGGGTGGTGTGGACGTGAATGGTTCCGACGTGCCCCCCCCCTCCCCCACCACCCCGGGGCCTAACGTTTGTCTCCAACTGGACAGAGCGAGACGAACGGCAAGTTTGACAAGATCGAGCGCCTGCTGGGCAAGCTGGTGACCGACGTGCAGGCAATCTCCCTGGAGCTGCTGCGCATCACGCAGGAGTCTTCCACCGAGAGCCCCGCCGCCCACGACCCGCCGCGCATCCCTCCGCCCAGCCACATCGCCCAGACGCTCGGCGTCAACAACCTCGCGCTGTCCGAAGAGCGGGTGATGTGGAGCCTGGCGCTCTTTCCTCCTCCAGGTGAGCGCGCCCGCCCCAAACCCACTTCCCGTGATCCGTGCGACAGGTGCCTCCGTCTTGCTCGCGACCAGGCGAGGAAATCTGCCAAAGCCGCGTTGGTCTTCTGTCGAGAGTGGCCAGCGGGCAGGACCGCGGCGGGCATTGTGTATTGTTTGTCGGTTCGATAGCCGCAGTGGCACCTCTCTGCGAGGCTGTGTCACTGCCGCGAAGCTGGGTTCGAACCGATTTGATCGCCACGTCCCTTCGTATCCGTAGACGCCCACGTCTCCGTCACACGAAATCAACGAACCTTTCCCCCCGCCGCACAGCTCCGTCGCGCGGACGGCGCCACCCTAACGGCGAGGTGCTTCTCCCCACCGCCCGTCGCGACGTTGTGCGTGCGCGAGCAGGCTGCTTCATGACGCTGCACTTCCCCATGCGCTCGCGCACCATCGCCGTGGGCGTGGACCCCGGGGTGCGCGCGGAGCTGCGTGCCGTCACCCTCTGCCTGTGGGCGCGCCCCTCGGAGCCCCTCTCCAAGACGGTGCTGGCGAGCTACGGCGACAAGAGCTCCCCGCGCCTCCTGCAGCTCTACCTGAGCGGCGACCGCGCCGTCTTCTCCGTGGCGGGCGACGACGCGGCGGAGGGGGGCGGCCGCGCCGAGGCGGCCGGCGCGGTCAACCGCGACGCGTGGGCGCACTACTGCGGCGCCTGGGAGTCCGAGTCGGGCGACCTCACGCTGTGGGTGAACGGGCAGCTGACGGCGCACAACGGCTCGCCCGTCGCGCGGGGCTTCGTCGTGCCGCCGGGCGGCGTCCTGCAGCTGGGCCAGGAGAAGAACGGCTGCTGCGCGGGCGGCGGCTTCGACCCCGAGCTGGCGTTCGCCGGCGCCCTCGCCGGCTTCAACGTGTGGGACCACGTGCTCCCGTCGGAGGAGATCGCCAAGCTCGCCGGAGGTCGGGGTGGCTGCCGGGCGCAGGGCAACGTGGTGGCGTGGGGCGTCTCGGAGCTGCACCCCGTGGGGGGCGCAGTCTTCAACCTCTACTGAGGGCGGGCGCAGGCCGGAGGGCGATGCCGTGGCGGAGAGATCCGCGGGCCCGCGACGCGTTTTGTCGTTTTCTCGTTTGTCTGTCTGTGAGATGGCAAGGAATTGTCGTCCCCGCCCCCCTTATTCGCCTGTAAGTTAGTAAATGAATAGATGTTGCCCAATGTCGCCGGTTGCTCTGCCGGAGAAGTTGCGGATGTTGAAGCAATTGCCTTGTTGAAAAAAAGAGGGATATTGTCAAAATGATGAGGCCGAGTGGCTGGGATGGGTGTAGGGTGGAGGGGGCGGAGTGCGTAATGCCCGTTTAGGAGACACAGAGCCAGCGCTGCTAAGTACCTGGGTTTGAATCCGGCCACCCGCCTGTGATTAAATGAAATTCATATATGCAACGAGCCAATAAGCAATGGACTGTTAAAGCAAACAAACAAAAACACGCAATTGTTCAAAGTTCGTTTTTTGTTTTACTTAATTAACAAATGATATCTCTCGCAGAGTAATGTCTTTCTTAGTTTGAGTGTCAAATATGAAACAATGTTCACAGGGCGTGGAGCAGCGCCAGGCGGTGTGATGAGAGAGGCCTGTCGAGGTGGCTGCAGAAGTAGTAGTTCTGCGAGGGCAACTTCTGGGGGCCCGTTCCCTGAACAATGTGACGCTCTCTTGAGCAAACGAAGTCCAGAAGGAAGTGTCTTTGTCTGGTGATGATAATGATGACGCCAATGTGGGAGTTGTAATCATTATATTTGGATGGAAGCAAATGGAAAAGAATAAATAAGCATCCCTTTCATACTGTTAATTCCAGGTTTTGGCAGTTAATAGTGTCACTTTTTTTCAGATTTATGTAATGGA
Organism: Lethenteron reissneri; assembly: GCF_015708825.2. Lineage (NCBI taxonomy): Eukaryota > Metazoa > Chordata > Hyperoartia > Petromyzontiformes > Petromyzontidae > Lethenteron > Lethenteron reissneri. The sequence goes on from NC_083814.1 coordinate 6,150,107, forward strand.
TTAATTAAATATTATTTTCGAGGGAATATTTATATATATAACTAATGTTGACCTTGCTTTTACTTCAAGCACATGGCAAATATATATTCAACAGCAAAAAATAACAAAAACGAATAACGACACGGAGGCTTTTGGGTCCGTAATAGATTTGTGTTTCGGGTCAGAACACCGCGCGAGTACAATGTGTGTCGTACACCCTCCTCCACCCGACAGCATGACTGGTGCCGCTGAAGCAGTAATACATCGGCACATTTGTTCACGTGCCAACTTTAGTTTACCCTTTTCCGTTCCGAGACGTCTGCAAGTTGCAGGACGTTTGGCCCATTCCCCTCTGAATCTCGGAGCCAGCAAGCGGCTCAGCGTTGATTTTATTTCGAGAGGCGTAGCGCCGTTGTTGTTAAAGACGCTGAATTCGCCGCAGAGAACCGCAGAGACACGCCGGCACTCTGCGATAGCTGGCGCCAAACTGTGCCACACACCCTCACGGGAGCCTCGGTACCAATACAGTTGTTTAGTTTTTCTTCCGGTTTCGTTTTGATGATGTACACATGTACGTCATTGGAACGGAATCGGAAGAGAAAATTATTATGCAAACGTACATCGTCAGAACGGGAAAGGTTGAATTGTTTGGTTTGGATGGAGGTGGTTTACAACACACATTTAACTCATGCAATCTGACCCAAAAAATAATCAATTATGAATCTAATTGTACAGATGTTTATGAATTATAAAGCAGACCTAAAAATGAGACCACACTTGACTATTATGTGGGGGTTTTGTGGAAATGTTTCTCATCCTAAAACAAACCCTTTAACAAGTAAACCCGTAAAAACTAAGTTTTTCACTCTAAATCCTTTATATGCGTGGCGGCTAGAGTCCTCTCGTCCTCTGGCTTGAGATGGCTGCAATCTATGGGTCAGATGATTGTCTGCCAGTATTAAGCAATTGGTAATTAAATATTTAATTTGTTTTCCCTAAACAGTGTAAAATTTTGGAAAAAAATTTTCACGAACATTAATTGTCACACACAACGAGTCTGTGTGGAAATGTCAGCTCGATTGGATCACAGGAAGTGGGTTAAAAAACGACTAAAAGATTTGCACGGTCGTAAGCAAGCAAGCACGCAAGCAAGCACGCGAACTTAATATAAAGGATTAAAAAATAAGTCCATATTTCCTGTCTTAATATTTTGTATCCAATATTTGTTTTTATCTCTTTCGTTTTAAATTGAAATATTTGCTCAACTTCTTTCAAAATATAATACGGTACTTTTACCAACCTCCCTTTCGCTGTAATTAATAAAGAAAAAAGTGGATGCAAAGGAGACTTTGGATTTTACGTCTATACATTGTAAGTGTATATTTTCAACGGTAACATATTGTAGAGGCCATGATGTCATAAATAAGGTTCTGCAATGGAAAGTATACATCTATATGCATGACTACATGACTTGTTTCTATAAACTAGGAATTTTACTTCGAAATAATATGATTAAAGCCACAGGTGTGTACATGAGAGATGGCTGAAAAAAATTTATTTTATTAAAGGAGTTGTACTTTGTATCTTTAACGAAAATCCAGAAGCCCAATTTGACAGATAATGAATGTCTGGAACAAAGTATATGACTGTTCGTTAAAGCAATTTATTTGTAAAATGTTTCTTTTATAATTTACATTGATATATGCTTTAACAGCCAAAAGTATGTTTGTAAACTGAAAAAACACAGCAATTAGCAGAAACACTTCCAAAGTAATATATAGCCGTAACGAGCTAAATTCAAACGGCCATGGCATCGGCATTTAATGCACTGAAAGCAAACTTATTTACTATTCTTATAACTTCTATTTTATCTTTCTGACTTTATGTAATTTTAACAGAAGAAAGGGACGTGAAAATATATTTTTGTTCAATTAAAAAAAACATTGTAAGACTAAAAAACGCTGCCTCCTATCGCCATGGTGTTATTTTTAGAGGGAAGGCCTCGCCTGATTAATTACGGCTGAACACACACGTTGATTATTTCTCAAGGGAACCGCAAGCATTCATTTAAGCCCATGAAGTTACGTAATTCACTAACACTTACATTGAAATTCTTGGTTCTTTCGGTAAAGTCACGTAGAATGGAAATAATAAAATAATAAAAATAAAACATAATTAAATAATTCTCACGACGTTTCCGCCACAACGCAAGCAGCAGTCTTCTCGACAGACCTGTTCTCAACCTGAGGACGGCTGCTTGCGTTGTGGCCGAAACGTCGTGAGAATTATTTAATTATGTTTTATTTTTATTATTTTGTTATTTCCATTCTACGTGACTTTACCGAAAGAACCAAGAAGATGAATCCCTGCAGTCACGAAAGCTTTAAATCGAAACTTACATTGAAATTCTGAGAATAGAATGAGCACCTCACGGTGTGTTCGATTCAAACACCAATTATATATGTAAAACAATCAAGACACCCAGAGAGACCATGAGCAAACATTATCATTTTTGCTTTCGATACCTATGTGACTCTAGCAAGAAGAGATGATTTAGGCCTTCATACAGGCACATAAATGTCTACTTTAAAAATACTACTTTTTGAGACCACTTCTTAGGAGAATGCCAATGCTTTAATCATGTCCTACAGATTGCTAGCTAACAAGTTATCGAAGACGGCGGTGAGTGTTGCATAGGTTCAGCCAGCTTATCGAACTCAACGTCAAGTAAACATTTCCATCAGGGTGACATTAAACACGGTGCTGACTTAGCAATCACATACCAAGTACACTCCTGAATGCCGACGTATCACCAGACGAGCTACGAAGACAAAAACTGCCTCTTTCTAACTTACATTGGCTGTTGGTGAGCACTTGCTGTTGGTGAGCACGTAATTAAGAGGGTGATGTGGCCAGTAACCACAGCCGGGCCACCTTTGTCTCCCCAGTGATGTTTATTTTTTGCCAGGTACTCACGATAATAAAGTGGACACCTAAATGCAGGCACACGAGCATAAATGGCACACACGCACACACTCAAATGTGTATGCTCACGAAAGCATTCAACTGCATGAGTACGTACGTGGTTCACGTGTGAAACAAGTCCCACTTATCAGTCCTCCCTACTCTACTTGGCACCTCTGATTAGCACGGGTGGCTACGTACGGTGCAAAAGAAATTCAACGTACGAACAACATACATTAGCAACAGTCCCACACATTGGTGACAGTGCCGCTCATTACGGTATCAACAACATAACTGTCTTTGTTCGTCTAACTTAACCCGATATAAATGCAAAAATGTATGACAATATAAACAATTGTGTTTTTTAAAAAGACTATATTTTAAAGCAGAAGGTGTTAAAGCGGACATTTTCGACACTCGGGAGTTATAATTCCTGAGAGAGAAGTTATTCTTGTATATTTTTCTTTTCCGCGTACATTTTTTTTCAACTCGATGTTGATCCCTTCCGCGATGTGGCGTGTTCATACAAGTGACGCTGTGTTGGGGGTGAATGCGAAAATCGTTCGGTATGGTGTCAGTAATACACGTGTCACCTGCAATCATACCTCTGCTCAGCTGCTTTCTTCGCCTGAATACATTGCTTTAGTACAGAGGCTAAGGTGCGTTACGTTTTAACAATTATAAAATATGTAGACATCTTTCTAAGTGGTATTCAATTGCAAAAGCCCACTCCGTGCTTTGCAAGTATTTACTGTTTTTAAACTTAACATGTTATGGTTGTTGTTGTTGTTCATCGTAGGGTTGGATACGAGTTACAATTGTTAGTCTTGCATGGTGATTTGTTTTAGTCACCGAGGTATAGACCTCTTTGGAATGTATTGTTTGAGGAAATGTCCGTACCTAATGCACACTCTGTGTCCCATAGCTTTATTAAATTAAGTAGAATGAATCACCCGTGTTTGTGTGTTATCTGTGTGTGCTCATGTGCACCGCGCAAACAACGGAAATGAAATTGCTGAAGCAACACGTCTTTGTGAATGGATGGCCATGAATAGATGCCATATGTGGCACATTAGGAATGGATCACTCTTTTAAGTATGTCCTTGTGCAGCAAGGGAGTAGAGTGTGGTTCTGTGAAGGTCCTGATGTGCTGTGCAGTGCATCAATGCAAGTGTGTACAGCAGCATGTAATGTCTGAGTCGGGCCTGTAGGTGGCTGGCAGGGTTAATGAATAACCGCACGTGTAAACCAGCCACGTGGTTAATGGCGTCTCGGAAGATTTGCTGCGTGTAACACGCGCTGTTGCATTTTACAGAGTGACGGTGCTGTTCTTCCCAAGATTCATATGAACCACAATAAATAAATGTGCTTGCCCTCGATTTGGAGCACCTGCCCACGTCCTTCATCTCGAGTGTGCAACACATATACACAAAATCCAATTATCCGTCTTTGCTTTATAGTCATATATATTCTCTTCTTCAGCAGCATCATCATCATCATCCTCATAATTTGCTTATTAGGCCTAGAGTAAAACATCCGTACGAATCCAAGTGTCTCAGCTAGTATGAGGCTCAGGCATAAAAAATTATATTGGTAGGAACCTCCTGGTTCCACTAGCCCACAGGGGATTATTGTGTCCGTCCGTCCGTCGTGCATTCAAAAATGGGAGGGATGGGCTGGGTGGAGAGGGGAGGGTGGGGAGGGGCTGGGTGGGGAGGGAGGGGCTGGGTGGGGATTGGAGGGTGGGGAGGGGCTGGGTGGGGATTGGAGGGTGGGGAGGGGCTGGGTGGGGAGGGTGGGGAGGGGCTGGGTGCGGAATACACCACGCCGCTGTTGACCCTGGCCATTGACCGAACAACCCAACGTTCCTACCAGCTCCCTCCGCAGGAATGTTTTCACGATCGGAAGGACCGTGTCTGCTCAATTCCGTGTGCAACTCCAATTGGTTTGAGCAAAATGCTGTAGAAGTGTGTAAATTAATACTTGATTCACCCGGAAGACAAGTCTAACACCCAAAAAAAGAGATAAGTAAATGCGTATAGATGGCAGATATACAGATATGGGAGTGGAGCGGTGGCGCAGTGGTTAGCACGCTCGCACAATGAGTCCAAAAATCCCACCTTACTTCCCAGCCACGCCTAACGCTGGTGTCGAGTGATATGCTCCTGATCCATATTTCATGGCTGGTGAGGTGCACTGATTATAAGATGTTCCCTATTTAGGCACATTTGTATGTTTATTAAATGCAATTATCCAATTTATTCTATCATTTAGATTTTGATCCTGGTCCTGGTCCCACATGTTTGCTCCCTCCCCCTGCCCCCCCATGACCAACGTGGTGAGGTTTGGTCAAAACAAGCAAAAACAGCATGGGGAGGCCTTTATCCAACAGTGGCTTAACAGAGGGTTGTAAGTCATGGCTCATTGTTTAATGTCAAGAAAATAGCCGAACACTTGGGAATAGGGAATTCCACTGCTGTTTCATGGATGATGTAATGCCGCAGTGGTCAGCACACTGGCCTTGCAAGTAACCCGGTGGATCTCCCTCCCAGCAAGGTAGTTGAATCAATGGTGCAAGTTTCTAAAATACCCCAAGCCTCCTCCGTCCATCCGATGGTATAAATACGATCGACCACGTTTAGTCGATCAACATGACCAATGTTGTGGGGTGTAGTGTGTGTACTCCCACATTTGCCAAGACATCTGGCCATCATGGCAGAGTAAGGCCAAAGTGATCTCGAGAGCCCCACTAAAATACAGACTTTTCCGGTAACAGTGTCGTACGCGGGCAATTGCAGGGGCTGTGGCTTTACCTCGCTGCTGTCTCAGCTCAGGGGGACCTGGAGACGTTTGAAACTAAAAACTGTTTAAACTATAAATAAGCTCTATAGCTCTTTTTCAGAAGCGACCTGGCCACAAATGATAGCGCAACGAAGTGGCTTATCACGTGGAAATGTATAGCAGTCAAATACTCTAAACGCACGTTGATAAGAAATGTGGAGGGAAAAAAACTGGAGGACCCGGAGAAAAAAAATCCGCACGACCACGAGGTGAGTGAGAGAGAGAGACACGCAAACTCCCAAATATAACAGCAGGCTTCATACTCTTAGTTCAGGGGTCGGCAACCTACGGCTCCGGAGCCGCATGCGGCTCTTTACGGGCTGCTTCTTGACGATATGTACGTGAGTACAGTATGTACTCAGATGCATTGCGGCTCTTGAAATACTGAATTTTGTACCGAATTGGAAAGAAATGGCTCTTCTTGTTATTTTGGTTGCCGACGCCTGTCTTAGTTCTTTCGGTAAAGTCACGTAGGTAAAAAATGAAACTAAAATTAATAAAAAATAAAAACAATAAAATCACGACGTTTCGGAGGCAACACAAGCTTCCGTCTTCAAGTGAAACTGTCACACTTGATACAGATTTTTTGCTGTGACAGTTTCACCTGAAGACGGAAGCTTGTGTTGCCTCCGAAACGTCGTGATTTTATTGTTTTTATTTTTTATTAATTTTAATTTCATTTTTTACCTACGTGACTTTACCGAAAGAACTAAGAGTATGAATCCTTGCAGCCACGACAGCTTCAAATCTAGAAATAACAGCAGGCATCAGGGTCGAGATCGAACCCACGGCCTCCTTGCACACCGGGGGTTGGTCAACGTCCCCGTGGCCACCGTGGCGCGGTACCTGCGATGACGCTGTCAGCCACCGCCTCCACGTGCTGGCCCAGGAGGGGGGCCTGCCCCATGGCGGCCAGGGCGATCACGCTGGACATGCTCCTCGACACCTCCGCGTCGCCCCTCCGCAGGAACCTCACCGCCACCGGCACGGCCACGCGCATCATGGCCGGACGCCCGTAGTTCTACGCGCGAGATATCGGGACGGAGAAAAGGCAAACGTGTAAACGGGCGGCAAAGGGGGGAGAGGGTTTGCCGTGAAACGTGAGTTTGGCGATGTGTGTAAATACGTGCATGTTGAACTCCTTTCGCACCGTATGTAGCCAACCGTGCCAATCGAAGGTGCTGGAGGGAAGGACAACAAACTAAACTTAATAGAGCAGTTCCAAAGAAATTAGGTTTTCAGGACACACGTTCGTTGTCCGAAAACGACGCGAAGCTACGTTGTTTCTGAGCGTAAAGGGGCCCTTGCAATGACAGACGTGGCTTGAGTGCGCTAACACTGTAACCACAGTGTTCCCCTCAAGTACCCGATTAGTGTGGCTTAAGATGCGTCCAGCGATGGATATATGTCATCCTCATGAACATCAAGATGGTTGCAGTGGTAGGTACATATGGGAGTGGTAGGCCGCGTGTGGCCACGGAATAAGAAATAAAGTCCTTGGGCATATCCACACCCCCCCCCCTCACTCCTTCCACAACAAAGTCTGCTTTGTGTAAGACGGCTGGGTGGGTGAGAGAGTGGCAGAGCATGTCACTCACTGTGGATAGGTAATACCTCAAATTCAATCCATCATCCTTCTTAGTCATATATAATTCACATTCATACCACTTTGCAATGGCTGTTGACCTAGGGACAGGCTGATCCCAGGAATGTGGAATTTCCACAGCTGGCGAAGGGCCACCAGTACAAGATGAGCACAACACATTGCTCGTTTGAGCACGAGGTCAGATTCTGACATTTAAATTCTGTGGTGCATTTACTAAGTCCATCCCTCAGCTCCCAGCTTCAGATGGCCACTCCAAATTGCTGCCACCAAATGAGTTGATGAGCATATCTGAAAATGCTGCACATCAGAGATTGGACATTAAGTGTGGGATGGGGGGGGGGCAATCAGGAATGAACATGACCGAGAGTAAGCCTGCTATGGAGATGGAGTCATAAAATACGCCCATGTTCGAGATCTAGGTGACTCGTCGCATTGCAAGACCGCGAGAGATAGGGGTGGCTTGGGGAGCCCTTCATCCAGCTGTGGATAGATGATGGCCATTAATGATGAAGCAGGAAAGGGCGATGTGGAGACCTGCATATGGGGTAATTACTCAGGGGTAAGGTCAGGATTTATACCGCAGTGCTATAAAAATGGGTCAGGTTCAGAGTGGAGAAAGATGTTAGTCGCGTGCAAAGGAAACAAAATGGCGCTCATGGTGACTTTTATTTATTACCGGGTCAGAGCCCACTGAGATCAGAAGTCTCATATTCAAGGGGAGAACTGGAGAAAAACAGAGGAAGGTCTTAACTCATGAACTTGGCCAGGCAGAGGAAGCGAACAACGCACGTGACCACAGGGAGGGGTTGCAGATAGTGCAAGCAGAAATACTCAAGCTGCCGCCAAAATCTCTCTCGGTGCCGTTATGCAACACGTGAGCTAGTTTTGTTATACCCGCAGTCGGCACTGCAGTATGCACGTGTATAGCATAAAATTGTAATAATAATAATACAATTTATAACGCGCGCAACATTGCGGACCGAAGAGCCAATTCTGAGGCACGGAGGCGAGCTCAGTGTCAGGTCGCGTCGCGCGGTTCCAGGGAGACTCGCGGTGAAATGTCGAGCTGAAGAGGTGGTATTTGAACGAAGACAATTAATGTTCGTTATGGATTTGAATAGGGATGGTGTTCCAAATGACGGGGGCTGCGACGGAGGTTCTAAATATATACTATATTAGACGTGTATAGCACACGTATAGCATGTGTAGTTCGGTAGATATACAAACATAGGCACAACTTCAACCGAGAGGATGGTTTCAATTTAAGCAATTATTGGAAGTATGTCATCAACCAAGTCAAACTTTAGCTGCCGTATAATTTTACAGCCATATCCATATTTCCAGTCTTTTACTCCCAGCCTGATACACCACCATCACTAAGAAATGTTGATGTATAACAGTGTTTCAATAGCGCAAAAAATTGTCCCCCCCATCCTACTCTTCCCCCTCCTCCCCCGTTTCCCTCACGTCCACATTTGTCGCACAAGCACCGTACCCACACTCACCCTCCCCTCCCCGAGATGGTTTTCTATCGACTTAACTCATGCTAATCCCCTGCCCAACCGCCCACGATACCACACGGCCTGCCGCATGCCCCTCCCCCGACCCCTTGGCTCCTCCCCCCCCCTAGTACCCTATATAAACACGTGTCTCTAAAGAGCTCTCTTCATACACTACAGTAATTTTGCTGGAGCAGTCACACCTGATGACGGATGCTTGTGTTGCTCCCGAAACGTCGTGATTTAATTTAGTTGTTTCATTTTTACTTTATTTTGTTTTCACCTACGTGACTTTACCGAAAAAAAAAACAAAGAGTATGGATCCTTGCAGTCACGAAAACTTCAAATCTAGAATTAGTTCGGTAGACTTGGAGAGCTGTTTAGTTTTGGTTGAGGCCATATGAACCTGCGGTGACATCCGCACGGGTAGCTTGCCTCTTCAATTGGTTCCCCCAAATCCATCCCAACCACAAGCTTCTGCTGTAAACACTCGCTGGAGATGTTTATGGTCAAACGTTCAGTACTTTACAATTCGCAGGAAACACAAATGACACACGCACTGAAAGCATGCTCGGTGTGTGTGTTACTCAGAAGACGTGTGGCAGCATTGACCACTCAGTCACACACTTAAACTGAATTTACTTTGCTTTGTACATTGAATTTGAAAAGCAATTGTTCTTCTTTATAAAGCCAACTGACGGCTCACTGAAACAGTGTTCCTGTCGCAAAATATAATCTCATTTTTTTATCAACATTGAGGCGCCAGAAGAATAATGTACACACACTGACAAATCGTGGTGGATTATCCAACAATAACACCGCATTTCAATGAACCACAGTATTCGAGCATATACTCCAATTGTCAGCCACCCACCCTCACCACTCACCCCATTTCTACTCTTTTAAACAACTCAAGTGGGCTGCCAACTCGTGCCAGAGCCTGAGTTCTCATCTCGCCACCCGGGGCCTGCTCGGATTTCTACGTCAGAATTTGGATCGAGTGTAAATGCGAGTTTCTGGCAAAAGCCTGCCCAACTTCGTGCGGTAACTCAAGTAGTTCAGAATCATAATTTTTGTATTTAAAGCTTTCGTGACTGCAGGGATTCATATTCTTGGTTCTTCCGGTAAAGTCACGTAGAAGGGAAATAAAAAAGAATATAATGTAAATATATATATATAAACCGCCACTTTTTTCAAATTTTCTTGCTGTGGATTTCACACCTGATGATGATTGCTTGTGTTGCAGTCGAAACGTCGTGAGAATTTTTTTGGTTTAATATTTATATTATTTTATTATTTCCCTTCTACGTGACTTTACCGAAAGAACCAAGAATATCATTATTTTTGTTTAAATGTATGTATACTGGAGGAATTCGATTAGCTATAAAACTATCTTTCACAGATGTCGAGTAGGGGCGGATCAGAATGTTTACGACAACAACCAATACAAAAACACGATAGGAGTGCAAAGTATATGGAAGGTAAGCAAATAACCAAAAATATATACAAAGTAAACTAAACAATTTTATTTTTCCAGGTAAAGCCCACTGAGCTATTAGCTTCCAATTCAGAAGCGACCTGGTCACAAATGCTAGCTCAAACGAAGTGGCTTATCATGCGGGAATGTGAAGCAGCCAAATTAATCTAAATAATGAAAACGCTTGGTGGATGGTGAATCGACACATGCCTAATATCGGTTACAGCAGTAAGTATTTTTTACACATATATTAATATATATCCCATGACGCTCGCCTATATCTCACAACGCACGTGCGTAGCGCTACGTCTGCGCGGGGGGAGGCATGGATCCGTGGAATTCGTTTCGCAGGCGTCACAGGAAGCTGCCTGCCGCCATCCAGCAACTCCTCTCTCGGGCGCTGCGTTGCATCACCACGCAACTGGAGCAAAGCACCACGTGGGGTCCAGCATCCTGCGGCGAGCCCCGAACGTCTTTCGCTGGGCCAGATGTCAAATCCGGAGATGCCGGGAGGAGCTCTTTCGCAAGCGAGCCAAGTTTTTCTTGGTTCGTACGGCCTGGCGATGTAGATGATGGCGAGCATCTACGACTACGATGTCGCATTCGTGTGGTCGTGCCAGAGACAGCCGCGTCAGAGTGTATTGCTGTGATGATGTCTCCTTCGTAGTTGTGGATCGAGCATTGCGTCGTTATACGTTGCACGGTCTGTTCTGAATGACCACAGTCGCACGCTACTGGAGAGTATTTTTAAATTTCCATTTGTGCATCGTCAGGTATCCGCATCGGCTGCCATGGTTTGTGTAGTGGATACGGTTTTAGAGTAGATCTTGAGCTTCGTGGAAGATAAACCCCAGGGATTTTCTGCGTTGGATCTTTCACAAGGTTCTTTGAACTTCATTCAACTCGCATCATTGAAGGTTAAGCGCATGGGTCCAAAATGGCTTTGAGAGCCAAGTGCAATCAATTTACACAGCATTTAAAAAAAAATTATTGTTATTTTACACGATGCGGAAATATGGTTAGAAAGCACAGACCGTGCCACGACACACTGGATGCCATGTTTGTTCTGAAGAGTAAAATTACCCCCCCCCCCCCACCTTGTCACCGTTAGCAAGTCCTGGATATGTCCTCGGTCCCACGATGGAGAGCGGCTATGCGGCTGTGGTGCGATGGTTTACACGCCAGACTTGGCAATTCACAGTTATCCGGTTCCATTTTTCGGCGCGTCAGTTGAACCAATGGGAACGTTTCTTAAATCCCATCGCCTCTGTTCACCGAGCAATATATATATGGATAGCAACATTAGCTGATCGACAGGCCGCGTATGGTAGGCTAATGTATGGGTATTCCCACATCTTCCAAGATATCTTGTCGGCATATAAGAGTGGCCCAAAACAACCTCTAGAGGGGCCCTCTAGAGCTCTCTCTCTGTAGAATAAAGACAAAGACCCCCCCCCCCAACCCATATAGCCTTACCAGATTCTGGGGCAAGTGCTACGAGCAAACACCTATGAAGGCCGGCTCGGCACACGAGGCCAGTACCACGCCCGGCCACCTTTATCTCCCGAGTGGCAATGTTTACACATCGCTCCAGGTACTCGTTTGAGGCTGAGTCGACCTAGGGGAGGCCTAGAACCGGTTCAGATAATCGTAATTGGTGTTGGTCACGAGCAGGAATCGAACTTGTTTCATTAGGTTCATAGCGCAGCGCTCTTACGACTGCACCACCACTCCCCACTCTCTATGACGTTCGGGCATCCACACAAAGTTCTCCACAGAACAACCACTCTATAGGATAACCACTCTATAGGACAACCACTGCAGCTTCTCTCTATAGGACAACCACTCTATAGGATAATCACTCTATAGGATAACCACTTTATAGGATAATCACTCTATAGGATAACCACTCTATAGGACAACCACTCTATAGGATAACCACTGCAGCTTCTCTCTATAGGACAACCACTCTATAGGATAATCACTCTATAGGATAACCACTCTATAGGACAACCACTCTATAGGATAACCACTGCAGCTTCTTTCTATAGGACAACCACTCTATAGGATAATCACTCTATAGGATAACCACTCTATAGGACAACCACTCTATAGGATAAGCACTGCAGCTTCACTCTATAGGATAATCACTCTATAGGACAACCACTCTATAGGATAACCACTCTATAGGACAACCACTCTATAGGACAACCACTATATAGGATAAGCACTGCAGCTTCTCTCTATAGGACAACCACTCTATAGGATAAGCACTGCAGCTTCTCTCTATAGGACAACCACTTGAAGCCTATAGCTCTACCGAACTGAGTGATGTCCCAGCCTCCGTGCGTGCCTATAGAGTTTCGGCAGAAGAGTTTGATGACAACATCTGTTTGCCTTCTCATCCAACAGAGATGCATATTTAGAAGTGTGAAGAATACTTGTCAGCCGACATCCTGGAAACGCTTGCAAATGAGATGTTCCACGTCGCGAGGGTTTGTCCGGGTGAAAGATTTTTTAACTTCAAAAGAAAATGCGGTCATGTGTGTACGTAAGTTCTTGTACATGTAATCATTTAATTTTATGTCTTTGTTGGTGTCAGTTTTGGTTTGTTTCACAGAGTTCCGTGGATGACTCCACACCAGCAGCACGCGTCTCGATAAATCACTGTGACCATCATTTGAAGCTGTAATTGAACAAAACTACACTCAGTTGTAGCACTCAAATTATTGCCTAACAACATTCGAACAAAAACCTCCAACAAATCGCAAATTGCATGATCGTTTCAAATGGAATATCCTGTCGTAAAAACACAATTGTGGAGTACACACACACGTAAAATAATGTCTTCGTGTAATCGTTTCCATATTTGCTGATTCTTGACGGCCGGTTCCTGTAAAACGGGGGACGTCTTGAGAGTTGAGCAATCTGTTTTCAAGGAGTTGGCAACAGATGCAAATGATTACAGGAGCAAGGTGGGGGGATGAGGAGGAGGGCACTTGGAGTCTCCCAAAATGAGGCCAACCGAAAGGTCGTCAATCCACATCGAGTACAGGGAGACACCGGGGCAAACCGTACGAGTACAGCCCCTCGCAGCGTGGGCAATTAAATACATCACGGTAACTGATTAATGGCTCAAATTGCCGTACATGCATAGGTCATGCCGAGGAAGCCGATTAATCAGTTCCTAGAGTCCTAGACGAATTCATAATGTGCCAAGCCAACATATGTCAAGTAATGTTATGCATTCCGTGGAGATTAACTCGTGAAAAAAACTTTTAACAAGTATAACCCGTAAAAACAAAGTTTTTCACTATAAATCCTTTATATGCGTGGCGGCTCGAGTCCTCTCGTCCTCTGGCTTGAGATGGCTGCCACCTATGGGTCAGATGATTGTCTGCCAGTATTAAGCAATTGGTAATTAAATATTTAATTTGTTTTCCCTAAACAGTGTAAAATTTTGGGAAAATGTTTTTCACGAACATGAATTGTCTCGCACAACGAGTCTGTGTGCAAAATGTCAGCTCGATTGGATCATGGGAAGTGGGTTAAAAAACGACCGAAAGATTTGCACGGTCGTAAGCAAGCAAGCAAGCACGCAAGCACGCAAGCAAGCAAGCGAACTTAATATAAAGGATTTTAAAAAATGTGCAGCGCTTGCTCGCATCACTGCTGGCCGTAGCGCTTGGTTTAAGACGAAGCTCTTTGAGAACCCCTATAGAGGGTGGAGATTTTGGCCTACTCTTCCACGCTAGCCAGATGTCTTGGAAGAGATCGAAGTATCCGCACTTTACCCCACCACACAGGACCTGCATACCGACTGACTCTAGTGTACCTGTTTAATCTGCTGGATAGACAGAGGCGTGGGAGATTTAAAAATAAACTTGCACCATTATTGCAGCTGCCTTGCCAGGAAATTGAACCGCGGCAAGCCACAACCTCGCCAAATCATGTAACGCCTCAATGTAACAATTATAAAATAATTATAATGTCATTTATTTACCCAGGAAAGCCTTCATGGGTCCAAAGTCCCCTTTTCCAGTGGGTCTTGAATTGGGATGTTTCGCCAGTTCTATGTATCGATTTAAAGCTTTCGTGACTGCAGGGATTCATCTTCTTGGTTCTTTCGGCAAAGTCACGTAGAATGAAAATAATAAAATAATACAAATAAAACATAATTAAATAATTATCACGACGTTTCGGCCACAACGCAAGCAGCCGTCCTCAGGTGAAGACCAGGTCCAGACGATGTCTCCCCGACAGACCTGGTCTTCACCTGAGGACGGCTGCTTGCGTTGTGGCTGAAACGTCGTGAGAATTATTTTATTGTTTTATTTTTATTATTTTATTATTTCCATTCTACGTGACTTTACCGAAAGAACCAAGAAGACAGTTCTATGTACTTTGTGTTTGGCATGTGGGAGGACAAACGGAGTATCTGGGAAGACTCAAGTTCTGTAACTTGGTCATGCTCAAATTTCGGCGGAGTTAAATTCACGACTCCACTTCCGGACTGGATCTCCACAATACGTGGAGTTTCCAGGCAGTCCCCATGAGTTGCAATGACGACATCCTTCTGGTGAGGCCTCAACGCTGCCGAGGCTCTGAGCTCTGATGAGATCGGGCACATTCCGGGTGACGTAAACATGACACTAATTAATTATTTAACAAAATGTATTTTATTGAATTGGTGATTGGGCCCAGGAATGCACTGTCAGGGGGTTGCAGCTTTTTTGTTCTTACAATAACAAACGTTCTCACAATACACTGTGCTAGCAATTTTTGTTATATTAGTGGGAATATACATTTATTTATTTCGTACTTTATTGGTACTCAATAGGGAATATTACATCACTAAGCATGTGCTTATTTAAAAAAAAACTGCCCATTGGAAATATTTTTTTACGTAGTTCTCATCAGGCCCCATGATTTTTAGTGCAGACTTCAAATCTTAGTACCTCATTCTCTCTGGTCTCTCGCTTTATATGCTGTGCTCGAATAACCATGTTGCTCTTAATTTGGTTTTACCAGGTGAGGCTCACAGAGCTATACAGCTCTTTTTCAGAAGGAAGCTGGCCACAAATGATAGCTTAACGAAGTGGCTTATCATGTGGAAATGTATTACAGCCAAATACTCGAAACGCGTGTTTCTAAATATGGAGGGGAAACCCGGAAGTCTCCGAGAAAAATCCACGCGACCACAGAAAGAACACGCAAACTTCAAATTTACAGCAGGCGTCAAGGACGGGATCGAACCCACTTCCTCCTGCATACCAGGCGAGATAGTTAACATCTCGCCGCCGTGGCATATATATACACATCACTCGCTACTGATGTTATCCCCCGGCCAGGATCGAACTCAGCTCGCTGGATCCATGACGTGGTGTTCTAACCACCGCGTCACCGCTCCACCCTGGTTTTCACACTAGCTTGGATTTAAACAGTTTGTGGCTAATCTAAAAATATCCACTTACAAACTCTGAGCCATATAGAGGCTATTGGCATCATCAGTTTAATCGGTGTTCCATTAGTTTCACGGGTGCTATGATAGTTTTATGATAATTAATTGATTACACAACTTTAACGCCCCAATAAAGTAGACATTTGAGCAATATATCCATTCATTTTATAGTCAATACATTAGTTCAGCCTTAACTGATTTTTACAGCAGTAAAACGTGTATGTTTTGCACGTTGTATTTGTGATGTTCACGTTGAAAGGCTGACAGATGTTTGTCTAATACCATCGATTCCAATTAATCATCTTCACCGTTTACTTTGTGAAAACCTCACAATACCAGCCGAGCGCTCATTGCAATGCATTACTTTTGCTTTCAGCACGGGCTGACCTCCCAATGGCCCTGTCAGCATGGCTATAAAAGCTCTGCCCTGCACGCTTATGCAAGAGACAGATGTTAGTGATACAGCACAGGCAGTGGTGCACAGGCAAAATAACACTGCCCTGTGTAGGAAATCAAAACGTACGATATGCAATGTTTTCGGCAACGATTCTTCTTCGTTATCTCTCTGCTACGAAGAACGATCATTACCCCTAGCGTTGCCTGATATGATATTATTACGTATTATTTTTTCATATAAAGGTTGCAGTGTTGTTGACGAATGTGTTGGAGTTCATTTTTTTCTCTCCTGCGCGAGGTGGACATTATAAAGGAAGGGGGGGGATAGACCAATATTTATTTCTCAGAGCCTCTTGGTCAACCTTTGGTGAGCCGAGCTGTAACCGTGCTGTCAATAACGTTGAGCGGGGGGGGGGGGGAGACCGGAACGAAGCTAGGAAGGCTTCTTCACAATGCTGGCGAACCGCCTGATGAAGCCGGCTGTTGCAATCACCAACGAAACGTCGAGGTCGAATTGTAAACGCGTTGCGTGCGCTTACCCGCCATCGCGCCGATGTGTTGAAGTAATCGCTAATTGGCATATTGTGTTCACGTGACAAGCCCTACTAATTGGCTGTGGTGGTGATGGTGGATACTCTTAGTTCTTTCGGTAAAGTCACGTAGGTAAAAAATGAAATTAAAATTAATAAAAATAAAATAAAAATCACGACGTTTCGGAGGCAACACAAGTCTCCGTCATCAGGTGGGACCGTCAGAGCCAGATTTGCTGTATCAAATGAGGCAAAACTTGCATCTTGGAATCCCTGCCTCACTTGATACAGCAAATCTGGCTGTGACGGTCCCACCTGATGACGGAGACTTGTGTTGCCTCCGAAACGTCATGATTTTTATTTTATTTTTATTAATTTAATTTCATTCTTTACCGACATGACTTTACCGAAAGAACTAAGAGTATGTTCCCCAGTCACGAAAGCTTCAAATCTAGGTGGTGGTGGAGTTTACGACAGATTTATATTTACGCGATCTAAACTCCCCCCCCCAAAAACTTTATTACGGACATTAAAACATGACCCATTACACACGCTATGCATTTATTTTCTTGACTCAAAACCATCACCTCACCCACTTACCCCACTCACTCCTCTCCTTGCTGTTGCCCTATGCAAGCCCCAAACATTTTCCGGCCATTTCAACTCCTCAAAAAGCCCCCTACTATTGTTTACGCCAAGTTTACCCAAGGTCACGTGACCTTCCCGTGGCAAAAAAAAAACTGTAATGGGATCGTGGACCCTTTTTTCCCCAGCACAGAGAGACGCAACAATAAATTACTCCAGAGCCCCGCTGGGGGTTTTATCGTGTATTTCCACACCCCTGCTTTGCTGCTGAAAGAGGGGAGGGGGGGGCACGTTGGGACAATGGCTTTGGTGGGGATCCATGCCCCTGGCTCAATGTCCGTTGCTAACCATAAAGCAGCAGAGATAGACTGCGTTGCGTTAGAGTGCACGTGTGCTATGTTGTGTGCATGCATTTACATCCACTCCACTGCTGGGTGAGGGCCTTGTTAGACTGTACTTCTATGCTTTGACATTAACTCTCCCCACCTTCACCAAAAAATCCGCATTGTCCAGGAGGGGTGAGGAGGCCCTTATCCAGCAGCGCCATGACAAAGGACTCTCTCTATTAGTAATTACGAAACAAAAAAAGGCAGTGGATTAATTGTGTCATAAATATTATCACTGATATTAAAATAGTATTATGAAATAAATATTTGAGTTTTGTTACGTGTTGATATAACTATCTTGATGAAACATGCCCAGTAACATTTCGTTCTGTTATTATTATTGTATCAGATATGATGCTGACATAAATGACGTAATGCATGTTGCTGTACAATTATTTAAAGCTTAAAAACTGTTAAATAGTTTTCGGCTTTGTGCTTTTAAGGAAGTGTAGGTCAAAAGTAATTCAGTCGAAGGCTTTGTAACCATAAAGAAAAAGATTGGAATTGAACAGAATTTACATTCAGACAAAATACATCTCCGGTGTCTGACAATCCAGTTATAGATATCTCCTAGACATAACAGACTCCATGCTGCCGAGTCCA
Source organism: Lethenteron reissneri (assembly GCF_015708825.2). NCBI lineage: Eukaryota > Metazoa > Chordata > Hyperoartia > Petromyzontiformes > Petromyzontidae > Lethenteron > Lethenteron reissneri. The sequence goes on from NC_083814.1 coordinate 6,168,434, forward strand.
GCAGACCCATAGGGCCTGTGGCTCCAAGATATATTAAAGAACCAAAAACATTTCGACTTAAAGCTTTCGTGACTGCAGGGATTCATATTCTTGGATCTTTCGGTAAAGTCACGTAGAAGGGAAATAATAGAATAATAATAAAACATAAGAAAAATCTCACGACAGGACGCTGTCTTTCCAAAAGCTCTGTTCTTCACCTGAGGACGGCTGCTTGTGTTGTGGCCGAAACGTCGTGAGAATGTTATTATTGTTTTATTTTTATTATTTTATCATTTCCCTTCTACGTGATTTTACCGAAAGATCCAAAAATATGAACCAAGAACATGGTCAAATCAAATAAAAACTCCATTCTGTGTCTCCACATCATCAACATGATCATGATCATCAGCCATGGTCAATCCACTGCTGGATGAAGGCCTCCTCAAGTCACCACCACCTCTCATAGTTCCACGAGACAACAACACACCCAGCACGTGCACACGAGCCAGTTGCATCGCTCCATTTCCTCAGAGGCCATCCTCTCAGACACATTCTTGGCGTGTCTCCATATACTAAAATATGTGTATATATAACATATGTTGGCTTTCAAGACCAATATAATCCAGCAGAATGTATTAAAGCACACAAACTCTGGACCAGTTTCGACCTTCTGGGTGTCATCAGTAGTCAGGCTTGTTCAGCAAATGCTGCTGGATTCCCAGGGGTTATTGGCAAGAGCACTCTATCGAAACTATGGGGACCGCATTCAACGCAGAATTCGTTCCCGTTTACATGCGGAGACAGAACGGAGTTCTGCTTATAAAATGCGTTTACCCATAATGCTCTGAGAACAAGGTCACTCATTGCTGTCTGCTCCAATTAACACTGTTTCAGCTCCGATTATAATCCATGGTGAAATTGTCAGCACATTTCACTTACAATCCAGAGGTCGCCGGTTCGATTCAGTCGTCCGGCGCAGCGGTTGAATTACCCCCCCACACCCCTATCACGCCTCTGTACACCCAGCGATCAGCTGGTCGTGTGTGGTGGGATAAAGTGTGCGTACCCCCACTTCTTCCAACACGTCTGTCCAGCATGTGAAGAGTAGACAAACACTTTCTCGAGCTCCCCTTAAGAGAGGCCCTTTCCTCCAGCAGTGGTGCGATCAAGCAATTGCAGGGCTGCCCCATTTCCCTGTTATCCGGCGGCAAGAGCTTTCCTCTACTTGGTCCTTTCGGTAAAGTCACGTAGAAGGAAAATAATAACATTCTAAAAATAAAACATAATAAAATAATTCTCACGACGTTTCGGCCACAACGCAAGCAGCCGTCTTCAGGTGGAGAACAGGTCTGTCAGACTCTGCCTTCTCGACAGACCTGGTATTCACCTGAGGACGGCTGCTTGCATTGTGGCCGAAACGTCGTGAGAATTATTTTATTATGTTTTATTTTTATTATTTTAATATTTTCCTTCTACGTGACTTTACCGAAAGAACCAATAAGTTGAATCCCTGCAGTCACGAAAGCTTTAAATCGAAAAAGACCTTTCCTGTCGAGCACACACAGAGCCTTGCGTAGATGATCATTCCCATTACCTTTCCTGCTGGGGCCATGCCGGCGTGGGTTTAATAAAAAAAAATTCGCCCGTTGACACAAGCAGAGCGAGCAGCTGGAGATTTATCACGGTAAGAGGGCTGGCAAGTAATTCCACACGCCGATAGGTCCTCATTCTCGCGGTGTCCACGTAGAGAGAACTACGTGGGCTCTCCTTCCGTTGCACTGCACGTGCGTCTGGCTTAGAGAATGAGAAATGGCGGGCGCGCGTGTACTCTGGAAGTGCTGATGATCGCAATTTTTGGCTGCTGGCTCAAGATAAATGAACACACAAAATCATTTTGTGAACGAAATGTTGTACATTTACATTAGAATATTACTTTTAAAGTTAAGGCGTGGCGGTGACCGAGCCCATCATCTTTACAGGTGTCGGTAAAATACATACCATTTTGTGATTATTATACTGTATATAAAGACTGGCTCCTGCCATAGTAATGTGCAATTTCCATCACTGGCTCAGGTCTATGAACACGGATTAGCGGCTGAATCTTCTTCTTCCACGCATTTGTTCCACTCATGTAAGCTGAATGGAGACACTTTGACTGTCACTTGACTTTTTGGAGAGGCAGCAGTGTTTGTCATGGGAAGAATCGTCCCCTGCCATGAAAATATGGAACTTCCACCGTGGGTATTGGATCACGAGCAAAAACAAGCACACTCTTCTCGTTTGAGCGTGTGAAAATTGTGATGTCTTCACTGCGGATTCACTTGAACGTTGTTGTGTGGAGTATTTGCGGATTTTTCATGGCATCGTAAGAGCGGCTTGGAAGGGAAATTATAGCTCGAAGCACTCGAGAAAATTCACCAAGTTTTTTTTTTAAGGATAGCTAGAAAAATTATTTGACCAAAAAGGTATATTGCAGAATGTCCTTTGAAAGCCACTCGGTAAAGTTGGGCGGAGAATAGGAGACAGCGGATTGAGGAACGCTATAGCAGGAAGCGCAAGTGAGGAGATGTTTGATTTTCAAATCTGGCCGGCCAACCATATATTTAGGAGAGATAATGAAAATGCAATGGGAATTGTTTTTAAACACAGCACTCTTTGACAGAGAATGCTTATGACAGATTGTCAAGACACGTAGTTTGGAAACATCTAAGAGCACGGGGGAATTGGAGAGTATGTGTTGAGAGGAATTTACCGTCATTGGCTAGAGCCGTGTTCAAATGCCCATGGCAGTGTCGGACTGGCTTACGATAAAAAGAGGTCTGTGACAGGGGAGTGTTCAGTCTCCAGTTCTATCGATCATTGTGATCAATGCAATCTTGGGAAAGGTTCAGGAAGGATGATGCATCAGCAGGGCGATGACTGCGTTGTGGTGCGGAAGCTTAGATAGAAGATAAGGGTACCACGGTAGCAAGATGTTAACTACCTCGCCTGCTATGCAGGGAGTCGTGGGTTCGATCTCGACCGTGACACCTGTATATTTGTAGTTTGCATGTTCTCTCTCCCCGTGGTCGCGTGAACTTTTCTCCGGGTCCTACGGGTTTTTCTCTCCACATTTAGAAACACGCGTTTAGAGTATTTGGCTGCAATACATTTCCACATGATGATAAGCCACTTCGTTGAGCTTTCATTTGTAGCCAGGTCCACTTCTCAAAAAGAGCTATACATGCTCAGTGGGCCTTACCTGGTAACATAACGTGAATAAAGAGAGACGTGGTGATTTGGGCAGAAGGTCGATGACACCGCCCCCCCCCCCTGGAATGTTTCCTGGCTCGTGTGAGACGCTGGGATTGTGATCTGGGATGTTGAGACTGAATGGACTAATTTTCTCTGTTGTGTTAACTTATTTTGTTTTTGTGCCATTTCTTGATTTGTTTATGATTTTTATCTTTTTCGGAGTGTTTTTATTTGTTTGGAAGTTGCTCTAAATAGGATGTGGCCCTCGTATATATAATTAGTGTACAGCATTGCGGGATGCAATTAGCATGAATTCAGCTATATAACATTTAATTTTTAAATTATAATTTCTTCAAGTGTGAGGTCACAAATTATGAGAAATTAATAAGGGATCTTGGTAGTAAGGTCTTCTAAAGCATACACATCGAGATATTACTGCGTGCAAAAAGCAGTGTCTGCACAAAGAGACCGACAATGCTGATGATGACAGTGATGATGATGATCATAATAATGATGATGATATACACAAACATATGTTGTCTACCAATCAACCCCAGCAGTACCTGGACACACAGACCAGCGATACTGGTGATGACTGTGGTGACGATGATGGTATGGTGGTGGTGGTGGTAGTGTTGGTGATGATAATAGTAGTGATGGTAACAATGACGATGTAGAGGATGATGACGTCTCTGTACCACAACCACAGCACCGCACCTGCAGGACACAGTTGGTGATGATAACGGTGATGGTGACGATGATAATTACGATGGTGTTGACGATGATGACATTTCTGCACCGCACCTGTAGGACGCAGCTGGTGATGATGATGATGACGGTGATGATAATGTTGGTGGTGGTGATGATGATGATAATGGTGGTGGTGATGATGATGGTGGTGGTGGTGATGATGATGAAGTCTCTGCACCACATCTGCAGCCTCCACACCTGCAGGATCCTGCTGGTGATAACGGTGATGATGGTGGTGATGGTGGTGGTGATGATGATAATGGTGATGATGATGGTGGTGGTGATGATGATAACAGTGAAGATGATGATGACGGTGGTGATGATGATGATGATGACGACGACGACGACGACCCACACCTGCAGTATGCAGCTGGTGATAACGGTGATAATGATGATGATAATGGTGGTGGTGATGGTGGTGGTGGTGATGATGATGATAACGGTGAAAATTATGATGACGGTGGTGATGATGATGATGATGATAACGGTGATAATGGTGGTGATGATGATGACGGTAGTGATGATGATCATGATGACGACGACGACCCACACCTGAGGTACGCAGCTGGTGATAACGGTGATGATGATAATGGTGGTGATGATGATGATAATGGTGGTGGTGATGATGATGATAAAGGGTGGTGATGATGATGGTGGTGATGATGATGATAACGGTGACGGTGATGATGACGACGACGACGACCCACACCTGCAGTACGCAGCTGGTGATGATGATGACTGTGGTGATGATGATGACGACGGTGATGATGACGACGACGACGACCCACACCTGCAGTACGCAGCTGGTGATGTCCGCGGCCACCTTGGCGTGCGGCGAGTCCCCGCGTGGCGCGTGCGTGAGCGCCCTCTCGAGGCAGGCGCCCCACAGCGACGCGAGCGACGGCGCGTGCCGCTCCACGGAGCGCGTCTCGCGCAGCGCGGCCGTCACGCGCGTGATGCAGATCTCCACCACCGCCTGGTCGTTGTCGCTCCGCAGGTAGAGCTGCGGAGCGGAGGGGGTGCCACGGTGGGGACATGTCAATTGCCTCGACCCCGAGGGGCAACTTGTAAGGGGGTCTCCGTCGTGGGTTTCGATGCCGAACCCTGACGACGCAATGCGTTTTCTTGCCGTGGTTGTTCCGCCGATCGAAACGTCGTGATTTGTTTTATTTTATTTCTACCCACGTGACTTTACCGAAAGAACCGAAGAGTATGGATTCCTGCGGTCACGAAAGCTTCAAATCAAGATTGTATATTTGGAGTTTGCGTCTCTCTATCTCCGTGGTCACGTGGATTTTTCTCCGGGTTTTCCCCTCCACGTTCAGCTGCGTGCTTTTTGGAATATTTGGCTGCTTTACATGTCCACTTCGATAAGCCACTCCGTTGAGCTATCATTTGTGGCGAGGTCGCTTCCGATAAAGAGCTACACAGCTCGGTGGGCCTTGCCTGCTCAAATACAAATGTGTTTTTCTTTTAATCGAGCGCAGGGCAAGGAACAGAAGAAGACATTCACACATCACCACTGTCACGGCTGCTATAGCGGAAGGTGGCACGAGTTGACCATCATCATCACCTGCTAATGATAGTGATGATCATGTTGAGTTTCATATATGTTGCGTCGTTGTTCGCGCAATTTGCATCTCACAATCGCCGAGGATCCGCAGACAAATTGGAAGGCTGCGGCGAGGCCGTGAGATGGTGCTCTCAACGATTGCCCAAAGTTCTGCAGTCCTCTACATATTAAGATGTTTTTTTAACAATTAGTGAGTGTCCATGCATGCGGGAGGAAACCGGAACAGATTGGACAAAATTCACACGTGCGAGGGTGCAACACTCTATCCCGTACAGAACGAACAGATGACATTAGTCCGAACTTTGTGGGTAAACCAGTGTATGGCGCTTGCTCAAAGCCGACGGGAAGGGAGTTTCACACGAGATTTGTGTGAGCCACCGACCCCCGCCTCCACAGCGCTGAGATTGCAGGCCACGTACATAGCCGCCACAACTCGGCATAGACACCCGAAATGTGCCGGTGTGTATGTGTGCTGAACTTCTTTCGCGCCGTACGTAGCCAGCCGCGCTAATCGGAGGTGCGCGGGAAACGTCGTGATTTATTATTTTATTTTATTTCTATTATTACTTTTATTTAAAAAATATATATTTTTTGCCTACGTGACTTTACCGAAAAAACCTAAGAGTGGAGCGGGAAGGACGACAGACTAAACACAAAAAAGCAGTTCTCAAGAGATGAGTTGTCAATCTGGATAATTTCAAAGTGCTTAGCTCCATTGGCTTCCTAACATCGGAAGGAAGAGCGTTCCAGACGTGCGATGCGGTGACCACCGTCTTTGTTCGACGTTCTAGCCAAAAGCCAACGCTGCAGCGGGGATGACCGGAGTTCGCGTGATGTTTTATGCTCCGTGACGAGATCAGCGAGGTATCGTGGTTCACTTGTGTGACAAGCACTTTGTGCGTGACGGCACCGTCACTTCTCAGAGCACCCAACGCGTATACCGACACTTGTCACTGACTGCGCCTCACACAAGAAAAAAAAATTAACCCGTAAAAACAAAGTTTTTCACTATAAATCCTTTATATGCGTGGCATCGGTTTTATTTTATTATTCATTTCTGTTTTTCTTGAGTAAGAGTTTCATTTTTATCACATTGGTATTTTAAATTAAATATGAAATATTTTTTTTCCTAAAAAGTGGAAAATTTTGGGGAAAAAATTTTCACGAAAATAAATTGTCACGCACAACGAGTCTGTGTGCAAAATGTCAGCTCGATTGGATCACGGGAAGTGAGTTAAAAAACGACCGAAAGATTTGCACGGTCGTAAGCGCGCAAGCAAGTGAACTTAATATAAAGGATTTAAAAACAAGTCCCGAAGCACTCACATAGTTAAGGAGCACAGCACATCACAGAGGAGACACTCAGCTCCAATGAACCGATAAACATTGCGCGCAATAAAGTGTATAACAAACTAACGCTTATAACTCGCATGTCGTGACTGTTGCATGCTTAACATACACGAAGTAAATTTCGATTTAAAGCTTTCGTGACTGCCGGGATTCATCTTCTTGGTTCTTTCGGTAAAGTTACGTAGAAGGGAGATAATAAAATAATAAAAATAAAACGTAATAAAATAATAAAAATAAAACATGATAAAATAATAAAAATAAAACATAATAAAATAACAAAAATAAAACATAATTTAAAAATATAATTCTCACGACTTTTAGGCCACAACGCATTATTATCTCCCTTCTACGTGACTTTACCGAAAGAACCAAGAAGAAGAAAAGAAAAATATACGCGAAGTACAACATTGAATGACGTTTAAAAGAAGGTGAGTTGTCAAACATTGTACGTACGGGGGCATAGCTTTCGAGTGTGCAGGCGCTGCAACTGCACCAAGTGCCCGTGCCGGCGATGCCGAACCAGTGAGTTTGAGTCTCTAGTTCTGGCTCCAGTGCCCTCTCGTTACCGCAGCCGTGCCCATGGTTGTCATCTCTTCATCGCGATGTTCGCCTTGCGAATGGCACGCAATTCCTACTCTCTCTCTCTCACTCTCTCATCGCTTTCTCGACACAGGCACTGTTTGGCATGCTCGCTGACATTCTCTCAACGTCTAATCGAGCTTTGAAACTCGCAGTTGGCCGCCAAAGTGTTGGTTCTCGTTTCGATTTAAAGCTTTCGTGACTGCAGGGATTCATCTTCTTGGTTATTTCGGTAAAGTCACGTAGAATGGAAATAATAAAATAATAAAAATAAACATAATAAAATCATTCTCACAGAGTCTGTCTTCTCAACATACCTGTTCTTCACCTGAAGACGGCTGCTTGCGTTGTAGCCGAAACGTCGTGAGAATTATTTTATTTTTATTATTTTATTATTTCCATTCTACGTGACTTTACCGAAAGAACCAAGAAGATGTTGGTTCTCGCCTTAAAACATGTATGCCCACCGTCCAGGGTCGGGTCATGCCCTCTCAAAAAACAAACTTTCTCATTTTTAAGATAATTATTTTTTTATTTCCCTTCTACGTGACTTTACCGAAAGAACCAAGAATATGAATCCATGCAGTCACGAAAGCTTTAAATCGAAATTTCTCATTTTTATAAGAGGAAATAGTATTTACTGATCGTGGGCGTATTTACTCATCCCGGTACTACTTTTAGTTTTTGAGTTTTAAATGGAAAGACAAACATACAAATATCTTTGAATAATTCAATAGTGGTAGTATGATGATGATGATGACGACGACGGTGTGTGGATTTCCCATCGACACTGTGAATTCCCCTTGCACACACAAATACTCAGAAATGAATTGGCCCAGCCGCCTGAAACCTACCGCGGCGTTTTCTGTGTAAACAAATTATCATGACTTATGCGTTACAATTCAACTGCATCTAATTGCTTACACAGCGCTGTGTGTGCGCGCGTGTGCGTTTGGCGCCCGGTGTGCGTGAGAAGTTATGCTCTCATTATTTTCAGTCTGTAAAGAAGACTTCTACTGAAAATTAATATCAGGCTAAATCATACCGGAAATGGTGCCAGAGTTGAGAATGGGGTTCATGAGAAGGAGACCTTAATTCTCTTAAGGGGCCCTCCATAAATGACGTCACGCGATTTTGAACGACTTTTTGACCCCCCCCCCCCTCGTCACACGGCGTCACAAAAAGTCAGACCCCCCCCCCTCAAATATGACGTCACAATGCTCTGCCCCCCCCCCCCCAAAAAAAACATGCTTCAAATCGCTTTAAACTGTTGTCATTGTAGTGCGTATTTAATGTGCCGCTGCACTCTGATGTTGTAGGAGAAAACATTTATGAAAAAGTCGATTTAATTAAGTAGAACGTGTTGTCTATATTTATTAAAAGTTGCGCATTTTGATGTGACGTCACATTTCTCACCCCCCCCCCCCCTAGGTGCGTGACGTCATTTATGGACGGCCCCTAATTAATTTGTCATTTGTGGAGAAATACGCGACAGAGAGATGGTAACGAGTCTGCCTTGCGCTGGGTCATTCAAGTTTCATTTTAAAACACAGGCACCCAGCGTACACATGTGTGTTTAGGAGAGGAAATGATCTTCCCACACACTAATGTATGTCGCGATACCGAATGCGAAATCATTGTTACGTTTCAAACCTGGTTTTGAGTTGCCCGCAATCACAGTCTATATGTGTGGATGTGCACTATGATGTGAATCTTTTTCGATTTAAAGCTTTCGTGACTGCAGGGATTCATCTTCTTGGTTCTTTCGGTAAAGTCACGTAGAATGGAAATAATAAAATAATAAAAATAAACATAATAAAATCATTCTCACAGAGTCTGTCTTCTCAACATACCTGTTCTTCACCTGAAGACGGCTGCTTGCGTTGTAGCCGAAACGTCGTGAGAATTATTTTATTTTTATTATTTTATTATTTCCATTCTACGTGACTTTACCGAAAGAACCAAGAAGATGTAAATCTTGTCTTTGTATTTTTACGGCCTTTTATTCATTAACTCACTGCTGAATAAAAGCCACTCCCGTGTCATGTCAGGTCATTGGGGTTGTTGGACCACATGGAGATGCAAATGAATTTCCAGTTTTAGCAGTGCTGCTATTTACACACCCCACACCAGGCACTAAACGGAGGCTGAGTCAACTTACAGGGAGCTCGGGTTCAGTTCGTATATCACTCACCGCTAACATTTGCTTTGGTTGGGAATCCAACTTAGGTCGCCGAGTTCATAGCTCGTCGCAATACCGCCACCCCACAGAGCCGTCCGTATACACAGTCTTCAGTAAAAAATATGTTTAATGATGATCGATGTATTATAATTTGAAGGAGGTTCGTTGAAACATTTTGGTTCATCTAATGTAGTTGCCTCTTGACCAAGGGGTAAAATAGTTAAACCGTGGTAAATTGTGTCCGCAATGGTATGGGGGGGGGGGGGAGTAAAAATGTAGCCGCAAGTCTTGAGCGCAAGGGGCCCTCCCGTGTGTGGTGGCGGACGTGTAACGCCGGTACCGGTCGATCGGCAGATGATTCTGCGCACAATATCTCTCACTATCTCGACGTGGCGTAGACTGGTTCCGTGTTTAGAACTGCGCGTACAAGGCTCACGGAGGGGCGATATCTCACGGAGGGAGCGCTGCGTGGCCTGTGATCGGACTTTAACACACCATGCCCTGATAATTGTTTTTTTACCCTTCTATCTGGCAACAAAACTGACACCTTTTTTACAAGGAGTCATGTTTGCATAGACCACAATACCTGCAGTCATAATGCAAACAAAAAACATAACTCTGATAATGTATGCACTGTCCTTGAAGTTGATTGGTCCACACCCGAGACAGCTGTCTCAACTTCAAGGACAGTGCATACATTAAAAGGTGTCAGTTTTGTTGCCAGATAGAAGGGTAAAAAAACAATTATCATATTTTTTACTGGCAAATGAGGTTCCAATGGTGACACCATGCCCTTTTGCTGCTAACAACCTCGCTTCACAGGAGGCATTCGCTGCTGCTGGTCTCCGTTCTGCTCTGGGACTAATGATGGTAACGAGCTCACACGATGCTTAAATGTTAAATAATGGAAATTCCGTGGCTCCCGTCACAGATCCCAAGGCGAAAGGCACTCTGAGTAGCTGATTCCTGTTGAATGGGTTAATCACTTACAACTTTAAATCTGAAGTGGTAAACTAATTTAAATCTTTTGAGAATTGTTCTGTGTGTACTCTGGTGTTATGAACTCTAACTGAATATGAAAATTCAGAGCTGTGACCTTCCAAGAATAGATTTTGCTTTTTTTTAACGATGTATTTTTTCATTGTTGTGCTCGCAGTCTATCTTGAGCACGGTCCCATATCCACTGTGCGTTCCAATCGTGCCTACTATTACTATTGTTACACATTGAAGTATGTTGGTACTGCAGGAATGTGTGTGTAATGTCACCACGTGTTCGAGTTTATTTTGTTTTAACCAGGTGAGAATTCGAGGAACCAGAATGAGTCTCGTTTGCAAGAGTGGCTTCCAGTAGGAGGTAATAATTTCTGTAAATAATCCCAATTATTCAACAAACTATATTTTACATTATTAGACCTCCTTTGCCAGTACCAAAATATAATAATAGGGTTTTTCCCCTTTTTGCTGGCAACAAAACTGAAACCTTTTTACAAGGAATCATGTGATGTAGATGCTTACCCCGAGCCCTCATTACTTTGATGGTGCGTTGTCTTTGAGCTGTACGCCTTTTGGCGTCCTCTGGTCGAGCACCAATTGAGACGAGGCTCAAAAGAAAGCCGTCTCTGGTGTAGACCAATCAGTTTCAAGGACAATGCATATATTATCAGAGTGTGTTTTTTGTTTGCATTTTGACCACAAGTATTGTGGTTAATGCACACATGAGTCCTTGTAAAAAGGTTTCAGTTTTGTTGCCAGTAAAAACGGGAAAACCCCTATTATTAAACTATATTTGTTATTTTACCAGGTAAGTCCCACTGAGCTATGTAGTAAAATTTCGATTTAAAGTTTTCGTGACTGCAGGGATTCATCTTCTTGGTTCTTTCGGTAAAGTAACGTAGAAGGGAAGTAATAAAATAATAAAAATAAAACATTATTATGTTTTATTTTTATTATTATGTTTTATTTTTATTATTTTATTACTTCCCTTCTACGTGACTTTACCGAAAGAACCAAGAAGATGAGCTATGTAGCTTTTTTCTCCCCAGAAGCGACCTGGCTATAACAAATGGTGGCTCAACGAAGTGGCTACTTGTGCGGAAATGTATTCGCAGCCTAATACTCTAAACGAATGTTGATTCTAAATGTGGAGGGGAAAAACCGGAGGACCCGGATAAAAATCCACGCGACCACGGGGAGAACATACCAACTCCAAATATACCGGCGTCAGGGTTGGGATTGAACTTAGGCCCTCCGTTATACTGGGCGAGGTAGTTACCGTATCGCGGGCATTTTTTTTACTTGGCAGATTTGGACAGATGAGCAGTGAGAGAGAGACGATGCATTAATGTAAACCATAGAATTAAAAGGATGATCAGAAATATCCACAAAACAGGCACCATGCCTTCAACACCACGTAAACCAGTGTATGATGCCCTGCAAACTGACAAGTAACCAAACACCGTGCACGTTTTGTGTTGAGCAATGGGCAGAACTAACACGTTTTGAGCAGCAGATGGCAATATTTACCACAATTGAAACTCCGCACACAAGTACAGCGCTTTAGTGCAAAGCATTGAAACGATACATTTACACGATACTCAACTTAGAACAGGTGCCTCAATGCACCCTCCTTAACGATTCGCTGAATTTATAATGAGCTTAATAATGAAGATAAATCACTAAATTATGCATTGTTATACCCATAGCAGTAAGTGTATATATCCGTTGAACAATAGAAGAAAGTAGCATAGCCGTTTTAATTATTATTTGAGAATATATTCACTGGATTGGTGGTAGTAGCACATGCTCCTAATCCAGCACTGTGGAGGGAAGGATTGGTGGACCACACAAGTTTTGCGAAACTCACTTCCCGTGTGCTTCGAGGTGCCATACCCTGGCTTGCCAGGAGGAGACTGTATAGAAACATGTCGGCTGATATCGTGTTACTTTTGTATGGAATAGAGTGTTTCCCCCTTGCACGCGCAGGTTTTCTCGGGGTGCTCCAGTTTCCTGCTACACGTATAGACAGTCAATAATTAGCTAGAAACATCTTAATATGCCGATGGCTGTAGAGCTTGGCAATTATTGGCACCGGTTCACCACATTTTGCTTTCCCAATTGTCGGTGCCTCCATGGCGCCTCTGAGTTGATCTCTCTTGTCAAGAGTGAACGAACGCTGTGTGACGGCGATGCATTCAAAGTCAAATCATTGTCATTGTTGAATGCCTGTTGTGTGTCCACAGAGATTTTACAAAAGAGCATCACAGATTAAAAGAGAAATTCCCCAAAATTAACTTTTCTAAAAGTATTTTCTCAATAACTTAATTTTATTGCTCCATAATAAAATGCTATACAAATCGTGTTTTGAAATACCGAATATGCTGAACGTTCACTTTCTGGTGAATGCACCCAGGCATAAATTTTGCTCCAAATTGACAATTCCAGAACCACAACGGTAGCCCGAGAAGATCACAGAACCACTCACTGTGTAGTGAAAATGAAATGCGTTAGAAAGACATGGCCCGCTTCTAAAGCTACTCGCAGTTCAATCGAGCTATGTTGGGCCCAACCCACCACCATCCAGTCCAGACCTGGCACCTTCAGAAGTTAATACATTCTGCCCACTGAGAAATGGCCTACACTGGCAAGATTTCGTCAAAATGGCACCGACTGACAGGATGTCGATCCACAAATATTCACGTGACACCGGTGAATCCTTTTTACGTTGATGGAATTCTGGCCCCTGGTTTTAACGTCAGCACACCGTGCATAGAAAATATGTAGAGTATGTTGAAAAATAGACAAATGTTCGTGACATTTGGGTATGATGTGACACAGACCTATTCGGTTTGGACAGGGAAATAAGATGTGGGCCAACAAATGACCATCATGGGGCCTTGCACTGCCAAGTGGAAGGGGCAAAGTAGTGGAGGCTGTCCATATTCTTAGGTTTTTTCGGTAAAGTCACGTAGGCAAAAAATTAAAATTAATAAAAGTAAAATTAAATTAAAATTAAAATCACGACGTTTGAAAGGCAACACAAGCTTCCGTCTTCAGGTGGAACCGTCACAGCACGATAGCTGTATCAAGTGAGAGAAATTCTTATAGGGGATGACTCATCGAATTCTTGGAATTTCTCGTCGTGATTTTTATTTGATTTTTATTTTACTTTTATTAATTTAAATTAAATTTTTTTACCTACGTGACTTTACCGAAAAACCTAAGAATATGAATCCTTGCAGTAACGAAAGCTTCAAATCTAAAATCGAGGCTAGTCCACGTTTGAGATGTATTGACGCAGAGGACCAGGATATCACAGAGATAGACAGGTGAACAAGAAGAAATTGCTTCAACTGCCATGTGAAGACTGATGAAATAAAAAATATGAAGAAGAGTTCATGACTATCCAATGAAACAACATCTACTATTTTGTATCAGTGGCATTAACAAGTAATTGAGAGGAATAATAGGAGGCATTACTTTGAGTGTATCTAGTATATATTAGGACATCATCAACATCGTCAATAGGCTTTAGTGGCCTCCACCAGTCAATATACTTGAGAATGGCTCCACATTCCAGAATATTTACCTCGTCCATACATCCACCATCCCATCAACAAAACAAACACTTGGATGATCAAGAAGCCTTTCCACGGAGGTTGAAAGCTTCTAAAGCTGCTCACTTAAGGGCTCATCGATGACATAATGGAACTAAGCTATACTTATAGGGGATGACTCATCAAATCATTCGTCGAGGGATGATTTTTAAAAAGGTAGAAACATCGTGGCTTTATCGATGTAAGTATTGATGTTGAACTTATTTCGCACTGGCAGTGTAGCGGTTAGCGCACCGAGCTATGAACCCGGCGACCCGAGTTCGATTCCCGCTCATGACCAACACCGTTGGCGATTATCTGAACTGGTCCTGGGTCTCCCCTTGGTCGACTCAGCCTCAAATTAGTACCTGGGGCAATGTGTAAACATCGCCGCTAGGGAGACAAAGGCGGTCGGGCGTGGTGCTGGCCACCCACCCCCTCGTGTACCGTGCCAGCCTTCATAGGTGCTCGCTAACAGCACTTGCCCCTACAGTCTGGTCAGGCTACACAGGGTGTCCTTTGTCTTGTTTTGTATGTTTAACTTCTTTCGCACCGCATGTGGCCAACCGTAGCTAAATTGGAGTTGCGTCGAGCACCGGGGGTTCCCACTCAAACGCAGCCGCGTTTCACTCACCGGTGAGGAGACGATGACCTTGATTTGCTCCAGAGCGTCGGAGAGGCCATCCTCTATCTCGGCATCGTCCAGGGAGAAGATGTCACCTGCCAGGGAGAGGTCCCTCTTCCCCAGCACCAGAGCAAACAGCTTGTGCATGATCGGGCCCTCGGAGACAAGTTATCTGCTCGTCAGGTGGGCCATTTTCACGAGGTCAACGAGGTCAACGAGGGCGACGCTCCCCAGCGACGTTGGAGTGAGGCTCCTCGTCAGCGAGGTTCCACTTCATGCCTGTGCAGGTGTGAAAGTCAGAAGGATTGCCACGTCAGCATAACAGCAGTGGTCTCGATTGCAGCGGTATTAGAATTCAATACGGACGTGCAATATTTAATTGTAAAAAGGTCGGATTAAAGGTTCTTGTAGGCCCTATGCACTTCTGTTTCGTAGGCCTTCAGTGACAACTTTCGACAGTTGGAACTGCTGCTGCTGCTGCCCCATGTTATTACTGCCGCTGTCACTCCGCTTGTTTCACGCGAACTTTGTCCAGCCGCTGGACAGATGTCGTTACTGATGCGTTCATTATTTAGTCTATGCCATAATTCGATGGGAGTGCACTGTGTGCCGCAGATACGCAGATTTCATTTGAAATTATTGAGAGAGAAAAACAAGGTAAGCCTAAAATATTATAAGCGAAAATGACAACTAATGTTTACATTAAATACACTGGTCAACAACAAAAAAACCTTTTATTTCTGGCCTGGACTTTTGCAGCTATTTTAGACTAATTTCAGGGTGCTGATTCCAAATCTGATCTCAGATTTGCTCTATCACATCATTTTTATGCTATCAGCATACCCCATTTTCATTGATTTTACCCGATATTAACTCTGTCACTTATGATTGCAAGTTGTTGCGAGTCAGTGACTGCTTTAGTGTTAAAATATGGTGCTGTATTTTTAGGATAGTGTGTTTATAATATAATTTTATGTAGATATCCACATTTATTTAATATTTTTCTTCTGCAGTTAATATTGAAAATGCAATATTTGATATCTCAAAAACCTGATGTGATAGACAAAAACTGATGCCAGATTTGGAATCAGCACCCCAAAATTACCTTAAAACCGTTGGAATACCTTATACCAGAAAAAGTGTGTTGACCAGTGTTATCATATCGTACAATGCAGCTTTGAAAATATGCCGTTCATTTTCATCGATAACAAATTCAACGTTCTGACAAGACGCCCGCATGGCGATCACCTTATTGCTTTACTTTCGTTTAAGCTTCACGATTTGTTTTACTGTTATTTTAGGGGTAATGTCTCACTTACAACGAATCAACGACTAGTTACCGATGCAAAAAAACTGCAACGAGCAGCCATAAAAATATATTTCTTCTTGGTGACTACAAACAACAACAAAAACATGGTCATATTTTGTTTTCGTAGGCCCTATTGGATAATACGGCCCTGAATCATAGCACCGATGTCCTGGATGTTAGTGACCCAATAAGCTGTAATGTAAGCCTATATGTTATCAGTCATTCATCATCAGCCAGGCTTAATCCACTGCTGAACGACGGTCTCCCAGAGTAATGTGCCAACCCATCTGCCCCTGGAGATCAGGAACTCACAGACAATAGAGGCTTTTAATTCCCGTCTGAAGACCCCACCACTTGTTCATGAAGATCTCCACTCTCTGGTTCTCTATCTTGTCTCTTTAGTCTCTCTCTCCACAGTTACTTCCCAATTATTATCTTCATTTATATGCATGGCGTTCTGAGATCTATTGTTTAAGGGCGCCTTATAAATCTAAATAATTATTATAAGTAGTATCTGCAGATTCTAGATTTGACGTTTTCGTGACTGCAAGGATCCATACTCTTTGGTTCTTTCGGTAAGGTCACGTAGGTAAAAATGAAAAAAATAAAAAAAATAAAAAAGTGAAAATAACTCAATTAAATCACGACGTTTCGGAAGCAGCACAAGCCTCTGTCATCAGGTAGGACAGCCACAGCAAGAAATCATTTGCTGTGGCTGTCCTACCTGATGAGAAGAAATAATTTGCTGTGGCTGTCCTACCTGATGACGGAGGCTTGTGTTGCTTCCGAAACGTCGTGATTTTATTTAGTTATTTTCACTTTTTTATTTTATTTTATTTTTATTATTTTTATTTTCATCTACGTGACTTTACCGAAAGAACCAAAGAGTATAGTATCTGCTGAATAAACACATTTCCTCACTCCACGTCCACCTAAACTTGTGCAGAATGCCAACTGGAGAAACAGGATCCCTGTGGGGAGTAATAATAACCATATTGACAATAAACCGCTTACTATATGCGCGGTGATAAAATAAAAGTGCTTGGAATCACCATTTCAAGGTGCTAAGGGGGGATGCCAAGTTTCTCGCAGGCAACACTAGCAATCAACTTTTAAGCACCTGGCAATTAGTAAGTGAATACCAGTAAACCCCCTTCAAAATAAAACCATAAAGTGGCGATACAGCCGGAAATGCTGCCCCTAATTACGCGCTGTTCGCAAAGCAAGCAAAGCAAGCGCTAAATTGCTTGCTACGGATATCATAATGGCTCGCTGAATAGGAGCGATAACACGAGGAGGTACAACACAAGCGGGCGGTCAAGCTTTTCCAACAATGGAGCTTCGTTTATTGCGAAGGATTACTGATATGGGCATTGGGTGTTTTGGCACCAACGTTATGGAACAGCTTGGCTGTTAAATATTACGAATGCGCACACAAAGTCGTCAAATTGAACATTAAATTGAAGGCAGGTGTGTGGTTTTTTTTGAGAGCACGTGAATACTTCAAATGAAGGTGACAGAAAGGGGCAGTAATATCAAGCAGAGTGGAGCGTTTCAATGTTGTTCATTCTCGTTTGTTATGGGTGTTGTCTACGCTATAATTTTGAAACATTGTACTGTATTTCATCTGCAGTTACCGAGTAATTATCTCGAGTAGCCTTTTTTTTTCCTGACGGCTCGAGAATTACTGCATGGCGAGGCGCGCCATGAATAATGAATGACGACGGTGATAATGATCAACGCTTATACATTTTTTCCTCGACATTTTTCTGGAACGCTGCTGGGCTTGACTTTGAGTTGGGATTACTGGCTTAAGGCACTACCCGGCAGACTACAAAGTACTCCCATCCGTAATAATCCTCTATTATTCTGCCCTATATTCCCATAATCTTGTGAAGTATTAACATGCGTTGCTTGCACATCACGAGGGCAAAATGACGCGAAATGAATTCGCTGTGCCAATGTAATTGGGGCTCCACAGTGACGAATATGTTAACTCCCTCGCCTGGTGTGCAGGAGGTCGTGGGCTCTATCCCAACCCTAACGCTTGTACTGGTAGGAACCTCCTGGTTACACCAGCCCACAGGGGATTATTGTGTCCGTCCATCGTGCATCCAAAAATGGGAGGGTGGGGCTGGGTGGAAAGGGGGGGTGGGGAGAGACTGGGTGGGGAGGGTGGGGAGGGGCTGGGTTTGGAGGGTGGGGCTGGGTGGGGGGTAGGAGGGGTGGGGCTGGGTGGGGAGGGGATGGTCACCCCGTGGTGCCCTTATAAAACGCAACGTTTAACCTACTCACGCCGGCTTGTGCCCACCCTCACAGTCGGCCATATTTGCGGAATACACCACGCCGCCGTTGACCCTGGCCATTGACCGAGCAACCCAACGTTCCTACCAGCTCCCTACGCAGGAATGTGTTATATTTGGTGTTTGCATGCCTCTCTCCCAGTGGTCGCGTGTTTTTTTCTCCGGGTCCTCCGATTTTCCCTCTACATTTAGAAAAGTGCGTTTAGAGTATTTGGCTGCTGTACATTTCCACATGACGGTTCACTTCGTTGAGCTATCAATTGTGGTCAGGTCGCTTCAGAAAAAGAGCTGTATTGCTCAGTGAGCCTTACCTGGTAAAATACAAAATTATAGTTTCGTTGTTTTTGTTCACTTTAATAGTTTTAGATCATCGCTTAAATCCTGAAACAGCATTCAAAAATACCCCAAGCTGAAATTAAACCGCGATTACGACGACGATGATGATGATGATGATGAAAGATCCTAAAGTCCATAGTGATAGGGCAAGTAGGTTTTCAGCCTCGGAGTCGTAAGCAGACTGCGGCCTGCGTGGCACAGCACACACACACACGTTCCTCGCAGCTCACTCTCGTCGCTGTCCACTGGATCAGCGGTCCCCAACCTTTTTGGCACCAGGGACCGATTTCGTGGAAGACAATTTTTTCACGGACCGGGGTGGGGGGGGGGGGGAATTCATCATTGGGTCTTTCCCCCTTTTCAAAGAAGCTCTCCAGCGACGTTTGTTCTTGACTCATTTTGGCGACTAGGGTTCAGCTTGTGGGCTTACCAACACTGTGACTGAGACAAGTGCGAAGTACGGGAAAGAGGCGCGGATGGAAGTGGTCAATTATAATAAAACAACTTGGGGCGGGTTCCACGCGCGGACTCACCGCTCTCACCTCCTGCTGCTGTGCGGCCCGGTTCCTAACAGGCCACGGACCGGTAGCGGTCCGCCGTGACCCGGGGGTTGGGGACCCCTGCACTGGACTCTGCGCGGCCTAACGTCACCAGCACCATCGTAGTTCAGGCTGCAAAGCGGAGATGGCACGAGATTCGCGTTGCAATCCCACCCTAGCGAATGCGCTCGACGCATTCACCGCTTTTTTTTTTAAATCCTTTATATTAAGTTCGCTTGCTTGCGTGCTTGCGTGCTTGCTTGCTTACGACCGTGCAAACCTTTCGGTCGTTTTTTAACCCACTTCCCGTGATCCAATTGAGCTGATATTTTGCACACAGACTCGTTGTGCGAGACAATTAATGTTCGTGAAATTTTTTTTCCAAAATTTTACACTTTTTAGGGAAAACAAATTAAATATTTAATTACCAATTGTTTAATACTGGCAGACAATCATCTGACCCATAGGTGGCAGCCATCTCAAGCCAGAGGACGAGAGGACTCTAGCCGCCACGCATATAAAGGATTTATAGTGAAAAACTTTGTTTTTACTGGTTATTCTTATTTAAAATCCTTTATATTAAGTTCGCTTGCTTGCTTAGGACCGTGCAAATCTTTCGGTCGTTTTTTAACCCACTTCCCGTGATCCAATCGAGCTGACATTTTCCACACAGACTCGTTGTGCGTGACAATTAATGTTCGTGAAAAAAATTCAAAAATTTTACACTTTTTAGGACAAAAATATTATATTTAATTACCAATTGCTTAATGGTGCAATGCAATCATCTGACCCATAGGTGGCAGCCATCTCAAGCCAGAGGACGAGAGGACTCTAGCCGTCACGCATATAAAAGATTTATAGTGAAAAACTTTGTTTTTACTGGTTATACTTATTTCGACCTCGCATTAGAAGCTGCCTCGTGTGAGACGCGTTATAATGCACCGTGTGCTTGTTGAGGAATAGTTTGTTTGAACCTCATACCAATGGGTTGGTCAAATCGGTTCGATTAAATTGTCTAGGCTTCTTCGTGCTGGTTATTCGCTTGGATTGATAGCTCGTCAAGCAGCCAGTGAAAATACCAGCGTCTGTTGAAAACTACGATTTTAAAAAAAAAAGTTGGTTTAGTGTCTACACAAGCAAGTCTAATGTACTGGTCACACACGAGTGATTTGTAAATCATTTAACCTGTTTGGCCGTTTTTTTTATTATTTTATCAGCTCTTGTCGAGGGTCAGTGAACACGAATGTGAGGAATGCGAATGCTCAGGAGGGCTGGCTGTCCAGAGAGGGTGGATGCACACACACACACTAATGCCGTAACATACATGCACACACACACACAAAGGATCCCCTATCTAGCCTTAACAGACTGTAGGGGCAAGTGCTGTTAGCGAGCACCTATGAAGGCCGCAACGGTACACGAGGGGGTGGGTGGCCAGAGCCACGCCCGACCGCCTTTGTCTCCCTAGTGGTGATGTTTACACACCGCACCAGGTAGTCATTTGAGGCTGAGTCGACCTAGGGGAGGCCCAGTACCACTTCAGATAATCGTCACTGGTGTTGGCCGTGAGCGGGAATCGAACTCGGGTCGCTGGGTTCACAGCGCAGCGCGCTAACCACTACACTACCGCTCCCCTGTCACACACGGTTACACACACAGTTACACACACAGTCACACACACACACACCGTCACACACACACACCATCACACACACAGTTACACACACAGTTACACACTGTCACACACACACAGTTACACACACTGTTACACACACACTGCCACACACACAGTCACACACACAGTTACACACACACACAGTTACACACACACAGTCACACACACAGTCACACACACAGTTACACACACACTGTCACACACACACAGTCACACACACACACTGTCACACACACACACTGTCACACACACACACTGTCACACACACACAGTTACACACACTGTTACACACACACTGCCACACACACAGTCACACACACAGTTACACACACACAGTCACACACACACTGTCACACACTGTCACACACACACACACTGTCACACACACACAGTTACACACACTGTTACACACACACAGTCACACACACACACTGTCACACACACACAGTCACACACACAGTCACACACACACTGTCACACACACACAGTCACACACACAGTCACACACACACCACTGTCGCAGCGCATCTGTGGGCCGCGTTCATTCAACGCGCGCTCAGAGAAGAGTGCAAAAGCCACCCTCTTACTTCCGGTCCTTTAACCAAATTCTATCGCTAATTTGTGTGGACATGAACGGGAGATGCCACGGCTTTGTTCACAGAGCAGGTCGCTTTGTTCTCGTGTCATGATGACATGCTAAGAATAACTTACTTTAGCAGTGCGAACAAAAAATTTGAGGTTTTTTTTTCTTAGTCGTTTTGGCTGTTTTGTTATGGAGCCATATGCTTGCTTCAAACTTGTGGAGCAGTGCGCCCACTTGCGCCATAAACCCGGCAGACCTGAGTTCGATTTCCAGCCCCAAGGCTATCGGCAGTGATCTCTGAACTGGTCAGACAAGCCCAGTGGCTGGCGTCCTTCATCCAGCAGTGGATTGATGACAACAAGTACGTAAAACATTAGGTAGGCTGTCGAACAAAAAGTTCAACTTACATACACACACAGTGCACAAGCACGTGTGTAAGTTGAATTTATTTCGCACCGTAAGTAGCCAACCGTGCTAATCGTCCATTCAGTGAAAAAACAAAGTTGAGTCATTTAAATTTAGCTTTTCAACATGTATTTTGTGTTAAACCCGGAAACACATTACACATATCATTGACCCTGACCGGTGTACGCGTATTCTTGCTTCTTTCGGTAAAGTCACGTAGAAGGGAAATAATAAAATAATAAAAATAAACCATTTATAATTTTATTATTTCCCTTCTACGTGACTTTACCGAAAGAACCAAGAAAATGAATCCCTGCAGTCACGAAAGCTTTAAATGGAAAGGTGTACACGTAGTTAAAATGTAAACATACCGAACATGGAGGTTTTATATGTCAACCCTTGAGCCTTTCCTACGCAGTGCTTTATACACCCCACTAGCTGTACTACCCGGCTTCGCCCGGGACTTGGATCCACCACGCCCGGCCGCCTTTGTCTCCCCATTGGCGATGTTCATACGCCACACCAGTTACTCGTTTTGAGGCTGAGTCGACCTAGGGGAGGCCCAGGACCGGTTCAAATAATCGTCACCGGTGGTGGCCGTGTTACAAATTGACTCACTTTACTTAATAAGCAGGCTACAGTCTACATTATAGACTGCCAGTACACCAACCCAGCTTAATAACCAGGCAACAGTCTACATTATAGACTGCCAGTACGCTCACCCAGCTTAATGACTATTTGTACAGTCAACATTTAAAGAATCGATTCTTGGCGCGTCGGGTTTAAAAGTAATTACACAGTTGTTTTTTCATTGGTATGTAATGTTTGAAAGTTTTCAGAAGATTTTAAATGTATTTTCCCCCCGGGCAACGCTGGGTATATCGAGTTTATACCACAAAGTCGTCGCTTGACACGGGTGGGGTGTCGAGGCCTAGTACCGTGCAGAGCCTCCGGCCTCGCCTAAATTACCCACCCGGCTGAGGCTGGGTAATGGGGCCGTTACCCCCCCCCCCCCGCGCTACAATAATACTGTCTAATCGCTATAATTGTATTATCTACCGACCCTATAATAGTAATTGCACACATTGGGGTGGGGGGTGAGTGAAGAGGACGTGAAACTTTGATGAATTTACCTCAGAGTCGCGTGTTAATGCGTGCGCATATTTTTAACGGGAATTAAAAATGGCGTCCACCCCGCAGCGAATGCGTCGCTAACCGTTGCCAGGGGCAACCGCCGTGGAAAACCAAATGGACCAATCGCGTCTCGCAAATCCCTCACATTTCGTCCAATGAAACTGCGTATGGTCCGGCGACACACAGACAAACAGACACACACACAGACAGATAGACAAACAGACAGACAGATTTGCGATTTTATATATATAGATGGCCTGCTCGAGAAAGGGAGCGACATTTCTCAACACATTCCAGTACACTCACAAAGGAGGGCTGTTGCATCTCTCCTAAAGTATTTCATTTCCGTGGACACATTTTCCCATAGATACACACACTCTCATAAATCCGCGTGACAGGGCTATTAAAGCTTAACACAGCTTCCAAGAGCGTGCTTTACCACCTGTGCTCTGACCTGAAATTTCAATTTTAATAACCGTCACGAGGCGTACACCGGTCGAAACTACATCTCGTAGCCGCGCACACATATATATACTCATCTATAGATTGTTCGCGTCTGTTAAATCACTCGCATGCAAATAATACGTTCACCGCTTTGCAATCTCTTCGTAAAAGAAACTGCCATTGATAATGATGAATGGTACCTCTCTACGCGCACGAGTTGTCGAGACGGGCTACCCTCCTACAAACGCAAACATGAACCAATTCGTCATCTTTAACGCGTAGGCTTTCGTGACCGTCATTATGATTGGGCATTGATTTTATTTTTTTTGGGTCACTTTCCCACGTGAGTAAAATGCCAATGCGTGCCGACTACCCTCCTCCAACCTGACAGAGCCCAATAAATGAAGTTGCATACGTGAAAAAAAGTGGCGAATTTATTATCGTTTCAGCACAAGTTGCGAGAGCAATCCGCATAGATTTCATGGCGATCACCCGACGATTGCACCTCCGATGAGCATGGTTGGCTACGTACGGCGCGAGAGAAGTACGTACAAGATGCTTGTCAGTCACTACCAGCGAAATGTTGTACCAAATTGTTGAATGGTTTGTGAATTTCTCTCCAGCATACCGGTGCTGGAGCAATACCAAATTGGCACGTCTGTACACTTAACAAACGCTTTGATCTGGCGGAGGAGGGTATGCAACACACATTGGCATTTTACTCATGCGGCGATCTGGCCCGAAAAAATATTTACTAATCGATTAATCGTCTGCTAGATGATCGCTCGTGTACATCGGTAAGGATTCTCAAGGGGTCCATCATTGTGAGGTCTATTGTGGGTTTTTATACGAGACATTTAGCAAATAATTTTGTTAATGCAGTTCATACCCTTGACATTCTTACAAGCAATGTCACATCCACTTTAACGTCATTTTATAATACGGTTATATAATAGGAATCTATAGGGCATCTGAATGCTATGGAAACATCTAATGTGTACCATTTATTTTTTATAATGTGCCGTGGCACAAGGGCACACAGGTGGAATTGGATCTGTCGTGCCTTTGCAAGAAAGACAAGAACTATGATGATGCATTGTATAGAGATGTGCACCCGGCATATTGACCTTTGTCAGTGGCACTACAGAATAGGAAGAGGACACAAGACTGCAGTGATTGCTATCAGGACAATACTTAGTTGGTGCAGTATTATTATTGATATCTTGTGTTCGATGTTTCAATATTACAGCGTAGTATTTTCCGTGAAGTAAATTGACACCTCGGGGAAAACCGAGAAAAAGTGTGGGTACTCCACCTCTTCCACGACTTTTGGCCAGCATGGAAGAGTAGACCAAATACCCCACGGAGGGATTCCATTGGCGCTCCATTCTTGTGTGAAGATTCTCCACCAACAGTGGCATATGCGCGAGGAATTACAAGGCTGCACCTTTATCCTTAAGTTAAAAATAACAGCTGTGAATGTGTCAGAGTCTCTGGCGAAAATGTACCGAGTGCCTGCCTCTGTCACAGACAATGAGGCAAATCAACAGTGGGGGGGGGGGGGGTCAGATGTGCTTCATCCATCTTGTCAAAGATATGAACGTGGCCCTCAAGTGTCTCGAGTTAAACCCGTGCCAAATGTTCCGCGTGGCTGGCGAATCACTAAATCCGTAAGCTTTCTTTTATGGGATGTGGGGCAGGTGCGTGGAGAGAGAGAGGGGGAGCGCACACATGAGGCTCGTGAATCACCATGGTTTGAAATCTCCTGAGATTTCAACCTGCAGCAATGTGAGCACCCTTCACCCCAAGGGCAAATCAATTTGTCAAACAAGCTGGAACCATGGCACGGTTATCTTCCTTTCGGGGCATCGTTGACTTACGGGGAGTTTTACAGCTGCCGCCAGAAAACTTCGTGTCTCGAATAGGGTACTCCCTAAGCACACGTGGTGAGCATTGGGTGGTAACCCGTCCCAACTGGTGGGCCTGAGGCAGATGTGGGAATTCCACGTTTCTACGGCAGGAACCGATTGTGTCCCTATGTCTCCCCTTGAAAAAGAGTCACTCGGTCTAAATGGGTTCTAACCTGCTCTTAAACAAATTAGATTATACTGGTAGGAACTTCCTGGTTACACCAGCCCACAGGGGATTATTGTGTCCGTCCGTCGTGCAGGGAGAGGCTTGGGTGGGAAGGGAAGGGCTGGGTGGGGCGGGGAGGGTGGGGAGGGGCTGGTCACCCCGTGGTACCTTTATAAAACTCAACGTTTAACCTACTCACGCCGGCTTGTGCCCGCCCTCACAGTCGGGCATATTTGCGGAATACACCACGCCGCCGGTGACCCTGGCCATTGACCGGCTCCCTCCGCAGGAATGTGTTAATTAGCGGTGACTATCCACACAAATGCTATTAGAATTAGTGGCGACTATCCACAAAAATGGTACTTAATGTACCTACCAAGGGCTGAGTGGCCTTCCCTTGATCGTTTACAGTTAGCCACAATTAACCACGCCATTTGTTGCATTTATTGTATTGAAACAGTGGTGATACATTTTGGTTGAAGGTGCTGTGTTCACTGGTATAGGCACCCAATCCGCCATGATCAATCCACTGCTGAATGAAAGCCCCCTGATACCATCGCCATCTCTCACGGTTCCGCGATGCAGGACTCCACTCGGCATGTGCACACGATCCGATTTCATCGCTCCATCTCCCAGGCAGACGTTCTCACAGTACTATGCAGGTATCCCTCGATTTACAAACGTTCAGCGCGTAAACGCAATTGACAAAAGTGAGCACCACTCACCACAACTCACCACTCACCACAACTAACCACTCACCACCACCACCACCACCACCACTCACCATCAATCACCACCACTCACCACCACTCACCATCACCACGTCCTGTCCCAGCTGGAGCCTGCCGCCCTGGTGACCACCACTCACCACAACTCACCACTCACCACCACTCACCACCACCGCCACTCACCAGTGTTGGTTGTTGGTTGTTTGACTTGCATCCCACTGGGATTTTTGCACACAGCGTTGGTGTGCGGTGTTTTTTCTGCAATATTTTGCTGTCTTTTCTTGGATTTTCTGTTTGCACTCAGTTACATAGTCACTTTAAGATGTTTTCTTGTTCATGTTTTTGTTTTTTTGTTTGTTGCGGTTGAACCCGATTCAAGAGCCGAATGGCTCACAGGGATATACCTAATACTTGAACTTGACAAATTACGGGGCACTTTTTGATTAACGAAACGGAATTTCCGCGTACAGAAAATTTCACTACGACACGTGCCACAACATCAAGCAAGAACAGTGCAACGGTAACATCTCCACATCAACGTTCCAGATTTGAAGCTTTCGTGACTGCAAGGATTCATATTCTTGGGTTTTTTCGGTAAAGTCACGTAGGTAAAAAATTTAATAAAAATTAATAAAAGTAAAATTAAATAAAATCACGACGTTTCGGAGGCAACACAAGCTTCCGTCTTCAGGTGGAACCGTCACAGCACGCTTGCTGTATCAAGTTAAAAAAAAAAACGTCGTTATTTTTATTTTATTTTACTTTTATTAATTTTTATTAAATTTTTTACCTACGTGACTTTACCGAAAAAACCCAAGAATATGAATCCTTGCAGTCACGAAAGCTTCAAATCTGGAACGGTGATGTGGAGATGTTACCGTTGCATTGTTCTGTTATTCCAACATCCAGATCCGTTGGTGAGTTCCCTGAAAAGGTGAATTATTTTTGTTTTAAATGAATACTTAATCATTTTACCATTCACGTTCTTATATCTAGATGAAGAGCAGGGGTGGAATGCCTGTCCGAAACACATCTCTATTTTCTCAGTATTAAATTAATGTGAAAAGCCATTCCGAGTTTACAAATTGTCGTTTCACGCCATGTTTTTTTGTGTTTGTTTAAGAACGCATCCCTTTCGTAAATCGAGCGACACCTGCGCGTGGATCATGAAAGGAGGGCTACAGTCCGTCAATCTGCGGTGCACGCTGAAGGTCCTCCACCTCAGTGAGCTTTTCATCTGTGATGTCATACTCCGGGGATGACATCACGCACGAAAGCCTTCGCACAATGAGGCCCCTTTCAAAGGTTCGCCTCTCCGTACGCCCAGGCATTTAACCTCCGGCCCGTCGCAAGGATCCAACAGCACTCACATTGAGCACCCCTCTCATCCCCCCCTACCCCCCTCATCCCCCATTCCCCACCGCACCTCATCCCCCCACTCCTCCACCCCCCAAAACAATGCTTCTATAATAAAAAGTAAGTTCAACGTTGAGCTTACTATTATGAATACCTGGTAATAAATATCCGTTGTGGCTGCAGGTTGTATCATGTGTAGCTCAGCAACAAGAGACAAACACCAGAATTCAGAATATGCATTTGTACTGGTGGAATCCGATGAGCTATAAAGCTATTTTTCACAAATGTCCAGGCCAAAAAAACACCCGCAGAGCAAACCCTAAAACGAGTCGGAGAGCCGCACAGCAAAATCTGCACGCATCTCAGAACGAGCGCAAAGATACACAACACAAGTTCGATATAAGACCACGTGCAGAGCTGAGACGAGGTCTTGGCAAAAGTGGGGAGTTGGTTTTGAATCCATCGACTGAATTTGAAACCAAACGCAGCGATCTACCAATGGTTTTGAAAAGCATTCTCTCTGAGCGGTGCGCGCTTTTAAAGGACGTGCAGCAGATGATGCGTAGTTGGAATTGATGCTCACCTTTAGGAAAATACCAGGACAATCTTTTTTTTAAATCGCGACAGAGAAGTGCACCGAAGCTGTGCAAATGATAGAGGTTATAGAACCCTAAATGGAAAACAAAAATTAATGAAAGTAATGTTTCTTTAAAAATCGTGCTCTGTCAACACCGGCTCTTAACACAGTCTTAAACAAAACTTGGCAGCCATTCCTTATCTCGTGGACAAAGTTTTAGCCCACGCGGTTGAACATCCAGGATTCTGATTACTCGTACAAGGCGCATAAAATTCCGGAGCTCGTAATTACACCAGACACGTGCGCACGTGCACGAGCTCAATATTGCTGATGGCGGGAAGGATTATTACATTATCATAATGCTTACTGCTACGACCTACATGTCCTTGCCGTGCAAGGAGAGCCTCTGCCACAGCGACATTGGGAGGCCTATGAGAGACATGCACGGACACACAAAAACAAAGATCCCTCGTCGTATCGCCTCGACAGACTGTTGGTGTAAGTGCTGTTCGCGAGCACCTATGGCCCACGAGAAGATGGGTGGCCAACACCGCACCCGGCCGCCGAAGTCTCCCTCATGATAATACTTTTACGCCGCACTAGGTACGCATTTGAGGCTGAGTCGACCTAGGGGAGGCCCAGATACCGATTCAGATAATCGTCATTGGTGTTGGACCGTGAGTGGGAATCTAACTTAGGGCACCAGGTTCGTAGCGCAGCGTACTAACCGGTACACTACCACTCCCCATTATACACATGCATAAACACGCACAATAACACACACACAATAACACACACGCACAACCATTCCGCCGGGTCTGATGACACATGCATGTAATCCATTGCTTTGAAGGCAACGGTTGGTGTACAACATGGATTTGTGATACTCATAAACCTAGAAAATAAATATAAACTCAATCAGAATCTTTACTTATCCTGGAGAAATCTGATGAGCTATGAAG
This sequence comes from Lethenteron reissneri, assembly GCF_015708825.2. Taxonomy (NCBI): domain Eukaryota; kingdom Metazoa; phylum Chordata; class Hyperoartia; order Petromyzontiformes; family Petromyzontidae; genus Lethenteron; species Lethenteron reissneri. The sequence continues at coordinate 6,197,725 of NC_083814.1, forward strand.
CACTTTTCACGCATGTCCAGCAGGGGCAGGCCAGAAATTTACAACAAACAATGCAAAAGCTTTAGTAGCGCAAAGTATAGGAAAGGCAAGAAAATCACTAAAAATAAATGAATAATGAAACTTACACGGAACTTATAAGTTTACCAGGTGAGGCCCATTGAGCTACGTAGCTCTTTTTCAGAAGCGACTTGGCCACAAATGATAGCTCAACAAAGTGGCTTATCATGTGGAAATGTATAGCAGCCAAATACTCTAAATGAATTCAGTTCCTGAGCAATCTCCCAGCACACGGAGCAAAACTTCGGACATAATTCGGAACAACCTTAAAATACATCGGAGAAATAACGTTCCCACTTGCAACCTTCAAATTGTAATTTGAGTAACTCTAGCCACAGCACCACGTGATTGGACTAATCGGAATATAGAACACAGAGCTTCTCAGACCCCATTCTTTAAAAACTCTGATTCAAATGGTCTCTCGCATCCACATACCAACCAATTGCACGCTGTGCGAATGCCTTGGAAGGTGGAGGTTAGATTTGAACGGCTGAACGATTGCAAATCTGTCACCCCCGAGGCAAACAGATCAACTACCAGCCTGCAGAGTTAAATATCACTGAACATATTTGCATGAATTATTATAAGCGCCAAATTAACATGACATTACAACGTAGAACAAAGCCGACATCAAAATTATTTCTTGCTCAAATTATCTCGTTTACAGCCCTGGTGCCAGTGGTCTCTCCATGGGACAACCACTGTTGACCTCCACACAAAGTCGTACCTATTTTATGGAGCCTGGGGGGATGATGTGCTGAGTTAACCCCAAACCAAAATTAAACTCTCAACCTTTGGACGGCGAGCGGCTCACTACTGCGAAGGCACTCGGCTGGCTCTCGTACGGTCATCATAAAAGCAAGAATTTGGATCCAATACAGGAAAAATTACCATGGGCATTATAATTACCATGCATATTGTCACAATACTGGTCCACTGCCGCGGTTGCGAGATGTTAACTACCTCGCCTGGTATACAGGAGGTCGTGAGTTCGACCCCGACCCTGACGCCTGCTGTATGTTTGGAGTTTGCATGTTCTCCCCGTGATCGTGTGGATTTTTTCCAAGTCCTCCAGTTATTCCCTCCACATTAGAAAAAATATGGGTTTCGAGTATTTGGCTGCGATGAATATCCCCATGATAAGCCACTTCATCCGTGGCCAGGTCGCTTCTTGAGAAATAGCTCAGTGGGCCTTACCTGGTAAAATAAAAAACTAAGTTTAATGGTTTTTTATGTTTCGTTTAAATTACCTCCCACTGTGTCCTAATGCGTAGGTGTGTTTTTTTCAGCAATATACTTAATTGGCCCAAATAATTCTCTATGAATGGGAAGGGCTTCATGAAAGTTTGTTGTTTGACAAGGGTACTTTGATTTTTCGGTAAAGATACCGACAAAAATTACATTTTTAGGGGTTTTTGAAGCACAGTAGCAGCAACAACAACAATTATACCTTTCACAGAGTGTTCAAAAACTGATATTCGTGGACGCACTGCAAAGGATGTTAAGGCAACTTCTTTTTGAATATTGTTATTGTGGGAATAAATATCGTAAGCATTTTATATTTATTCGTGAAATCGCAATCTAACGGTCCATCTTTAAAAATAGTTTGATCGCGTATTTTATACTTTTTATTAAGCAAACAGAGAGAGAGAGAGATATGGTAGAACAGGGTTCTCTACGAAGGATACTATTCATGCGAGCAATACGATGATTGAAAGAAATAAAATATATTGGCGAGCTTGTGTAGACTATAAAGAGGCATTTTATTCAGTGGAAATGGCTCATCCAAACCTCTCACTGAAATCCATGCCACGGTTAAAAGATCTGCGCTGAGCTGATAGGGAGCCTCTGCCAGAAATATTACAAGGAAACGCCTTCTAAAGTGACAATGATAATTATTTGATAAACCTTTTAAATCCTATTAATTCATAACGTAGCCTCTATTAAGCTCCGTAACAGACCGACCACCGAAATCATTTGAAAGGCTGGACGGCGCTAATTTGCTCGGACACTAATTGAAAGTGATTCACTTGTGTTCAGCACGGACAGTTCAGTGCTTGTGGGCATTCCGACTTTGCTGCCACGGTCCTAAGTGGCTGTCGGCGTTAATTTGCGAGCCAAGAAACTCCCTTGAACCCGTGCTAAGGCGATAATTAGCAATCGCTGCCGAGTGACACCGCCGCAATCTTCTCTGCGCTGTCTCCATCCGGAGGTGTAAATTAACACGGCCACGAAAAACACTGAGACGGAACGCGGGAGGGAGAGGTGGGGTAAGGATTGTGTTTCGTTGTCTCTTTGCCTCTCTGTGTGTCTCTGGGCTAACGCGTTGTGAAATTTAGGTTCGATAACGTCGTTGTGTGATGAGATGCTTAGCGCACTGCATAATTGAGGCTTTTGGGTTAGATCGCGTAAATATAAATGCGTCGTTAAACCCGCCACCACCCGACACAGCCAACTAGTAAGGTTTGTCACGTAAACAGAGCGTGCCAATTCGTTACTAGTTCAGCACACCGGTTGTGTGTTGGAGATTAAACCCACAATATTTACAATTCGAGTACGACGTTTCGTCAGTTATTACAACCCCATCGTGCTGTGCAACCCCCAATGGTTTCAAATGGTGTGGCGGCCCTCACACTGACGATGTCTTATCGGCGAAAGTGCCCCCCCCCCATCCCCCTTTGAAACCTAGTGAAGAGCACTGCTCTAGAGGAGCTCCGATTCGATCTCCCGTGTGGCAGTTACACTAAAAACTATTTTAGTTGTTTTACCAGGTAAGTCAACCTGGCCACAAACGATAGCTCTAGGAAGCGGCTTATCATAACGTGGACATTTATAGCAGACAAATACTCTAAACGCGTTGTTTGTAAATGTGGAGGGGAAAACCCGGAGGACCTGGAGAAATATCCACATGACCACGTGGAGAACGCGCAAGTTCCAAATATACAGGCTTCAGGCTCGGGATTGAACCCACGACCTCCTGTATACCGGGCGAGGGAGATAACATCTCGCCACCATGGCATCTCATATACGACGTGCTGTATAGCTGGTCGGATCGTCTTAACCCAGCCACTGATGACTGCGCTCTAAAGGAAAGCAATTGCATTAATGAGGTGTCGGATACACTTTTGGCTCATCCCAAACTCCCAGGCATCGAATTCCCGACCTTCTGTATACCAGGCGAGGTAGTTAACACTTTATCACCGCCTCTGTTCACCCAGCAGTCAAAATGTCTACCCTGCCGTGAGTTGGTTGTGATAGTTGGGGTAGAGTGTGGGCACTCCAAACTCTTCGAAGGTGTCTGGCTGCCAATGAAGAGTAGGCCAAAATCCCTTGGAGAGGGCTTCTCTAGGGCTCCGTCTGGTGGAAGCCCTCGTGCCAGCAGTGAGCAGAAGGCATTGCAGAGCTGTACCTCCCCTTACGTTGTGGAAATTCTGGTGACCTCGGCTAGCTCTCTGTCAGTGCAACATTCTTTGCATATATTCATTGCATCTGAGCATTATGTTGAGCGGGGTATGGTGGTGCACCCCTGTGAGTCAGAGCTTCGTACACAAGGGATTGGTGGATCCAAGGCCGTAGCCATGGAGTCAATTTTGGGGGGGACCAAATCTTCCAGGGTGTCTGGGGGTCGCAACCCAGAAAAATATCGAAATTTGAAAACTCATTTCCTGCCTAAAATATTAAAAAATTCACTAACGCATGGGATGGACTTTTTATTTATGTTTTACAATGTCTAATAGTGTATTGTATTACATTGCTCTGTTTTTACTTTTTTACCATTTCTTGTTTCATTGTATGTAATGGCAGAGATTAGGGAGTAATAAAGTACAACCATAGCCACAATCATATGAACAGAAATCTATGCATTGATTTATATGAAGACAAGTCCAGATATTGTGGCCAAGGTTTAGCAAATTGTTGTTTTTATTTACACAGCATAGCAAATTTTTTTTATAGCAATATATTGGGGGGGACATTTTGACCATATTTACATATTGGGGGGGGGGGGGGTGTGTATCCAATATATATGATAATTACGACCTTGGGTGGATCACACAGATGTGTGAAACTCCCAGTCACTGACGGCCTCTTCAGTGGTCAGGAGGTGGCGGTGCAACAAATGGGTTTATAACAAGTACTAGCTGTACTACCCGGCTTCGCCCGGGATTTGTATCCACCACGGCCGGCCGCCTTTGTCTCCCCAGTGGCGATGTTAATACGCTACAGCAGTTACTCGTTTGAGGCAGAGTCGACCTAGGGGAGGTTCAAATAATCGTCACCGGTGGTGGCCGTGAGCGGGAATGGAACTGGGTTCGCCGGGTTGGTAGCGCAGCGTAGCGTTAAGCACCACACCCACCGCTCCTCACACACCACACACGCACAGACAGACACACACACAGACACACGCAGACACACACAGACAGAGACACACACACACAGACAGCACGCTAACCACTACACTACCGCTCCCCACACACACAGACACACACACAGACACACACACAGACACAGGCAGCACGCTAAGCACTACACTAACGTTCCCCCTACACAACACACGCGCGCGCGTCCATAGGTACACATACACGCGCTTGCTGCAGACACACACGACTTTCAGGGTGCGTACGGCAGTAAACGACTGAAATAATAAAGCGGCAATGCTGCGCAAGGAACTCCTTATACCTGCAACACATTTGTGTAATGCGAGCGTAAACACACAAACACATACAAACACATACACAATACACACATACATGCAGACACACAGACACATAACACACATACATACATACACACACATACATACACAGAAACACATACACACACATACATAGACACACACATACATACACACAAACACATGCACACACGTACATACATACATACAGACACGCAGACATACACATAAAGACATAGAAAAAAACCCACATACATGCACACACACACAAACACATACACACACATACATACACACATACATACAGACACACAGACATACACATAAACACATACACACATACACATGACCCGGCTTCGCCCGGGACTTGGATCCACGATGCCCAGCCGCCTTTGTCTCCCCAGTAACGATGTTCACACACGACAGCAGTTACGCGTTTGAGGCTGAGTGGACCTAGGGGAGGGCCAGGTCCGTTTCAAATAATCGTCAGCGGTGGTGGGCGTGAGTTGGAATCGAACTGGGGTCGCTCAAACAGCTTAATGACTATTTGTACAAAGAACATATAAAGAATCGATTCTAATAACCAGGCTACAGTCCACATTACAGACTGGCAGTACACGCAGTCAGCTTCATAAGCAGACTAGAGTGTACATGATAGAGTGGCAGTACGCTCACCGAGATTAATAAGCAGGCTACAGTCTACATGATAGACTGGCAGTACGCTGACCCAGCTTAATGACTATTTGTACAGTGAACATTTAAGTAATCGATTGTTGGCGCGTTGGGTTTAAAAGTAATATTAATTGCACACATTGTGGTGGGGGTGGAGTGAAGAGTAGGAAAAACTTTGATGAATTTACCTCAGAGTGGCGTGGTGGGTGTGGAGGCCTAGTAGCGTGCAGAGCCTGCGGCCTAGCCAAAATTGTCCAGCCGGCAGAGGCAGGGTACGGGTGGCGTGCCTTCCCCCCCCCCTCAGCGCTCCAACAATACTGTGTAATGGCTATTATTTAATTATTTACGGAGCCTATGAAAGTGGCGAAGGCGTGGCTAGCCGTTGGCAGGGGCAACCGCCGTCCAATGAAACTGCAGCCCTTGGCGAAGGCGTCGCTAGCCGTTGCCAGGTCCAATGAAAGCGGCGAAGGCGTCGCTAGCCGTTGCCAGGGGCAACCGCCGTCCAATGAAAGTGCGTATGGTCCGAAATCCACACACACACACACAGACGGACAGACAGACATCTACGATTTTATATATATAGATAACGCTTGAAGCTAGCAGGGCATCATGCTGTGTCAGAAAGTGGTCCCAGAAGATGTCACTGAAATACATAAAACAGGCCTTTTATCTGTTAATTTACACCAGCAGCAGATATTTTAATGTTCTGAAATATTTGATTTTGATTGCATGTCAACCAACTCGGGAAAAATAACATATTATAAAAAAGCCATCCGAAGTTAAACACATAATTGAATTATTTTTGGTAAACATCGGTTACCAGGTTGAGAACTTCAACATGATTAAAATGGAGAACCACAAATGGAGAACCCATTTTAATCATGTTGGTCTGAACACCTGGATTTGAACCCAATATCTCAGGGGCTCCCACCTGACTGCTTTGACCCCCAAGTCACCCCTCAAAATAAAAGTTTACAATATCATTTACGATATTTGGTACATTTCACAAACCCCTACCTCTATTTGTGGTTGCGCATAGAGTAGCATACATTTACAGTACTATGTGATTAAATACACATGTTGAAGAATAAATTACGCACTTTTTTCCAAGTAATAAAACGGGTTGACTGCAATATTCCTATTAAAAAAACACATTTAAAAATTAGCAAGACTATGCATAGAAACCTGCATAACATTTGGACAAATATATGTAATGTTTTTCATATATAAATTAGTTAGAGTAATAAAACATATACATACTATCAAACTATTATTTAAAGACATTTTCATTGATAACATTAACAGAAAACCTCATTATCAATATGAATTCAAGCTCAGAACCATAGTTTTAATAAAAACATGTTTTTACGGAAGGACTTTCATCATATTTGTGGACTTCACTGTTAATATTTCTCCGTAATAATTGAATAATTTTCTCTGAAATTTTAAATGTCTCTCAATGCACTTCATAGACTGTTCGACACGAACGTACAAGAGATACATATTGGAAAATGTTGCTCGGCCCTTTTTCAAAACACTGCCTTTTATTTAGCTAACGTAACAACGGCTTGCTACAAAGTTTATTTTGATGGGGGGCAGGGGGGGGTGGCTTTCACCAACACTGCCACTAAAGTTCCAACAATGCAGCTTTCCATATCAGCATATCGTCTGTGCTTGCATTCAAACCAAAGGTTATCTATTGATGTGTGAAATAGCTTAATGTACCTTTGCACATGCTTGTTAGTTGGTAGACGGTGCTGTTGTTGATTAAAAAAAGCACAACTGCCTTATATATTAAACAAAAACAGCTGTAAAACTCGCAAGAATTTATTTTCTAATTATAATTTCAACTCAGGCAATAAACATAGCCACGTCCCATACCTGACCAGGCATCCACTCTGGCTTTTTAAATCCTTTATATTAAGTTCACTTGCTTGCTTGCGTGCTTACGACCGTGCAAATCTTTCGGTCGTTTTTTAACCCACTTCCCGTGATCCAATCGAGCTGACATTTTGCACACAGACTCGTTGTGCGTGACAATTAATTTTCGTGAATTTTTTTCCCCAAAATTTTACACTTTTTAGGAATTTTTTTATATTTTATTACCAATTGCTTAATGGTGGCAGGCAATCATCTGACCCATAAGTGGCAGCCATGTCAAGCCAGAGGACGAGAGGACTCTAGCCGCCACGCATATAAAGGCTTTATAGTGAAAAACTTTGTTTTTACAGGTTAATTTTTTCCCATCTTTCCAGGGTGAATACATTAAGGTACTATTATGAGGTAAGACATCAGTGGTTGCGTTATGGAATAAATTGCTCTGCCATATGAATGTGGAATGTGCATGACTGGCTTCGAGCTGTAAACAGAAAGGAGTGCACGCATCACGTTCGTTTGAGTAGGGAACTACTGCTGTTTTCTTTTCAAGAAGAAGTAATTATTTGCTGAAATGAATGTAGTTGTGTTTAATGATGTCTCAGCTGTGAATGTTTAAATTGTGCAAACTGTAGCCTGGATTAGTTAAACAAACAATCCGTTCTTACATTTTGTATTAGGTTTTCTTCAATGTGTGGCTTTATGACTTTCCAATGTAATGATGTGCTGCCGCGATGTGTAATAAGTATTATTAAATTGTATTCTTTAAAATGAAAATGCTGGAAAATTAATTTGGCCAAAGTGTACGCAGTTTAACGAACAATTCATTCACCATTGTCTTCAAAGAAGATATTATGTACACTGAAATACTGTGATATATTTTGAGAATGAAATATAGTAGTTTTGGAGAAAATAAGCTTACAAAACAGCTGCTGTTTTTGAAAAGTGTTTATATGGTGGATTTCTCCATCATACTACACCTTAATAAACAACGTTTTGCACCATTTCATTTGCTTTTAAATATGTATTTTAAGATGGGTTGATAAGTTGTTTCGAATACATATTTGCATGGATGTGGCTTGGTCAACTTTAGCTGGCTTAATGTTAGTATTTTATACATGCTTTTGGTAACCTATGGATATGTTGGTTAATAATAAACCACGTTTCATAACAATAATGCACTACGTTTCACAACAATAATACACTACGTTTCACAACAATAATACACTACGTTTCACAAGAATAATACACCACGTTTCACAACAGGGAACACATGGCGTGGCACGATGTGAAGGGTGAGTGGAGAAGCAGTGCATTCTGGGCTATCTTCATCTGCCTCACTACATCGGCATGTTGCTCTCAACCCAAAGGGAGGGGTGGAGGCCGTTTGATATTATTTAACTTTTATGGGTCTCTCTAAAATCACCATAAAACACCGCAAATAAACTCTTGCACAGGCATTGTTTTCGAAATAGTTTTACTTGCCATGTAACTTAAACTTCCAGCAAAAATAAAAACACTAATAAATTATATTACATATACCAGATATGGGATGGTAGAAATGTATTTATCTTTTTTCAAATTCTTGGCCACTTATGTAATTTATACAATCACTAGCTGTACTACCCGGCTTCGCCCGGGATTTGTATCCACCACGGCCGGCCGCCTTTGTCTCCCCAGTGGCGATGTTAATACGCTACAGCAGTTACTCGTTTGAGGCAGAGTCGACCTAGGGGAGGTTCAAATAATCGTCACCGGTGGTGGCCGTGAGCGGGAATGGAACTGGGTTCGCCGGGTTGGTAGCGCAGCGTAGCGTTAAGCACCACACCCACCGCTCCTCACACACCACACACGCACAGACAGACACACAGACACACACACACGCAGACACACACAGACAGAGACACACACACACAGACAGCACGCTAACCACTACACTACCGCTCCCCACACACCACACACGCACACACACAGACACACACACAGACACACACACAGACACACACACACAGACACAGGCAGCACGCTAAGCACTACACTAACGTTCCCCCTACACAACACACGCGCGCGCGTCCATAGGTACACATACACGCGCTTGCTGCAGACACACACGACTTTCAGGGTGCGTACGGCAGTAAACGACTGAAATAATAAAGCGGCAATGCTGCGCAAGGAACTCCTTAGACCTGCAACACATTTGTGTAATGCGAGCATAAACACACAAACACATACAAACACATACACAATACACACACACATACATGCAGACACACAGACAGACACATAACACACATACATACACACACATACATACACAGAAACACATACACACACATACATAGACACACACATACATACACACAAACACATGCACACACGTACATACATACATACAGACACGCAGACATACACGTAAAGACATAGAAAAAAACCCACATATATGCACACACACACAAACACATACACACACATACATACACACATACATACAGACACACAGACATACACATAAACACATACACACATACACATGACCCGGCTTCGCCCGGGACTTGGATCCACGATGCCCGGCCGCCTTTGTCTCCCCAGTGACGATGTTCACACACGACAGCAGTTACGCGTTTGAGGCTGAGTGGTGGTGGGCGTGAGTTGGAATCGAACTGGGGTCGCTCAAACAGCTTAATGACTATTTGTACAAAGAACATATAAAGAATCGATTCTAATAACCAGGCTACAGTCCACATTACAGACTGGCAGTACACGCAGTCAGCTTCATAAGCAGACTAGAGTGTACATGATAGAGTGGCAGTACGCTCACCGAGATTAATAAGCAGGCTACAGTCTACATGATAGACTGGCAGTACGCTGACCCAGCTTAATGACTATTTGTACAGTGAACATTTAAGTAATCGATTGTTGGCGCGTTGGGTTTAAAAGTAATATTAATTGCACACATTGTGGTGGGGGTGGAGTGAAGAGTAGGAAAAACTTTGATGAATTTACCTCAGAGTGGCGTGGTGGGTGTGGAGGCCTAGTAGCGTGCAGAGCCTGCGGCCTAGCCAAAATTGTCCAGCCGGCAGAGGCAGGGTACGGGTGGCGTGCCTTCCCCCCCCCCTCAGCGCTCCAACAATACTGTGTAATGGCTATTATTTAATTATTTACGGAGCCTATGAAAGTGGCGAAGGCGTGGCTAGCCGTTGGCAGGGGCAACCGCCGTCCAATGAAACTGCAGCCCTTGGCGAAGACGTCGCTAGCCGTTGCCAGGTCCAATGAAAGCGGCGAAGGCGTCGCTAGCCGTTGCCAGGGGCAACCGCCGTCCAATGAAAGTGCGTATGGTCCGAAATCCACACACACACACACAGACGGACAGACAGACATCTACGATTTTATATATATAGATAACGCTTGAAGCTAGCAGGGCATCATGCTGTGTCAGAAAGTGGTCCCAGAAGATGTCACTGAAATACATAAAACAGGCCTTTTATCTGTTAATTTACACCAGCAGCAGATATTTTAATGTTCTGAAATATTTGATTTTGATTGCATGTCAACCAACTCGGGAAAAATAACATATTATAAAAAAGCCATCCGAAGTTAAACACATAATTGAATTATTTTTGGTAAACATCGGTTACCAGGTTGAGAACTTCAACATGATTAAAATGGAGAACCACAAATGGAGAACCCATTTTAATCATGTTGGTCTGAACACCTGGATTTGAACCCAATATCTCAGGGGCTCCCACCTGACTGCTTTGACCCCCAAGTCACCCCTCAAAATAAAAGTTTACAATATCATTTACGATATTTGGTACATTTCACAAACCCCTACCTCTATTTGTGGTTGCGCATAGAGTAGCATACATTTACAGTACTATGTGATTAAATACACATGTTGAAGAATAAATTACGCACTTTTTTCCAAGTAATAAAACGGGTTGACTGCAATATTCCTATTAAAAAAACACATTTAAAAATTAGCAAGACTATGCATAGAAACCTGCATAACATTTGGACAAATATATGTAATGTTTTTCATATATAAATTAGTTAGAGTAATAAAACATATACATACTATCAAACTATTATTTAAAGACATTTTCATTGATAACATTAACAGAAAACCTCATTATCAATATGAATTCAAGCTCAGAACCATAGTTTTAATAAAAACATGTTTTTACGGAAGGACTTTCATCATATTTGTGGACTTCACTGTTAATATTTCTCCGTAATAATTGAATAATTTTCTCTGAAATTTTAAATGTCTCTCAATGCACTTCATAGACTGTTCGACACGAACGTACAAGAGATACATATTGGAAAATGTTGCTCGGCCCTTTTTCAAAACACTGCCTTTTATTTAGCTAACGTAACAACGGCTTGCTACAAAGTTTATTTTGATGGGGGGCAGGGGGGGGTGGCTTTCACCAACACTGCCACTAAAGTTCCAACAATGCAGCTTTCCATATCAGCATATCGTCTGTGCTTGCATTCAAACCAAAGGTTATCTATTGATGTGTGAAATAGCTTAATGTACCTTTGCACATGCTTGTTAGTTGGTAGACGGTGCTGTTGTTGATTAAAAAAAGCACAACTGCCTTATATATTAAACAAAAACAGCTGTAAAACTCGCAAGAATTTATTTTCTAATTATAATTTCAACTCAGGCAATAAACATAGCCACGTCCCATACCTGACCAGGCATCCACTCTGGCTTTTTAAATCCTTTATATTAAGTTCACTTGCTTGCTTGCGTGCTTACGACCGTGCAAATCTTTCGGTCGTTTTTTAACCCACTTCCCGTGATCCAATCGAGCTGACATTTTGCACACAGACTCGTTGTGCGTGACAATTAATTTTCGTGAATTTTTTTCCCCAAAATTTTACACTTTTTAGGAATTTTTTTATATTTTATTACCAATTGCTTAATGGTGGCAGGCAATCATCTGACCCATAAGTGGCAGCCATGTCAAGCCAGAGGACGAGAGGACTCTAGCCGCCACGCATATAAAGGCTTTATAGTGAAAAACTTTGTTTTTACAGGTTAATTTTTTCCCATCTTTCCAGGGTGAATACATTAAGGTACTATTATGAGGTAAGACATCAGTGGTTGCGTTATGGAATAAATTGCTCTGCCATATGAATGTGGAATGTGCATGACTGGCTTCGAGCTGTAAACAGAAAGGAGTGCACGCATCACGTTCGTTTGAGTAGGGAACTACTGCTGTTTTCTTTTCAAGAAGAAGTAATTATTTGCTGAAATGAATGTAGTTGTGTTTAATGATGTCTCAGCTGTGAATGTTTAAATTGTGCAAACTGTAGCCTGGATTAGTTAAACAAACAATCCGTTCTTACATTTTGTATTAGGTTTTCTTCAATGTGTGGCTTTATGACTTTCCAATGTAATGATGTGCTGCCGCGATGTGTAATAAGTATTATTAAATTGTATTCTTTAAAATGAAAATGCTGGAAAATTAATTTGGCCAAAGTGTACGCAGTTTAACGAACAATTCATTCACCATTGTCTTCAAAGAAGATATTATGTACACTGAAATACTGTGATATATTTTGAGAATGAAATATAGTAGTTTTGGAGAAAATAAGCTTACAAAACAGCTGCTGTTTTTGAAAAGTGTTTATATGGTGGATTTCTCCATCATACTACACCTTAATAAACAACGTTTTGCACCATTTCATTTGCTTTTAAATATGTATTTTAAGATGGGTTGATAAGTTGTTTCGAATACATATTTGCATGGATGTGGCTTGGTCAACTTTAGCTGGCTTAATGTTAGTATTTTATACATGCTTTTGGTAACCTATGGATATGTTGGTTAATAATAAACCACGTTTCATAACAATAATGCACTACGTTTCACAACAATAATACACTACGTTTCACAACAATAATACACTACGTTTCACAAGAATAATACACCACGTTTCACAACAGGGAACACATGGCGTGGCACGATGTGAAGGGTGAGTGGAGAAGCAGTGCATTCTGGGCTATCTTCATCTGCCTCACTACATCGGCATGTTGCTCTCAACCCAAAGGGAGGGGTGGAGGCCGTTTGATATTATTTAACTTTTATGGGTCTCTCTAAAATCACCATAAAACACCGCAAATAAACTCTTGCACAGGCATTGTTTTCGAAATAGTTTTACTTGCCATGTAACTTAAACTTCCAGCAAAAATAAAAACACTAATAAATTATATTACATATACCAGATATGGGATGGTAGAAATGTATTTATCTTTTTTCAAATTCTTGGCCACTTATGTAATTTATACAATCACTAGCTGTACTACCCGGCTTCGCCCGGGATTTGTATCCACCACGGCCGGCCGCCTTTGTCTCCCCAGTGGCGATGTTAATACGCTACAGCAGTTACTCGTTTGAGGCAGAGTCGACCTAGGGGAGGTTCAAATAATCGTCACCGGTGGTGGCCGTGAGCGGGAATGGAACTGGGTTCGCCGGGTTGGTAGCGCAGCGTAGCGTTAAGCACCACACCCACCGCTCCTCACACACCACACACGCACAGACAGACACACAGACACACACACACGCAGACACACACAGACAGAGACACACACACACAGACAGCACGCTAACCACTACACTACCGCTCCCCACACACCACACACGCACACACACAGACACACACACAGACACACACACAGACACACACACACAGACACAGGCAGCACGCTAAGCACTACACTAACGTTCCCCCTACACAACACACGCGCGCGCGTCCATAGGTACACATACACGCGCTTGCTGCAGACACACACGACTTTCAGGGTGCGTACGGCAGTAAACGACTGAAATAATAAAGCGGCAATGCTGCGCAAGGAACTCCTTAGACCTGCAACACATTTGTGTAATGCGAGCATAAACACACAAACACATACAAACACATACACAATACACACACACATACATGCAGACACACAGACAGACACATAACACACATACATACACACACATACATACACAGAAACACATACACACACATACATAGACACACACATACATACACACAAACACATGCACACACGTACATACATACATACAGACACGCAGACATACACGTAAAGACATAGAAAAAAACCCACATATATGCACACACACACAAACACATACACACACATACATACACACATACATACAGACACACAGACATACACATAAACACATACACACATACACATGACCCGGCTTCGCCCGGGACTTGGATCCACGATGCCCGGCCGCCTTTGTCTCCCCAGTGACGATGTTCACACACGACAGCAGTTACGCGTTTGAGGCTGAGTGGTGGTGGGCGTGAGTTGGAATCGAACTGGGGTCGCTCAAACAGCTTAATGACTATTTGTACAAAGAACATATAAAGAATCGATTCTAATAACCAGGCTACAGTCCACATTACAGACTGGCAGTACACGCAGTCAGCTTCATAAGCAGACTAGAGTGTACATGATAGAGTGGCAGTACGCTCACCGAGATTAATAAGCAGGCTACAGTCTACATGATAGACTGGCAGTACGCTGACCCAGCTTAATGACTATTTGTACAGTGAACATTTAAGTAATCGATTGTTGGCGCGTTGGGTTTAAAAGTAATATTAATTGCACACATTGTGGTGGGGGTGGAGTGAAGAGTAGGAAAAACTTTGATGAATTTACCTCAGAGTGGCGTGGTGGGTGTGGAGGCCTAGTAGCGTGCAGAGCCTGCGGCCTAGCCAAAATTGTCCAGCCGGCAGAGGCAGGGTACGGGTGGCGTGCCTTCCCCCCCCCCCCCCCCTCAGCGCTCCAACAATACTGTGTAATGGCTATTATTTAATTATTTACGGAGCCTATGAAAGTGGCGAAGGCGTGGCTAGCCGTTGGCAGGGGCAACCGCCGTCCAATGAAACTGCAGCCCTTGGCGAAGGCGTCGCTAGCCGTTGCCAGGTCCAATGAAAGCGGCGAAGGCGTCGCTAGCCGTTGCCAGGGGCAACCGCCGTCCAATGAAAGTGCGTATGGTCCGAAATCCACACACACACACACAGACGGACAGACAGACATCTACGATTTTATATATATAGATAACCCGTAAAAACAAAGTTTTTCACTCTAAATCCTTTATATGCGTGGCGGCTAGAGTCCTCTCGTCCTCTGGCTTGAGATGGCTGCCACCTATGGGTCAGATGATTGTCTGCAGTATTAAACAATTGGTAATTAAATATAATATTTTTGTCCTAAAAAGTGTAAAATTTTGGAAAAAAATGTTCACGAACATTAATTGTCACGCACAACGAGTCTGTGTGGAAAATGTCAACTCGATTGGATCATGGGAAGTGGGTTAAAAAACGACCGAAAGATTTACACGGTCGTAAGCAAGCAAGCAAGCACGCAAGCAAGCAAGCAAGCGAACTTAATATAAAGGATTTTAAAAAAACATCTGTGCATGCCTCTGAACGCCATCTCCTTGTCCTCAAGGCACGGGTATTAGCGAGGTCCTCCAATTCGTACCAAAGACAGAGTGACAGCCGGAGTGGTTTTTCCCCACCGCTGAGATGGAGCTATGAAATCAGCTCACTGCCAAGTGTTCCGTGGATCGGAGCAAGAGCTGAAAGGTGCACCAAGAAGCGTGCAAAAGGTGAATGCATGGCATTTAAAAACAAATCTAGATTGAAAACGAATTTCTTTCAAACTACTTTTGTGTTGAGTTTGTTGTCCTTCCCCCGTACCTCTGATTGGCACGGTTGGCTACGCACAGTGCGAAATAAGTTCAACATACATACACACATGTCTACACTAAGGTACATAATGGAAAACACATTGACTGAAGAAGTTACGCAAGTTAGGCACATCGTATTGACTGCGAAGAAAATCAAGTAGAACCTGGGAAGGGCACATCAAATGAAGAAAAATGATGGCTGATGGACGAGACTGGTAATGGAATAACAGCCAAGAATAATGCGTGCCCAAGAGGACAATCGCCACGGTGTGCAAGCGATGAGTTCAGCTCATGTCCAGGAGCAAGACCAACAACAACAACCGCCATTCTTCACTAAGTGGTGGTGCCGTCACCACAACGCTTGTGCCAGGCTATGTGCACGTTGAGACCACGTGAAGTGTCGAACGCCCGCTGGCAGGAGGTCACAGGGCAGACCCAGCAAGTGCCACGGGTCGACTGACTGAGACGACTGACTGAGATGATCGAGACGACTAGCTGATGCACCACCTGTGCCCCCTACTGTGCCAACTTGCTGTGCTTTAGCCACCCGGCGCTCCGCTCGTTGTTGGCAAACAGATCGCAGTATCACACGACCATGAGGGATGGGGATGACGCGGGGAAGCATTCATCCAGCAGTGGATCGATCATGGCACACTATGATCTTGGCGACACATCACAAGTTGATACTTAGCATTACAAAGTGAGGAAGATTTAGAGAAAAACAAGCATTTTAGACCCCAAAAATCATACCATCCCTGACGGACGCACACACGCAGATCAACGTTTCTGAGACTGAGACTTTCGCGACCAATATTATCAATAGAAGAGGTTTTTTGGGGTTAGAGCACGTAAATATAAATGTGTCGTTAAATACTCTTAGGTTTTTTCGGTAAAGTCACGTAGGAAAAAAAAATCATAAAATAATAATAAATGAAAAATAATTAAATGACATCAATTGTGATGATTTTTTTTACCTACGTGACTTTACCGAAAAAACCTACGAGTATGAATCCTTGCAGTCACGAAAGCTTCAAATCTGTGTCGTTAAACCCACCACCACCCGACACAGCCATTTAGTAAGGTTTGCCGCTGAAGCAGAACGTGCCAATTCGTCACGAGTACAGCACACCGGTGTGTTGGAGCGTTAACCCACAACATGTACGATTCGAGAACTGCTTTACCCTCGAACCGCGACGGAGTGCTGAACTGGTGTAACGCGACCTAATCCCCCCCAAAAAAACCTCTCTCTTATGCGCGCGTCTGATGGTTCGCGGGCTACCCGTGGTTCAATCGAGAGAGGAGGTTGCCTTGCCCATCGCCGGCCTCTGGACAAGCGGGTTGTCACTCTCCGTGGGCACACCGGGGGGGGGGGGCAAGCTGACTGGGGGGGGGGGGGGGGTGGAAGAGGGACGCATGACCCACCACGTGTGCTAAATGTATAATTCACGCGCCGGAGCGCTGCATTCTCTCTCCCCCCCCCCCCAATCGCGATGGTTACCGGGCCGACGATGCTGGAACAGTGAACAATGCTGCCATTATTCAAGCCCGGCTCAGCTTACGGCCGCCGCGGAGGACTGACCGAGGATGCACGCACGCACGGACATCGGCAAAGGCACGGGCAGAACAAGGGCAGCCTACATACGCAGAAGCAAAAGACAAAGATCCCTCCTGCCCCCGTCCCTCATCTGTAGCCTGCATCGGCTGCTCGGGCAAGTGCTGTGATGGTGCACGAGAGGGGTTGTGTCACCGGTACCACGTCCGACCATCTTTGTCTTGCCATGTGTGACGCTTGCACACCGCACGTGTTACTCATTTGAGGTTGAGTCGACCTAGAGGAAGTCCAGGACCGGTTCAAACGTGGATACATTTTTCGCTGATGTTGGCCGTGGCTGGGAATTGAACTCGTAGCACTGTGCGTTAACCGCCGCGCCACTGCTCCCCACTAGGCAAAAGACAAAGCTCCCCCGTGTAGCCTTAACATAATGCAGGGGCAAGTGCTGTTAGCGAGCACCTACGAAGGCCGGAACGGTCTCCCCAGTGGCAATGTTTACACTTCCACACCAGGTACTCATTTGAGGCTGAGTCGACCTAGGGGAGGCCCATGACCAGTTCAGATAATCGTCACCGGTGTTGGTGGCCGTGACCGGGAATCGAACTTGGGGTCGCCGGGTTCGTAGCGCAGCGTAGCGCTAACCGCTACGTCACCGCTCCCCGCTCACGCAGGCACAGACACACACGCACGTGTCTGCCGTGTACTCATGCGCACGTGGACATTGGAGAGAACAGCCGTGACGTTGTGGTGACAATCACCACAGCACCTATGCCAGGCTAGGTGCATGTCGAGGTCACGCATGCGTACATGCTCTAGTACACGTTCTCGTGAAAGCACGGCACGAACATGCACAGCCCATTTAGTCAATCCACTGCTGGATGAGGACCTCCCTCGCGCCATTCATACGCTGATTGTTACTTGACCATATTTCACCGCGCTGGTCCGTGCTGGTTGGCGATGATTTGCCGAACTCGCCGGCATTCTGTGCGCGGCGGTCGCCTATCCAAGGACTTTCCAAGCTCAACAGCTGCTTAGCATGTGCGGTGTGTGGGGGTCAAACGAGCTCCAAGTGGTTTGTTCTTAGGCTCGTGCGCGCGCTCGTTCTTACAATTGTAATTCATGGCTGGGGTTACCACTGGATTGTTCATGAAACTGCGTTGTGTTTCTATTTTTGTTTAAATACGTGATTCACATCATAACCTTCGTGTGTCACATAGTCACGCAATCTAGAATGAAAACGCATTTCTTTATAACTGCTTTTTGTGTGTTTCGTTTGTTATCCTTACCCCGCACCTTAGATTAGCACGGTTGGCTACGTACGGTATAAAAGAAGTTCAAAATGTATACATACTCACGGAAGAACGATTGTACGGGGACTCCGCTACTTATGAACATTCGACTTACGAACTTGCAGAGATACGAACAAACCTGTCCGTATGTCGAGTTGCCTGTTCGGACCGAGAGTCGTAAGTTCAACCGCCGCGCAATAGATGGTGGTGGTGGCATCTACATCTACAGAACGTGAAGACACCAGTGGCATCTACATCTGCAGAACATGAAGAACCAGTGGCATCTACATCTGTAGAACGTGAAGAACCAGTGGCATCTACATCTGCAGAACATGAAGAACCAGTGGCATCTACATCTGCAGAACATGAAGAACCAGTGGCATCTACATCTGCAGAACATGAAGAACCAGTGGCATCTACATCTGCAGAACATGAAGAACCAGTGGCATATACATCTGCAGAACATGAAGAACCAGTGGCATCTACATCTGCAGAACATGAAGAACCAGTGGCATCTACATCTGCAGAACGTGAAGAACCAGTGGCATCTACATCTGTAGAACGTGAAGAACCAGTGACATCTACATCTGCAGAACGTGAAGAACCAGTGGCATCTACATCTGCAGAACATGAAGAACCAGTGGCATCTACATCTGCAGAACGTGAAGAACCAGTGGCATCTACATCTGTAGAACGTGAAGAACCAGTGACATCTACATCTGCAGAACGTGAAGAACCAGTGGCATCTACATCTGCAGAACATGAAGAACCAGTGGCATCTACATCTGCAGAACATGAAGCACCAGTGGCATCTACATCTGCAGAACATGAAACACCAGTGGCGTCAACATCTATAGGAGATTATACAACTTGTAAAGTCATTCCCCGTGTCTAGCGTAGACGCCGTACAACAAGTTTGGAATCGACAGGAGTCAAGTTGGACTTGAGAACAAATCGTCTTACAAACAGACCTCTGGAACTTAACTCGTTCGAAATTAGAGGAGTCCCTGTATCTGAGTGTACCTAACATACAATGTCTGTAGTGACATCATTTGGTCCAATTTCGATTGAAAGCTTTCGTGACTACAGGGATTCGTCTTCTTGGTTCTTTCGGTAAAGTCACGTAGAAGGGAAGTAAGAAAATAATAAAAATAAAACATAATAAAATAATTCTCACGACGTTTCGGCCACAACGCAACTTTACCGAAAGAACCAAGAAGATGAATCATTTTGTCCACCACAGAGTTATCACGTTACACCGTGAGGGCACTTTACAAGGAGGTCCGTGTGCCGTATTGAATTTTTCCATGGTGGAATGCTTCATTAGGCCGAACACAGCTCGTTGGTAAGAAAGACCCTTTGTCTCATAGGCTTGCTTCATTAATTAAGCAGTATATAACTTGCTTTACAGACAGTCTGGTTTATGTCTTTTATTTAAGTTCCCAATATAAAGTGTCTACGTTAGGCTGCGTTAAGCTCGTTTGTAAGGAAGCCGCTGTTATTTTTCCCTTCATTGACAATCATTATTATTAGCATCCATGAATTGCCCAGTGAATAATTTGGTCAAAGACTCCAGCACATGGTGACCTACTTTTTCCACGGAATTGCAATTAAGTGGAAGGTCTCTTGCTAAGGGCTTGTGTCGTCATCCCTTCTGCTATGAAGTGCACTACGTGCTTTTAATTGCAAAAAAGGTTTGTTGCAAATAATTCATTGGTATCTCCTTGGCTAGCAAGTCGTTAACACATTCTCCAAGGTTACAAAGAATACTTTTGCACCCCAATAGATAAATTCAGTCTTGTAGGTCACGTGTGCCTGTGGTCGGATTTCCATGTACATAACGTTATGAACTATAAGCACACACGTTTGTGATGTGTCTAACTTTCTGGAACATCCTATAATCCTGAGAATTCAGTCATTGATAGACTTGACAAAGTATGTAATATTAGATAATCATCTTTAATTAAAAACGGTAATAAAGTGGTAATACCGTTTGCGCTGAGTAGCCCTACTGCAGTTAAAGACTCTCTTACAGGTGGGTTCAGCATTGGCATTTTTGTGTTTGAGAGGAAACCAAAGCACCTGGAGAAAACCTCGCGTGTGGGGGGATACAACTCGGTGCAGAAACAAATATCTGCATGGATCAAATTAAGAATCCTTTACCGTGCTGTCATCTCCGAACCACCTCACAGATATGAATAATAAACAAGCTGGCAAGCCAGTCTATTGAGCTGCTAATCCAATTTTAGGAGTAATGCACATGTAGAAATCACACTGGTAAACAGCGTAAATAATTTTTCGATTTAAAGCTTTCGTGACTGCAGGGATTCATCAGCTGTCTCCCCGACAGACCTGGTCTTCACCTGAGGACGGCTACTTGCGTTGTGGCCGAAACGTCGTGAAAATTATTTGATTATGTTTTATTTTGTTATTTTGTTATTACCATTCTACATGACTTTACCGAAAGAACCAAGAAGATGAGCGTGAATAATTGTTTTTCATAAGTAACGCTCTCCTCGAACATTTTGTTGCTAATTGCGCCAAAAATAACACTGGTCTACAGCCAAAATGCTTCCGAAATAAATGCAGTCCAACTTTACTAATTCTGGGTCACTGGGAATGAAAATTATGTTTACAATTGTTGATTGGCTCTAGTTCTCAAGATATGCTACTCGGTCAGTATATACGACCCTTGACTTGGGAATTGCGGAGGATAAGTGAGTTATAAAGGGAAGGGATCTCAATTTAAACCAGACATGACTAAAATACATCTTTGACTGGATCTATGAAACACATTCCTGCGGAGGGAGCTGGTAGGAACGTTGGGTTGCTCGGTCAATGGCCAAGGTCAACGGCGGCGTGGTGTATTCCGCAAATATGCCCGACTGTGAGGGCGGGCACAAGCCGGCGTGAGTAGGTTAAACGTTGAGTTTTATAAGGGCACCACGGGGTGACCAACCCCTCCCCACCCAGCCCCATCCCTCCCACCCCCCACCCAGCCCCACCCTCTCCACCCAGCCCCTTCCCACCCTCCCCTCTCCACCCAGCCCCACCCATCCCATTTTTAGATGCACGACGGACGGACACAATAATCTGCTGTTGGCTGGTGTAACCAGGAGGTTCCTACCAGTATAAATCTATGAGTGGGTTTGGACAGTACTTGCTTTTTGAGCAAACCAATGAATGATGCAATCTGAACCTGGTATTGCATCATACATGATATGAATTGCATCATGTTATTCCTAGAAGTCATGGATGATGCAATCATAACTAGGCTTACATCCCTCTGCTGAACAAATTGCCCTATATCAGCTCTATAAATCATACAGTGTCGTGCTCTCTTATTTGTCAGTGTTTGATTTTACAAAGGGACACATTTCTGTTAAGCCAAAGTAAGCAGAGATGCCTCGTACTTGTGTGAACAAAGCAGATAAATTCTGCTATGTTTGTGGTGAAGTGACTTTTGCATCACAAAAGCGTAGTATAACCACTATGGTTAAGAAAGCCTATCACCTTTATTTTGGCTGCAAAATTGGAGATCAGAACAAGATGTGGGGGCCCCGCACATATGCTGCAACACTTGTGCAACAAATCTTCGCCAGTGGCTGAACAGGAAAAGGAAATGTATGCATTTTGCAGTGCCAATTATTTGGATAGAGCCAACAGATCATATCAGCAATTCACTTCTGCATAGCGCCTCCAGTTGGGAAAGGTGTGTCAAAGAAGAAAAAGTGCACTGTGCACTATCCAGACATTCCATCAGCTATACGGCAGCACCCCACGGAGAAGGACTGCCGGTTCTTGATGCACCAGAACCATTCTCACTTGAGTCAGACGAGGAAGAGGATGAATCTTCTGGTCCTGAACCATCAAGGTCACATGACCCAGATTTTCTCGCATCCTCCTCCACTGAACCACACCTAATAACACAAGGTGAACTGAAGGACATTGTCAGGGATTTGGAACTACCCAAGAGCAAGGCAGAGCTGTTGGGCTCCAGACTGCAGCAGTGGAATCTCCTTGCAGGTGATGTTTGGGTTTCTATGTTCCGTGACCATCAAAAGGATCTTGTCCCATTCTTCTTCATGGAAGGTGATCTTGTAGCCTGCACAACATCGATGGTGTGATGGCATCCATCAACATTGTTCATAATCCAGATGAGTGGAGACTGTTCATTGATTCATTGAAGACGAGTCTTAAAGCTGTTTGGCTGCATAATGGCAATGTTTTGCTATCAATTCCGGTTAGTCATGCAGTCCATATGAAGGAAACCTGTGACAACATGAAACAATTTTTGAGGTGCATAAACTATGACCAACATCAGTGTCAGTTCTGGCAATTGTTGTTGCTCTTTTGCTTGGTCTGCAAACTAAATACACAAAGTACTGCCGCTGTTTCCCCTGCGAATGGGATAGTCGTTGCGAGAGATTCCCACTACATCAAGATAGATTGGCCACTCCGACAGTCATTGGAGCCTGGGAGGAAAAGTGTTCAGCATCCACCACTTGTTGAATCAAGGAAGATTTTGTTACCACCCTTACACATGAAGCTGGGTCTGATGAAGAACTTTGTCAAAGCTGTGGACAAAACACAAGCAGCTTTAAAGTACCTCCATGGAAAATGTCAAAGGTTAAGTGAAGCTAAGACAAAGGAAGGTGTCTTTGTTGGTCCTCAGATTCGTGAACTTCTTCGAGATTGTGCATTTGACAGTGCACTACGTGGCAAGGAAAAGATGACATGGAACGCCTTCCAGTTGGTGGCAATACATTTTCTCGGAAACAACAAGGCAGACAACTACAGGGAGTTGGTGGAAAACCTCAAGGCATACAAAAGCCTTGGTTGCAACATGTCAATTAAGATACATTTCTTGCACTCTCATCTAGATGTTTTTCCCACCGAACTGCAGAGCAGTGAGCGACGAGCATGGCGAGTGACGTCACCAGGACATTGCAACAATGGAGAAACGTTATCAGGGCAAATGGAGCCCATCAATGCTTGCAGACCATTGCTGGACAGTGACAAGAGATGCTCCATTTGATGAATACAAGAGACAAGCCAAGAAGCGCCGAGTAAACACTGAATAAGGACTAAACTATGTACTTGTATATACATAATAGTTCTTGCCTTATGTTTCATAATATATTTTATTTATATAACCCTTTTTCCGATTTTTAAAGTGTTACATGAACAGCGCAGGTGACATGGTATCATGTAAAGCAACCATAAACACGTGACAAGACCTAGGTTTACAATCTATGAGTAAAACTCTGTCTACATAATATACACAGACGTAAAATGTAAAACGTTTAATATCTTGGGAACAGTAGCAAATCAGTTGTTTTAATTGTCATATTTGAATTCAGCACATCAAAATCCATAATAAACAGCACGTTTCATCTCTGAAGCAGACGACGTCTAACAAATTGTAGACCAGTGTAATATACGCAGACTTGGGCATTGGGGACTGCTGCTCAGATGTTGAATTTCATTGCGAACAATTCAGGGATTTTGTAGTTTTTTGTGAGCATTTGTGCAGTGTCCTCGGACTGGCGGGTGAACAAACGGGTGGACAGATTTCCCGTGAATAACCTCAACAACAAAAATGCGTAGAAGTGGCTGGGTGACTCACGGAGCTAAAGCTGTGTTAGAGAGCTGAGCCAGCACCACTGAGGGCATGGTTTTGCAATCCTGGCAGCAGCCACTTATGACTGAAATGTGTTTGTATCAAGTCTTGTGAGGACGATGGTCTAAGCCCATTCATCAGTGAATGCACAAGACGACCGCTTCATGCAACCAATCTACTCCCAGCTCTGAAAAACGCAAATAACGTACTTAAGAATACAGCAAATAATTTACATATGTGGTGAAGCACTGGTATTTTGTTTGTCGTGGGTCTTTGAGATGGCCGGGTGGGTCAGAGATCAAGATTGCTGAGCTGGCACCGCTGAGATTCTGGGTTCGAATCCAGCGAGGCGCCTGTAATTAAATTCTCGAGTGCAGCGAGTTCACGTTTTCAGCCAAATCGGCAACGATTGCACCCAAAAAAACATCACTTTCTGTTTGTTATTTAACTTAATTTGGATAAATTCCAGCTCTGATAATTAAAATGTTGACTGTCATGTAATGAAAATAGCCATTTGCAGAGCGGGTGGTGAAATGCTCCTTTGTTGACCAGAGGGGTAACTTTTAAGGCATCTCAGAGGTAAATCGACAGTTGGGCAATCTATACCATGGGACCTTTGTTGCCATGCTAATAGTATGAAAAATAAGAATAGGTTTTACCCTCTCTGGCAATCAAGCAGGTGTTAAGTTGTTCAAACATCAAATAGACACAATCTTTCAAGGAATCAAGTCTGCATTAACCTGGTGTAGGCCAATCAGTTTCAAAGAAAATGCGTATATTTAATTATCAGAGCATGCTTGTTTGAATGTTAACCACAAGTACGTATGGTTCATGCAGACTTGATTCCCTGCCAAACGTATCTCTTTGGCGTTTGAACAACTTCATACCTGCTTGATTGCCAGAGAGGGTAAAGCTGATTCTTATTTTTCATGGCCGTACAATGTTTTGGAGAGTTCGAAGCTTTGGCGATGACATGCAGTTGGCAGTCCACGTGACCCGGTTTGCATTGTCAGTCCGGCTATTATGCTGTCCAGAATGTAAGCAGCGTATCGTATTCTGAAGGCATTTGCATCTCTTTTCGGTCTGGAATGTATGCATTCCACAAGACTTCCTCTGCAAAAGACACAATGGTAAACTACAGAATTGTACTCTGACATGCCCATGTCGAGAATGTATGTTTTGTGCTGCTACCGGAGAGTATGCGTCTTTGACATTCTGTAATGGTTTGGCTGTTATAGCTTGAACATTCTCCCGGGATGAACCCCATCTTGCCAGGTCTCAGAAACTAAGCAGGTTTGATTGAGCCTGGGTAGTGCTTGAATGTGTCAACATCATGCACAACAAGGTAGTCACAGATGGCTGCCCAGCTCTGCAGTGAGCAGCAGATGGCAACATCCGTTATTGTACTGTGCATCTATGCTCCTGTGTCTACTACGCTCCACACCTTCACGAACCCATACTGACCAGCGTGCTGTCGTGCGGTCGCATAAACCCCCACAATCCACGCAGCATGTGGAGGCTCTCATCCAGCAGTGGATCGACAAAAATGGTTGTAAATATAAGCATGGATCATGCCTGTTGAACTGGGGCTTTGTGGTGACAAGCGTATTTTACGATTCCTCTGACTCAAGTTGAGCAACGCTAATTTGATTCCGAACTTGACCTAGGCTTTCGTTTGCTAAGAGGTAAATGTGCAGCACTGCAACTGCTCGATAACATCGGTCGTGGGGAAAGGGCCTCCACTAGAGGGAGCTCTAGAGAGCCCCTCGAGGGTTCTTGGCCTACTCTTCCACACTCGTCAGACGTATGTTTGTATGTTACTTGCTGACCGGCCCATACTGGGCATCTGTGGAAAAAAAGCTTCATAGCTCATCGGATTCCTCCTGCAGTTTAAATAAAGATGATTATTATTCTGGAAATGTTGAACTTATTTCGCACCGTACGTAGCCAACCGCTCTAATTAGACAACTTGGAAGATGTGCGGGTTACCTACACGTTAACTCAGTTTACCCCAGTTAACTGCGGTAAAGTGCGGGTACAGAAAGCGAACCGAGGTCACTCAGAGGGCAACAAAGTAAACTAAACTATCATTTTTATTTTATTTTACCAGATAAAGCCCACTGAGCTATGTAGATCTTTTTCGGAAGCGACCTGGCCACAAATGATAGCCCAACGAAGTGACTTATCACGTGGACATTTTATTGCAAGCCAACTCCACTAAACGCACGTTGATTCTAAATGTGGAGAGAAAAACCGGAGGAAAATCTTGCGCGACCAAGGGGAGAACGTGCAAACTCCAAATATACAGCAGATGTCGGAGTCGGGATCGAACCCACGACCTCCTGTATCCCAGGTGAGGTAAGGTAACATCTCCTAGCCACCACGATCATCATGATGATGATGGGAGACACGCAAACTTCAAATATATAGCAGATGTCGGGGGTCGGGATCAAACCCACGACCTCCTGTATACCAGGCGAGGTCGTTAACATCTCCTAGCCACCGTGATGATGATGATGAGAGACACGCAAACTCCAAATATACAGCAGATGTCGGGGTCGGGATCGAACCCACGACCTCCTGTATCCCAGGCAAGGTAGGGTAACATCTCCTAGCCACCACGATCATCATGATGATGAGACACGCAAACTCCAAATATACAGCAGATGTCGGGGTCGGGATCGAACCCACGACCTCCTGCATACCAGGCGAGGTAGTTAACATCTCGCCAGCCCTGCAATTTCTTTCCTACGCCACTGCCAGTGGAAGGGCCTCCGCTAGAAGGAGCTCTTGGCAGAGGTGGTAGTATCCACGCTCTACCCCTACACACACGGACTGCCGATCAACTGTGGTGTACCTAATGATACGTTAGGTACACTCCGATACAATCGTTCTTACGTGAGTTTGTGTGTTCAACGTCTTTTGTCACCGTACGTAGACGATCATGCTCATCGAACGAAGGACAACAAAATTAACACAAAAAGCTTTTCTCAAGAAATGAATCGGTTTCGACCTTACAGTGTCTCATCAGTAGCCAGACATGGCGCTAGCCACGCTTAGTCCAGCACGTTCTGTTGTGATGGCCTTAATAGGTTCTCGCTAACTGCACTTGTCTCAACCGTCAATTACATAGCTGTAGCCTCATTGTACTTTCATTAATTCATTCAACAAATATAGTCCATTATAATTTCCAATTGATTGTGCCGTACGCGACGATTGTCCGTGTGCTAATACGCAACTCGAATTGAGAGAAAAGTTGCTATTATAGTAGGAACTTTTCTCTCAATTTGAGTTGCTCCAGATATGTATCTGGAGCTGAGATCAGCTTGCATAAAACGATCGTTTTCTCACATGTCGCTGATGCAGCTACTCCATGCCAGCTCTGCAGTATTATTCCACCAAGTCAAAACACGTCAAGCACACACACGCGAGACGTGCAATGTCGTTAATGCCTAGGTCACGACTTTACATTTGCCCTCTTGGTTGCGTCACTCCGCACACGTACTCAGAATTTTCCGACAGCCACAGCTGAGAGCGAAAATGCCGTGGCTTCAGCGTGCAGGCCACACTCCCTCCTTGACAGCTGCACGTAGCCTGTGGTTCTCAAGTGGAATTATTGAATGTTCGAAAGTGCGTTCACGGTAAATCTCTCCTAAATGCGCAACTCCAGATAACCAATCGCGTCGTCGGTGAGAATGTAAAAAAAAATCTGAACACGCGGGCATTGCGTCTCCTGCAGGTATTCGTCTCCACGTAAAAAAACAAAACAATATCTTACGAAACCCATCGGCCGCACGGCAAAGCCTGACTCTGCTGATGAGACACTTTTTTTCATGAAACTAGTCCAGGGTATTGCTTGCCTTGAAACAATCCTGCTGAATTTGTGTTCCCAGAAGGCCGTGCGGCTGATGGTATTTGAAATTTAAAAAAATGGTTTAAGTATAAATGGATGTGTGAAGGAAGACGTATTGTCCGCTCATTTGTTTTGCTTTCTAAATGTGACGTGCATCCAACATTGCCAAGAATTAATAGTCTACAACTGTTCGTTTTGATCAAACAAAAAAAACATCAAAGAGCAATCAAGTGCAGAGCCGTTGTTCTTTTCACGGTTGATTTCAATATTCGAATATAAATTTACGTGCAATACACGCGCCGTGAATAATGTGCTGAAGTTATTTTATCGCCTTGTTGTCAACTTGCCTCGCCTCTCTCTCCTCTCCTTATTTGCCCTCTCGCTGCCTGCAGTGCAGCACACACGGCTAGTCCCTTTCACGCCTCACATCGATGCATGTTTTCACACGTGATGAAGTTAACGTGAGACAGGATTTCTTTGACCATGACCCCACATCACCGTAACCTGGTGTGATTGTGTTTCACAGTTTTATATTTAAAAGTACGTCACCAATCTGTGAAGGTCTCCCATGTAAAAACATGTACTCGTTTTAATATTCTGTAATGTTATTTATATACATAGAGTATATTTAATTAAACACTCTCTGTATATGAATGGATATATATACTGAGTACAGTATATTGGACAATTCCTTAAATCATCAAATGTTTTGATGATATTCCGTGGGGAGTCGTGATTCAATCTTGATTTGAAGCTTTCGTGACTGCAGGAATCCATACTCTTTGGTTATTTCGGTAAAGTCACGTTGGGTAGAAAATAAAATAAATCACGACGTTTCGGGCTCAACACAAGCGTCCGTCATCAGTAGTGGTGCAGTCATTCGCACACTGCACTGTGAACCCGGTGACCTGAGTTCGATTTCCAGCCACAGTTAGTACCAGTGGCATTAGTGATATTCACGTCTATCCTGGGCCCCCTGTATCAACGCGCGCAAACCAGATAGATAAAATATGGTCATACATCCTCCATATCTGACACTGTTATTCATTTATCATTTTATTTCTATTATTTTTCCTTTTATTTTTTTTATTTTCACCTACGTGACTTTACCGAAAAAACCTAAGAGTATGAATCCTTGCAGTCACGAAAGCTGCAAATCTAGAACTGTTATTCAACCTTCAGCCCACCAGCAGATTGACCAAGGGCTAGAATGTATAATTATAATAATGTATTTTTGGGGTATTTCGGTAAAGTCACGTAGATACAGTAGGTTCAAAGAAAATAATAAAAAAACGACGACGTTTCGATCGCAACACAAGCGATCGTCATCAGGCGACTGCTTGTTTTGCGATCGAAACGTCGTAGTTTTTGTTATTTTCTTTGAACCTATCTACGTGACTTTACCGAAAGACCCAGAGAAGATGAAGTACTGCAGTCACGAAAGCTTTTAAGTCAAGATTATAATTGTGATTATTAGTATTATGTGAGCCATTGCAAATAAATACGACACCTTGCATATCTGGACATCAAGGCCGTAGTAGCCATGGAGTCAACATTGGGGGGGACCAAATCTTCCAGGGGGTCTGGGGGTCCCCCCTCAGAAAAAAAATCTAAATTTGAAAACGAATTTCCTGCCTAAAATATAAAAAAAAATCACTAACACATAGGATGGACTTTTGATTAATTTTTTGCAATAATGTCTAATAGTGTATTGTATTACAATGCTCTGTTTTTTTTACCTTTTCTTGTTTCATTGTATGTAATGGAAGAGATTAGGGATTCATAAAGTACAACCATAACCACAATCATATAAACAGAAATATATTTTATAACAATATATTGGGGGGGGACATTTTGAGCATATTTGAATATTGGGGGGGGGTGTCCTCCCAATATATTATAATTACGGCCTTGCTTGACATTATGTAAAACGAAACGTTAATATGCCGAAGCTACATTTTACATATTATAATGAAACAATTCTGGCATCAACACAGGTCAGGGTTTTTGCAAGTTGAAACCTTCTAATGAACAAAGTTCATCATAAATACCCGTGTCTGCCGTGGTCAGCAACTTGGGTTGGCACAGAGAACATTTCGGTGCATTTATGCAGCTCACTGGGAGTGAGTGGGGGGGGGGAGCGGTGGAAATCGAAAGTGGTGGTATCGCAGATGCAATTGCTGTGAAGCAAACACGATCAATGAGAAGCGTGTAAAAGATAGCGAAAACTGTGGCTTAGAGGGCCGACAAAGCTTAAGGAGTGTCCGTCCAGACTGTAACTCTGCTGCCAAAGCCATAAAGCACTGGCAATTGGCAATTACAGGACTCGATGTCAAACATTACCTCGGTGTGACTCATCTTTATCACTTCATCGTTGGTCCCGTGAGGACGATAGCAAAGTCGCGAGCGCTCGTGGTCGTATTTTCGCCCTGCACACGGGCAGCGTAACCCCCCGGCACGGCTGTCAATCCGGCCGGGTGACTCGGCGCTAGAGGGAGCGGCTCGCACATCGGAAGGTTTACGAGTTCGACTCCTGGTCGGGGAGGGGGGGAAGTCAACTCAGCCCATCATCCTACCAGGGTCGATAAAGTGAATACCCGTTTGTGGTGAAGTCAACGATGGAGAAACTCACTACGGCCCTCGACTTGACTTTTGGTCATCAGCGTTGCTGTGGCACCTTCTGAGATGTTTTAAACACAACCGTGAAATCACAATGTCTTCATAATGCACTGCAATTTGTTTTGTTGTTTTATGATTCACATTACCCTGATTATCCTAATATGGTTGCGTACAGTATTTTGGTTTCTCAAGATACACCTGATGTAGAAACATCTGCAGACACAAAATGTCATGGCTTGACACATGCCGTGCCAAATGTCAGATTTGGAAAAACACTACACTTGACAAGCAATCTATAAGTGAAAGCTCTTCCTATCTGAGGGCTTCACAAGCACATACGTAATATATTTTACGTGCTAGGAAGAAGAGCCATTGCCATAAACATCCCCTAGTTTATATTTTTCCCGTTTAAGGCCACATTAATGAGATCTTAACCCATTGCAGGTGATTTAATCATCGGCAGTACGTGAATATGCAGCACTAAAGTGTGAACCATGCATAGAACATTGACTCTCAACAGGTATCCACTACGATCAAATGTAACATGCTCCGTTCCTTTATTCGCCAACAATGTCCAAACTCTCCATGGCTACCCCACGATGGTATGTGCCCACGAATCGACTGCAGTCCACAGAAATATGCCAGCCTCTGGCTTACAAGCTGCTCATTCAAGTGTGTAATCTGTCCCGGTATGTGCGCGTGTGTGTGCGTGATGCATGCAGCCACGGGGCAGCCCTGCCAACCCTGAATAGACTCTGCTCGTGCATTCACATGGCCCTGAGTTAATGTTTTGGGAGGCAGGAATTTGCATTAATATGATTATACTGGCCCAGGGCGAAGAAGTCTACCTTTTAGTTTTAAAGGAATGCGCATAATGGATTTGTACAGCGGTGTGTTTGGAAAGGCATCCGTGGTGCGTTTGCAGAGACGAAATTAGAGCTGCATGGAGTATTGCATGAAGCTTTCGTGACTACAAGAACCCATACTCTTTGGTTCTTTCGGTAAAGTCACGTAAGTACAAAATAAATCACGACGTTTCGGGCGCAACACAAGCGTCCGTCATCAGGTGAGAAAGCATGCTTTCTACCTAAGTGACTTTCCCGAAAGAACCAAAGAGTATGGAGTATTGCATTGCTTATGCAGGCACTTTCACAGGCCCCTATGACTGTTAAGGCACTTTAGCAATATTTCAAAGATAACAGAGGCGATGGCCAAATCACAGGGAATGTACCCCAGTCTCGTCACATTTCGGTAACTAAGGATGTTTGGGTCTGGATAGTGCCTAGGTGAATAGAGGAAATTGGAATATTAATAAACGTTCTCATTGTTTCAGCTGCCGCGCCGGGATATCAAAGCGGCTACCTCTGCATGTATCGCGGTGGTCCATTGTGCAAACAATTAGACCACAGCATCATTCAGCAGCAACCACAGAGCCGCTAATATTGAGAGCCACTTTGAACGGGAACGTACAACAAACCACACGGGCATGGTTAAATGTGAGAGCCAGTGCTGTGCACGTCCTGGCCATATCTAACAAACAAAAAGAAAGACTAGATTTGAAGTTTTCGTGACTGCAAGGATTCATACTCTTTGGTTTTTTCGGTAAAGTCACGTAGGTAAAAATCATGATACAGTAATTTTGCTGTGACGGTTCCACCTGAAGACGGAAGCTTGTGTATAGTCGACCCTAATAGACCAACAGTTAAGCAGCGGTGAAGTAGCGGTAACGTACGTGACAGGCACGACTCAGGGGCCTTAATTTCTCACTTGATATCTTCCAGAACGCTGCGAGGGGGACCGGCCTGGAGTAGGCATTATCAGCGCAAGGCACGACCACTAGAGTATGTGTAGTGGGTCAAATTCAGGCGCACACTGGACTTTGGAGGCAACACTATTCATCAGCTAACACAACAGGTAACACTTCACATAACAACTTAAGGTGGTAGCCACCGTTCCTAACTTAGCTAACCCACGGGGGGTACTACATCACTGGACCAGGACAGCCCAACACGCTGTCTGGTCCACTAGCAGAGAGCGGAGAGCTTCATCCCAGAGATGACCCAGCAGACCAGCCCTGCTCTCCGTCCACGACCCGCTTATAACCACTCCGGCGTGGCCGGCTCCGCCCCAGGACACGCCCCCCTTCCCGATCCTTCTGGAAGGCCCGAACCCCAACCACGTGACCCCCCCCCCCCCCCCTGGGGCTCCTGTCCCCCCCCCCGTTACCCAGTCACATGTCCTGTTGGGTTCACGCAGAGTGTCACGGCCCGACACGACCCCGTGACACCTGCCTACAGCCCCCATACCGAGCCAATACAATGTCGTGTCGTTCTACGACACTACTGTTCTACGACACTACATATGTATGTATGTTGAATTTAATTCGGACCGTACGTAGCCAACGGTGCTAAATCGGAGGTGCGTGGAAGGAACAATAAACTAATACATTTTGACTTAAAGCTTTCGTGACTGCAGAGATTCATATTCTTGGTTCTTTCGGAAAAATCACGTAGAAGGGAAATAATAAAATAATATAAATATAAAACACAAAAAACAGTTAGTTTTGAAATCAGTACAAGGTATCCCTGTTCACAATAACAAACCTATATTAGTGTACCCTATTAAAACTGAGTGAAAGTTTGAAAACAAAATAATTACGCAAATATAATCATGGCAAAATAATTCTCAGGACAGCGTTGCGGAATGATCCAGCTGAAACGAAGCACTGATACGACTCTACGTGGGTGCATTAAGGGGCCGTCCATAAATGACGTCACGCGATTTTGAACGATTTTTGACCCCCCTCCCTCCGTCACACGGCGTCACAAAAAGTCAGACCCCCCCCTAAATATGATGTCACAAAGCTCTGCCCCCCCCCCCCCCACGAAAATAAAACATGCTTCAAATCGCTTTAAACTATTGTCATTGAAGTGCGTATTTAATGTGGCGCTGCACTCTGATGTTGTAGGAGAAAACATTTATTAAAAAGTCTATTTAATTAAGCGGAACGTGTTGTCTATATTTATTGAAAGTTGCGCATTTTTACGTGACGTCACATTTCTCAAACCCACCTCCCCCCTCGTCACACATCGTCACAAATGTCTGACCCCCCCAGGTGCGTGACGTCATTTATGGACGGCCCCTAATGTCTTGTAACCATGAAGGATGCGACTGGGCAGTTGAAGGCAGTCGCCCTCCAACAACTGCTGAGGGTAGGGGAACAACACTCAGAACAAGGAGTGGAGCATTCGGCGGATACAACGCAGCAATGTGGCACAGGTGGTGCATCTGCCGGTCATCTCAGCCAGTCAACACATGGCACCTGGGTCTGTCCCTTGACGTCCTGGCAGCAGCGAGCCTTCCACACGTCACGTGATGGTCACAAGTTGCACCTAGCCTGGCACAAACGTCCTGGTGACGTTACCGCCACGTGGTGATTGTTGTCACTGTAATCAGTGTGTTCATTTTCAGTTTTCATTTCTCGAAATAGGTACAAAGTTGATCTTCTACCATGTTATTCCCATAATGAAATGCAAGGATATCCATATGCAGATACCCCAGTATTAAACGTCGTAAGCAAAGCACATATGAGTTACGATGGACTACGTATATGAATAGAGTGTTAAAAGATATAATAAGTGAATTGAGAGTGGTAGGAAATATGCAGAGGCTTCAAATTAAAATGTTGATCTCTCATTGTTTTCCCCCAAAACTAAAATAACTTCACGGGGTATTTATAATTAGATCGCCCCGATTATATTCTAGACAATCGTGGCAGCAACTTGCTCCAACATAACTCCAAATAAAAGTCGTCTTGGTGTTATGATGTAACGCACATTCAATTATCGCAGTCCCATCTTGTACTAAACAAATAAAAATACAACGATAAACTAGGCTCAGATTTTATGAAAGAACCCCATAACAAACATTGGACTGATCGAATCTCAGGTGGCCCTCATACCTGCAATATGATATTCCCATTATTGTGTCTGTAAACATAGCACTGTACATCATACATTTCCAATTTATTATGCTACCAAAGCACCCACAATGTGGCCGAATTCATTAGATCTCAGAAGCTAAGCAGAGTTGAGTATGGATAGCGCTTGGATGGGTGACTACCATGGATAAAATAGGTGTTATAGGCTGCTGTGGGTCCAGTTTGCAGGCATCAGAGAGTAGTGCTGCAAAAGCCATTGTTCGATTTAATTATGTTCCAAATTCTATGCCCCCCCCCCCCTGCCTTCGCCAACCCACACTGAACGGCGTTGTTAAGTATGGTCAAATACATCCCATGAATGCCATGCAAGGCGTGGGTAACCACTCATCCAGCAGTGGATTAAAAAAAAAAGCTGAACGTGTACACATCCAATTTTAATGGGATTTGTTGTATCGATTTTCCCACAATGGTCATTTGCATTAATGCGTTGCAACTCCATTGATTGGTATGGCATGCAGCCTTGATATTAAGACGCCCTGATTTACTCTCATCTCTAAACTCTCGCTTGATCCTCACCACAATTTCACAACGCATGTAATCATCTCACTGCACTAACGTTCTCTTGGTTATGTTGAGCAACTATGTTAAAAAAAATAGGTCATAAAATATAAATAAGCGCTGAGTAACAGATTCACAGTAGAAGGCGATGAATGCAGAATGGATGCCGCTAGATCTTCACGAAAAATGTTGATGGAGGGAAAAGTCATGAGCAGCAGAGTAGAGATTTTCCAGGATTTAAGATAAATATATAACCTATTATACAGAAGGCCTCCTCTTATCCGATTGGCATGGTTGGTGACGTATGATGTGAAAGTTCAACATACACACGTATGACCCTGTTACCCAGAGCTTCGCTGTAAAATCCATGAAAACTCCTATTATCCGTGGCCCTATTCTTCCTATATCTGTGATTATCTACAAGTATTCCCATCCTGCTTTGCAAATGTTTGTAGATAAGAGGAGTTCGTCGGAATATGAACCCCCTTACCTGCAACTATCTGCGGAATTTCCCCTTCTGCTTTGCAGGATGGCGTCCTACTATCCGCAGTTTATTCACGGATGAGAGGAGTTAATTAAAAAAGTAAACCTATTATCCACAATTATACACGATTTTTTGCAGCGGATAAGTGGCGTAATATACCAGATAACACCCGCGGACAATAGGATCCTGCATATTTTGTCCCGCACATCACCGCAGGTAAGAGGAGTTCTCCGTGTAACATCGCACCGATACATTTGACTGGCAAAAAAAACGTGTTTGTGACTGAGAAGTCTGTGACGGCATGTGACTCGGGTCTTGCATTTCTAGTTTTACAGTACCGGTATGGGGAAGTAGGTCAATTGAAATGTATCACATACCATCGCGGTGTAGTGACAGGGACCACGTGGCTTTTAATTACACATCCTCAGGCCGAGTCACCTAAAATGGAACTACCGCTGGTCCACTTTGAATGCCAATCGATAGCTGTACGATGATTTCTCTCGATAAATTAATTACTGAAAGTGACCGGGTGGCTCAGAGGGCAAATGCCACGCGGATGTCAGTGAACCAACGCTGCCGAGATCCGAGCTTCAAGTCCCCTCGCTCTGAAAGTGGCAGCGCGTCCTTACGCTCTTTCAGAGGTCAGTCATAATCTCAAACGGTAGTCCTGACTTTGGAGTGGGTGAACGTTCTATGTTCCATGACAAAGACCAATCTATCTCATGAATTACAACTTTAACTTCCCACCGATTAGATTGCCGACCACGTGATGCTTGTTTTACAATCCGTAACAATGGCAATTGGTTACCCACGAAAGCCTCGCTGGTAAGCCTCACTGAGTCCCAAGACTCTTTGTTTTATGAGGGTCCTGCATTGAGATGTTTGGCCAATTCCATTTCGAGTGTTTGTCGTGAGGGTGGAAACTTAAGTTATTCAGAGACAATTAACACACAGACGAGGAGTTGCAAAGTCGCACACAGAGATAATTATATGCACAAAAACTCAATGTGGTATTGTGGACCAAATCTAGCTGTGGACCATACTTATTGTTGGACTGCCATCGTCAAAGCCCAAACAGGAGTGTGCCTACAGCACCTGGTATGCACCGGTGGTCACTCGAACATCTAACCAGGCTCGACTTTGCTTAGCTCCTGACACTCAGGGAGATCGAGCACGTTCAGGTTTTTTTCTTCTTGGTTCTTTCGGTAAAGTCACGAATGTTCAGACAATTCAGACTCTGTCTTCTCGACAGACTTGTTCTCCACCTGAGGACGGCTGCTTGCGTTGTGGCCGAAACGTCGTGAGAATAATTTTATTATGTTTAATTTTTATTATTTTATTATTTCCATTCTACGTGACTTTACCGAAAGAACCAAGAAGATGAATCCCTGCAGTCACGAAAGCTTTAAATCGAAACACGTTCAGGCTGATTTGCAGGACTTGAACTCACATGCTCGTGATTGGCAGCGGGCATCTCTACCAGCTGAGCCAGAGTACACGTATGTGTATTTTTTTATTTTAATAATGCCATCACGTGTGATGAGTTAATTACATGAGAAACGACTGACTTAGCAAATGAATGAAACCCTTTCAATCACTGCTTGCATCGTTGTGCTTACGTATATGTCATTGAGAGAAATTGACCTAAGTCCACAAGTGGAAGGAGACACGAGATACCATCTCGTGCAGGTGAATATTTATTTTGCCTTATTACCTTGCCCTTAGTTCCCAAATGAGCCCCATCGTTCTGTGGAGCCACATTCAGCCAGCACGCAAGTATAAAAATGCGATACTGTAATAATAGCAACCTACTACTGCATGCGCACTGCCTTTTCGAGATAAAGAGTGGGATTAAGCAACCGTCAAAAAGAACGAAGGGAAGAAAAAAAAACATCAACCGCCTGATCTGTAATAACAAAAGAATGTGTTTTTAAAGTGACCACAACAGTTTGTTTAAGATGGGCTTAGAAAGCCACGTGATTTTTTTTTGTGGCAGGAGGAATGCGTATGGCCCAGACCGCAAGCAACAGTGAATTGTTGCATACATGCATACACAAAGAACCCCCGTGTAGCCTTAACAGACTGTCGGGGGCAAGTGATGTTAGCGAGTACCTATGAAGGCCGGCACGGCACACGAGGGGGTGGGTGGCCAACACCACGCCTGTCCGCCTTTGTCTCCCTAGTGGCGATGATTACACATCGTACCAGATACTAATTTGAGGCTGAGCCGACCTAGGGGAGGCCCAGGACCGGGACCGGTTCAGATAATCGTCAATGATGTTGGCCGTGAGCGGGAACCGAACCCGGGTCGGTCAGGTTTGTAGCGCAGCGTGCTAACCGCTACACCACCGCTCCCCATAATACACACACACACGCGCACTCACACGTGCCTTTGCGCACGCACAATCATACGATACTTCGTACGATATTTCCACGGCACGGATGGCAAGTGCTCGTCCACACGTGCTCGTGTGATGTGTACATTTTTATACGATGCGCATTAACTTATCCTTCCGTAAAAATGTTTGTGCGATATTCATGAATAAAAATAAACACAGCCCTTTGTCAATCCACCAAAATATTGGATGAAGGCCTCTCCCACGCTGTGTTGATCGTAGGGGTTCATCGACCATACTTCATCGAACTGGGCAGTGCGGGTTGGTGAACGGAGGGACCGATCACCCTTTCAGATATCACTTGCTTGAATTTGTCGTGGCTGGGAATCAATCTCAGGTCCAGTGGCGTTGCAGTGCAGCGCTGTGTGGCTATCACTTCACCCACCCTTCATGCTACAATGTTTAAAATGCTAATGTCTGCATTATCAGACCGTGTAATCATTCAAATCCAGCCGAAACTATTCTACTCGTATGTATGTCAGCGATTGTAGAAAAGCAGCTGGCACGTGACATCTTGGACAACATTCATCATCAGATTAATGCCAATCAAGACAACTGCTCCTGAAACTTTTCTTTGTCTGTCGGGCAGTGGTTTCTAATCTCAAGTGGCGAAAGTTTGCTGAAATAACACAGCCATCGAGGCTGCGTGTCACAATATAAGCAGTAACACAGAAACACGCACAAAACGTGGCGCTAACGAATGCCTACTCGGGGTAGTAATAGGTCACATGTAAACACGTTCAATAACGCAGTCGATTCAAACACGCATTGCCAAAGTGCAATAATTAAAACGAGCAATGCAAACGCATGCAATGAATTGGGGGGGGGGGGGCGATGTGTATGATCTCCCTCCGAGTTCCTCTTCCGAGGGTGAATCCACACACGCCGTACGAGGCGGCATATGGTTCCATTCATCGCCAGGAGAGCAGCGTAGACTACACGAAGCGATTCACACTCACACACACACAAAGCGAGCCACTCACTCAAACACAGACACGAACGGCCTTACCTGCGAATGAGACCAAACGGATGAATATCGGGGGTGAGTTTGGGGGGGGGGAGGCTAGAAATAAATAAAAAGTTAACACGTTTTACCCGGAGCCTCAGCCACGCTCATCTGCATCACGCAAAGAACCCACGCGCTGCGCAGCTCCTGATCTCGCCACAACTCGCACGCTCACACACTCACACAACGCACGCGTGCACGCGCGCACTGTGGGCCATTCATGGCAGTCACACAATGCACCCCCACCACCCCATCCTCCTCTCTCCGCTATTGTACGGCGGCTTCCCAGCAGAATGCTGACCTCTGAAGGGGAGGCGGGGCCGCTGCTGCTGCCGCTGCTGCTGCCGCTGTTGCTGCTGCTGCTTAGCCTGGCACGAGTTAATAATGCATCGTGCCGAGAATAAGAGCTTGCATTGCCTCTGTTTCACCGGAGCCGCGCCACAAGTAATGTGAGTAGGACACACGAACGAACTCCTGCCCCGATAGAAGAAACAAACAATGTACAGGTCAAAAATTCATCACATTGACAGGTGGTAAAAAGCATTCATTCTATTAAGGTGTTTTTTTTAGATAAGTACGGTTGACATGGTCATCGTCTGTAGGTGCGTGGCCCATTCACCTTTCCGTTTGATCTCTCCAACCACCTTAGGAGCACTCACAAGATGTTTCAATGGACAGGCTTAGCAAAGAGGAGGTCCCTGATGCGAACTCCTCGCTGATGTTTTGGATCTCAAAGCCTCTTTGTCTTCCCACGATGATCTGCTTCTTCAGCCGTGGCAATGACGACGCACCAATTAGTTCTGCCTTTATTGAGATAGCTCAAGTCTCGATGCCATGTGCCCGGTTGCATTTTGTTTATTCGTTTCGCTGAATATTCGACGCATTTTCTGCCAAAACGTAAACGTTGTACGAACCGGCCAATACGCAGGCATATGGCAGCGCGTACGTAAGAGAAAAACACATTCTGTAATCTTATTGTTAATGTAATAATTCCAGAAATAGTATCAATCGTAAAATAATTAAAATAAACAAATAACACTGCACGTACGGCCCCTTGGTCAATACTTCTGCTGAATGAATGACTCTTCACGGCGTGCTGACCGTGGAGGCTGCTTGACCAAACATCACCACGCCGGTTAATGCAGGACTGTGTCGTGAAGCGGGAGTTGGTTCAGATGGTTAGCACTGGCCAGGAATCAAACTCAGGGCGACGGGTTCACAGTGCAGTGCGCT
This sequence comes from Lethenteron reissneri, assembly GCF_015708825.2. Taxonomy (NCBI): domain Eukaryota; kingdom Metazoa; phylum Chordata; class Hyperoartia; order Petromyzontiformes; family Petromyzontidae; genus Lethenteron; species Lethenteron reissneri. Next base: position 6,238,283 of record NC_083814.1, read on the forward strand.
GACCACTGCACCATTGATCCATCACTCACCACCCCCTTAAAAAAAACAAAGACAAAGATCCCCTGTATAGCCTCAACAGACTGTTGGGGCAAGTGCTGTTAGCGAGCACCTATGAAGGCCAGCACGGCACACGAGTGGCGTTGTTCACACATCGCACCAGGTACTCGTTTGAGGCTGAGTCTACATAGGGGAGGCCCAGGACCGGTTCAAATAATCGTCACAGGGTGTTGGCCGTGAGCAGGAATCGAACCCTGGTCACTAGGTTCGTAGCGCAGCGCGCTAACCGCTACACTACCACTCCATCCCCTCTATCCCCTCCATTCCCTCCATCCCCTCCATCCCCTCCATCCCCTCCATCCCCTCTATCCCCTCCATCCCCTCCATCCCCTCCATCCCCCACAACACGAAGCATTGACAATAATTTCGCCTGGCCGTGGTGGTGCACGCCTGTAGTCGAGCACTGTGGAGGCGAGGGTTGGCGTGTCACACTAAGTGTTCTCTTGCAACTCCCTTCCTGCGGGTGCAGAGGTGGTTTCACACTGCTGGCTCGCCAGGACAAGTCGGTAGAGTGCAGCGAAGTGCGCCCCAATTGTACGCGTCCCTTCCGTGTGGGATACAGCAGGGGTCGGCACTCTGCGGCTCTTTAAAGACTGCTTCGTGACGTTATTAATGATGACCACCGTTCTCGTATTCACATGCATTGCGGCTCTTGAAAAATTTCGGGTTTTTTTCTAACCGGCTTTTTTATAATTTGGGTTTTGCCGACCCCTGGGATAGAGTGTTGCCCCCTCGCGCGTGTGTGTTTTCCCTGGGCCATCTGGTTTTCGCCCACGTGTGTAAACAATCATTAATGGGACCGAAAGCATCGTAATATATAGATGATCGCAGAGCTTGGGTAATTGTTGGCGCCCGCTCACCACCTGGCGACCTTCCCGCTTGTCTGCAGGTTCATTGCGCCTCTGAGTTCAGTCTTCGAGAGTGAACAAATACCGTGTGGGGCATTACAAGGTGAAAATATTATTTGTATTAAATGGTCGTAATCATATCTAGCAAACGTAACATTTTCAGGTTATAATACTAACCACGTTGGCTTTCTTTTCATACTTGCATGACGCATTCAGTTGAGCAGAGTCAACAAACACAAAATATCACCGCACAATTTTTATACACGGCATATACGATTCGCCTGAAATTAGAACATCAATCAATTTGCCTTGGATAGATTGCATTGACGTGAGATTGACAGCTCCAGTGAGCGAACGTGCTTGGGTGGATGATGACCTACGGGAGACGAAGTGACATCATGATGGCAAATTCAGGCGTCAAATACAAGACAGCCGCGCTGGACCAGACATCATGACATGTGGCCGTATACAACACATTCCTGCAGAGGGGGCTGGTAGGAACGTTGGGTTGCTCGGTCAATGGCCAGGGTCAACGGCGGCGTGGTGTATTCCGCAAATATGCCCGCCTGTGAGGGCGGGCACAAGCCGGCGTGAGTAGGTTAAACGTTGAGTTTTCTAAGGGCACCACGGGGTGACTAGCCCCTCCTTCCCCACCCAGCCCATCCCCACCCCTCTCCTCCCCACCCAGCCCCACCCTCCCCACCCAGCCCCTCGCCACCCTCCCCTCCCAGCCTCTCCCCACCCTCCCCACCCAGCCCCCCCACCCTCCCCTCCCCACCCAGCCCCACCCTCCCCACCCAGCCCCTCGCCACCCTCCCCTCCCCACCCAGCCCCTCCCTCCCCACCCAGCCCCTCCCTGCACGACGGACACAATAATCCCCTGTGGGCTGGTGTAACCAGGAGGTTCCTACCAGTATCAGTGTATACACGTGTGTCAAATACACGATGTATAAATGAGTAAAGGAATGCACGAGGTATGTAAGCGATTCAGTACGTTAAATGTGTATAGATCAACAAATACGGATAATAGGGAGAGGAACTTGGATCAACAGAGTGACAGCCGAATGAGGGAATACCCCGGGGAAGGACATCGATCGAGGATACGTAACGATCCAGGCAGCTCGCGTGCAGGTGGTGCCAGATGGGCGCGTGAGTCGCTTTGCCAGAGCGCGAGAGATGTCGACGACTTGGGAAACCTTCATCTAGTAGGAGATTGGTTATGGCTGATGATGATGATCATAATGATGAGAGGAATTCGTTCTGGCAGAGGGTGGTAAGGAAAGCCATAGAATTTTTGCTGGCTGGCATTTTTCAGGCATGAGTCATCTCACGTGATTGTAATGATTGATTATTCCCAATTCATATATGTTTATAGATTTCATAACACTATATATTTTGAGTGTTTATAGCTCCATAAATTATACTGCATGCACCACAAGCGTAAACACAAATGAATTCATGAACTGATTCGTGACCCCCCAAATGGTGACAATTCATCGGATTGTGCAGCGGGTGTTTAATTACTTTCTCTACAAAATGAAGTCGTGTATATTAATTATTTGCCCGGATATTATTCAATGAGTCATAGTATATTCTGCTTTTGCAAATGGGTTCTAGCTGGGGATGACATATTTCTTTTAGGATTGTTCTTAATGGAGGTTTTTTTGGAAGGAACCCAACGTACGCTTTAATACATAGCAGATGTTATATTACTGTTGGTATATCCACCACTAGAGTGGAATGGTGGCACAGCAGTTAGCAAACTGCGCTTTGACCGCGGCGGCCTAAGTTCAATTCCAAGCCATGGAGAACAGCGGTGGTGAGCGGCTCTTCGATTAGTTATCGGGTTTAACCGCGAATTGTTAAGCATGAATGGAATTTAATCCTGAAGAAGCTTCCATGCCATGGAGTGAAACGTCCGACATCATGCCGAACAAGGCTTGCTACAACCCGAAAGCCAAACCTACACAGTCGTACCATTGGTGAGCGTTCACCAACCCGCACCGAACAGCGTGATGACATACGGTCAAAAGATTTTCCCATGTGCGGTACGATATGTGGGAAAACTGACAAATTACCGTTAATTGTATTATTATAATTCTCATACCTAGTGTTGAGGAATCAAGGGTGAAATAGAATTCATGTTTTCATGTGCAAATGTACAGCCCAGTTGTGTAGCGTAAATGTGACAGCCGTGAAGAGGCTGGCTTTAGGCTGTGGCTGGCTGTCACTTGATCGTACGTCAGTAATCCCCTTGAGGGCCCCCTCAACTGGGCCAACCACTGCACGTAACAAAGTGGAATCTGGAGAGAGCTGTTTGTGAAGTCGACGAAAAATACCAAGCGAGAAATCCTGTGTGCACTTTGCGCAGACACCTGCACGCTCACCAGAAATAGTACTGGTTGGGTTGGGCTTGGCTGATCATAAGTATTTAAGGCTGCTCGCACACACACGCGCACACACACACACGTGCAAATTAATAAGATGTAAAAATACAAATTCCATGCTGCACGCGCGGAAGCTCCAACACACACTAAATGTGACCGCTGTATTTGCATGCACGCGTGCACAAATGAGCACATTTTTATTTTTACTAATGGTTGAGAAATCCCAGACGTACATGATGTTATATTAAACAACGTGACCTCTATAATGTGTATGCGCTTGAACAGACAAAGACAAAAGATTGCCCGTATAGCCTTAACAAACATTTGTGGCGTATGTGTATGTATGTTGAACTTCGTTCGCACCGTACGTAGCCAACCGTGCACCACGCCCGGCCGCCTTTGTCTCCCCAGTGGCGATGTTTACACACCACATCAGGTACTCATTTGAGGCTGAGTCGACCTAGGTTGAGGCCCAAGACCGGTTCGGATAGTCGTCACTGGTGTTGGCTGTGAGCGCAAATCGAACTCTGGGCGCACCAGGATCGTAGTAGCGCAGTGCGCTTAATTGCATGTGTGTACATGCATATGGCTGGGGCTAACATGCGTGGTGATTCATCTGAAATGGTTCCAAACGTCGACTGCACCTTGCACGAGCGCCTGGTGCGATGTCTAAACATCAACACTGGGGAGACAAAGGTGGTCGGGCGTGGTATTAGCCACACCGCTCTGTCGTGCGCCGTGCCGACTTTCACAGGTGGTGGCTGACCGGCAACCCGCGAAGGCTACACGGGGGAACTTTGTATTTGTGTGGCAGTGGGGAGAAGTGGTGTGGCGCTATTGCTCTCTGCGTCACAACAAAAAACAACAACAACAGGCGGCCTGAGCTCGTATCCTGGCCATGGTTGTGTTGATCAGTGTCGCCAGGGGTTTCCCCTAGGTCGACTCAGCCTTCAATGGGCACTTGGTCGCAGTGCGTAAAACGACACTGCTTGCCTACACTACGCCCGCCTCTGTGCGTATCCCTATACAGCTGAGGGGTTTTACATGTGTGGACACTTCTACGTGTTAATATATGGTTTGTATGTTGGTGCCTATGACTAAATCACACAGAATCATGCCCAACCCCATCAAGATCTGGGAAGCTAAGCACGTTTAATGGACAATGATTTTATATGCCACTAACATATGTAACAGTGTTTTAGGCCGTGTGGCTGTGATGTGAGCATCAGAGGGCAGCGCAGCGTTTTCCATTGTTGTACTATACATCTGTGTTCCCACGTCTAAGACCCCGATGTTCGTCGCCAACCCGCATATAAGAAGACTGGTGAAGTACATACAATAAAAAAAACAGGTGGTACAAGCACTGCATTTTAATCAAGGGCTGATTTTTTAAAAAATAGCAGCCGGTCTTGCACGCAATTTTCCTAAACGTTTCATAGGCATCGCCCACCTGTCATTCGTAAGTATCGGGCCATGATCTATCCACTGGTGCATGAAGGCCCTCACCACGCCATCGCCATCACTCTTGGTCACGCAGTGCGACTGTCCATCGGGCTACTGCGCATGAGCTGATCCTGTCCCTCCATCTCCTCGGCCGCCCCCTCCTGTTCTCTCATTTGGCTAACGTCACCGATTAGCAAGGTTTTGCTACGTACGGCGCGAAGGAAGTTCAACAAACATGCCCACATATTCCATCGTTAGTTTTGACCTTCTAACGACGTGTCTTGCCCAAACCCACTCACTTTGCCCGACAGTCAAAATGGTTTCTCAAAGTTGTGTTTGTTCTCTGATCCATGTGTTCATCTTTCTGTCTCGTAGTGTCATTCCGAGCGTGCACCCGTTAACGCTTCTCTGTGCACACCCCAGCTTTTGTTTTATTTACTTCAATGTATTTCACTACCATCCATGTTTCTGGACAACTGAAGTTGATAATGAACAGCAAAGTACCAATGCAGCCATATTATAAGCTAACGAAAAACACTAAGCGAGCACAAAAAATACTGCATACAATTTAATCCTGGACAATTATTCCCACGAGCAAGGGCTCAATGTGTGTCTCAATGCAAACGAAAGGCGCACTGCATGAACGTGAAGTCAATTAAATTTCCATTATTGAGGACTGGAAAGAAAATCTACAGAATGTGCCCTGAGACGTGGACTGCTCAATCTTCCATGGGAGAAACATCTATCGATTCCACCTCTCTGGGGAGCGATCATTTCTCAGAAAGTGCCTGGTTGTGTTGCAGAGTTCATGCGCTTTGGACCATATCCGTTCGCTGTGGCTTTGGGAAGAGAATAATCGAGCGACTTTTTGCTCACAAGCTACAAGAAGAGCGAGAGAGCAGGGTGCTCTTTAAAGATTTAAAAAGCTTGCCATTGGAGCCAGAGTGTGGTGGTTAACGGCCCACAGTTATCATTTCATCATCATGCTTTGCCACGGCCAATCTACAGCTGGATGAAGGTCTCCGCAAGCAGCCACCCGCCTCTCACCATTCTGCGATTAAACAATTCACCGAGCAGCTGCACATGCGCCGATTTCATCGCTCCATCTCCTCCTCCGCCGACGTCCTCTCGGATGCCTTCCATTCCTTGACTGCCTTCTTATTCTTCAGTTTCAGACAAATTATAACTTGGAGGGGGTGGGATGGAGTGGCTGTAAAACTCCACTCAGCTGCAAGGCTTTAGGGTCAAGCACAGCGACAGAGTGGTCTTCAAGGGAGTGAGCACGTCTAATAGGACACGCACCTCGAACGATCAAAATCAACATGTGTGCCTTTGGGGCCGTCCATAAATGACGTCACGCGATTTTGGACAATTTTGACCCCCCCCCCCTCGTCACACGGCGTCACAAAAAGTCAGACCCCCCCTCAAAAAGCTCTGCCCCCCCCCCAAAACCATATTTCCATTTTGAAAATAAAACATGCTTCAAATCGCTTTCAACTATTGTTATTGCAGCGCGTATTTAATGTGGCGCTGCACTCTGATGTTGTAGGAGTGTTGTTATAACAATTAGTGGTTGTTATAACATATCTATATTTAAAGTTGCGCATTTTGATGTGACGTCACATTTCCCAACCCCCGACCCCCTCATCACACAACGTCACAAATGTCTGACCCCCCCCCCCCCCTAGGTGCGTGACGTCATTTATGGACGGCCCCTTTGCTAAGGTATATTATTATGTTGCAGGGCTCTTGAGAGGCGGTGGTGGCGATGCAGCGGCGTAGTAACTCCATTATCACCTCAGGGGGCACTCGGGCAGGTGGGGCCCCCAATATTTGATTTGTCTCGCACGGTCGCAACTTTGGCTATTAACACTGGTCAACACACTTTTATGGCATAAGGTATTCTCACGGTTTTAAGGTATCTTCTTGGTTCTTTCGGTAAAGTCACGTAGAAGGGAAGTAATCTATATATATAAAATCGTAGATGTCTGTCTGTCCGTCTGTGTGTGTGTGTGTGGATTTCGGACCATACGCACTTTCATTGGACGGCGGTTGCCCCTGGCAACGGCTAGCGACGCCTTCGCCGCTTTCATTGGACCTGGCAACGGCTAGCGACGCCTTCGCCAAGGGCTGCAGTTTCATTGGACGGCGGTTGCCCCTGCCAACGGCTAGCCACGCCTTCGCCACTTTCATAGGCTCCGTAAATAATTAAATAATAGCCATTACACAGTATTGTTGGAGCGCTGAGGGGGGGGAGGGAAGGCACGCCACCCGTACCCCGCCTCTGCCGGCTGGACAATTTTGGCGAGGCCGCAGGCTCTGCACGCTACTAGGCCTCCACACCCACCACGCCACTCTGAGGTAAATTCATCAAAGTTTTTCCTACTCTTCACTCCACCCCCACCACAATGTGTGCAATTAATATTACTTTTAAACCCAACGCGCCAACAATCGATTACTTAAATGTTCACTGTACAAATAGTCATTAAGCTGGGTCAGCGTACTGCCAGTCTATCATGTAGACTGTAGCCTGCTTATTAAGCTCGGTGAGCGTACTGCCACTCTATCATGTACACTCTAGCCTGCTTATGAAGCTGACTGCGTGTACTGCCAGTCTGTAATGTGGACTGTAGCCTGGTTATTATAATCGATTCTTTATATGTTCTTTGTACAAATAGTCATTAAGCTGTTTGAGCGACCCCAGTTCGATTCCAACTCACGCCCACCACCGCTGACGATTATTTGAAACGGACCTGGCCCTCCCCTAGGTCCACTCAGCCTCAAACGCGTAACTGCTGTCGTGTGTGAACATCGTCACTGGGGAGACAAAGGCGGCCGGGCATCGTGGATCCAAGTCCCGGGCGAAGCCGGGTCATGTGTATGTGTGTATGTGTTTATGTGTATGTCTGTGTGTCTGTATGTATGTGTGTATGTATGTGTGTGTATGTGTTTGTGTGTGTGTGCATGTATGTGGGTTTTTTTCTATGTCTTTATGTGTATGTCTGCGTGTCTGTATGTATGTATGTACGTGTGTGCATGTGTTTGTGTGTATGTATGTGTGTGTCTATGTATGTGTGTGTATGTGTTTCTGTGTATGTATGTGTGTTATGTGTCTGTCTGTGTGTCTGCATGTATGTGTGTGTGTATTGTGTATGTGTTTGTATGTGTTTGTGTGTTTACGCTCGCATTACACAAATGTGTTGCAGGTCTAAGGAGTTCCTTGCGCAGCATTGCCGCTTTATTATTTCAGTCGTTTACTGCCGTACGCACCCTGAAAGTCGTGTGTGTCTGCAGCAAGCGCGTGTATGTGTACCTATGGACGCGCGCGCGTGTGTTGTGTAGGGGGAACGTTAGTGTAGTGCTTAGCGTGCTGCCTGTGTCTGTGTGTGTGTCTGTGTGTGTGTGTCTGTGTGTGTGTCTGTGTGTGTGTCTGTGTGTGTGCGTGTGTGGTGTGTGGGGAGCGGTAGTGTAGTGGTTAGCGTGCTGTCTGTGTGTGTGTGTGTGTCTCTGTCTGTGTGTGTCTGCGTGTGTCTGTGTGTGTGTCTGTGTGTCTGTCTGTGCGTGTGTGGTGTGTGAGGAGCGGTGGGTGTGGTGCTTAACGCTACGCTGCGCTACCAACCCGGCGAACCCAGTTCCATTCCCGCTCACGGCCACCACCGGTGACGATTATTTGAACCTCCCCTAGGTCGACTCTGCCTCAAACGAGTAACTGCTGTAGCGTATTAACATCGCCACTGGGGAGACAAAGGCGGCCGGCCGTGGTGGATACAAGTCCCGGGCGAAGCCGGGTAGTACAGCTAGTAAAATAATAAAAATAATAAAAATAAAACATAATAAAATTATTCTCACGACGTTTCGGCCACAACGGACCTGCTTTTCGTCGAGGCGACTCTGTCGAGGCGACAGAGTCGCCTCGACGAAAAGCAGGTCCGTCGAGGCGACAGAGTCGCCTCGACGGACCTGGTTTTCTGAGGACGGCTGCTTGCGTTGTGGCCGAAACGTCGTGAGAATAATTTTATTATGTTTTATTTTTATTATTTTTATTATTTTATTACTTCCCTTCTACGTGACTTTACCTAAAGAACCAAGAAGATGAATCCCTGCGGTTTTAAGGTAATTTTGGGGTGCTGATTCCAAATCTGGCATCAGTTTTTGTCTATCACATCAGGTTTTTGAGACATCAAATATTGCATTTTCAATAAAAACTGCAGAAGAAAAATATTAGATAAATGTGGATATCTACATAAAATTATATTATAAACACACTATCCTAAAAATACAGCACCATATTTTAAGACTAAAGCAGTCACTGACTCGCAATAACTTGCAATCATAAGTGACAGAGTTAATTTCGGGTAAAATCAATGAAAATGGGGTATGCCGATAGCATAAAAATGAGATGTGATAGAGCAAATCTGAGATCAGATTTGGAATCAGCACCCTGAAATTAGTCTAAAACAGCTGCAAAAGTTCGGGCCAGAAAAAAACGTCGTCACGCTCACGGTCTCGAACATTTAACGCTGTAAGGGGCGCTCCGTATTCGCGAAATGCAGCCACTGCAACTCCGTCGTACCTTTGCGGAATATAATTGACGCGTAAATTAAACATTTAGACGTCCAAATACATTTAAACCGCGTTTTAAATACGCGTTGTTGTTCTTTGACACTCTTGTTGAAAACGTTATCTCACTGTGGATGTCAAGGGAGGCCCCTTAACTTGTAGCTTTGGCCAACAGGCAGGCGGGATGGCACCCCTTGCTGTGGGAGACATTTATCCAGCAGTTCAACGATCACGGCTGACGACGATGGCGAAATGGTCACGTCGACCTCGTGTTAGTGGACCGTGGCTTGTCAAAGCGAAGCGCGCCAGGCTTTCAAAAAGCCAACGCTGACAACAGGACATCACGACCCCCATCCCAGTGACGCTGACTACAACATGTTTACACGCGCCACTAATGTGAAATAAAAACGCAATAAAAACATTATGCCCCCATTCGTGTAATTGCGCCGCGCTTAAACGCAAGTGTGGGTTGTTCGTAAAGAATGCCCTTCAAATTTCGTGTAAAAGCTCGCGTGGAATCCTGTACAGTGCCCATATATTTATGACCCCCCACCCACTTCATTCAATGACAGAGCCATCAGATATACTGTCGCCGCAGATTAATCATATTTATCCTGCGACATAAACGCTGTCTTAAATACATTGGTGCTCACACAGTGGCTATGCGTGGCCATTACTATACAGAATGCCACGCAAGAGCATCGAGTGTGCGTATATCACGCTGCGCTGTGACATTTATTGATAACATCTTACCTATAAATGTTCCCTGGAATATCAGGAGTTACGGCGTTCTTCGCCGCATTACGCGTTGGAGTAATCAATCAAAGTAGATGCGGAATTTAGCTGATGAGTCAGTCAAGCGTGCATTTCGTTTCGTGTTCCATTTGTTGTCTTCGTTAATCGATAGACTGTCCGGAGGAACGTGAGTTTTGATTAAATAAACAAGCTCAGGATGGAGATTGGGCCACAGGACATGAACACGAGACCGTATTTATCACCACAATTATTTCGTGCTCTAGGAAGACGAACGGCACGGTTGTTATTCAGGCGACAATTCATCCCGAATTATTTTCAATTAATACTCTCGATTCGACGGTGGTATTTAGAAGTTTGCCTCTTGCCTGACAGACTCTAAATAATATCATTCTTTGTTTCTTTCGGTTAAGTCACGTCTAAAGATAAAATAATAAATTAAAATAATAGCATATTACGACGTTTCGATTGCAACACGTAATATGCTATTATTTTAATTTATTATTTTATCTTTAGACGTGACTTAACCGAAAGAAACAAAGAATAATTCCTGCAGTCACGAAAGCTCCAAAATTAATAATATCATTGTTTGAGATTTATATTCTTGGTTCTTTCGGTAAAGTCACATAGAAGGGACATAATAAAATAATAAAAATAACTAATAAAATTCTCACGACGTTTCGATTGCAACACAAGCAATCATCATCAGGTGTGAAAACCACAGCAAGAAAACCGCCACTTTGTTTTGCCAGTTGGCGCTTTGTTATATATATTTAAACAAACGTGCAGTAACAGCTACCCGTGTCGCTGTGCTGCTCTCTGCCGCTCGGCACGTAGCCCTGCAGCCTATAACACTTGGTATGCATAGTGGCCGTCCATCCAACCGGGAGCTTTCGGGGTGGTTTGGTTATATGAACTCATCGCCGAGGACAGGACCCAGGGCCATAGCCATGGAGTCAACATTGGGAAGAGACCAAATCTTCCAGGGGTTTTGGGGGTCCCCCCCCCCCCCCCACAGAATTTTTGTCAAATTTGAAAAGAATTTCCTGCCTAAAATATGAAAAAATTCACCAACACATAGGATGGACTTTTTATTTATTTTTTACAATACTGTCTAATAGTGTATTGCAGAGGTGTGGACTCGAGTCATGTGACTTGGACTCGAGTCAGACTCGAGTCATGAATTTGATGACTTCAGACTCGACTTGGACTTGCATAACAATGACTTTGTCCCACCTCTGAGGTGTGGACTCGAGTCATGTGACTTGGACTCGAGTCAGACTCGAGTCATGAATTTGATGACTTCAGACTCGATTTGGACTTGCATAACAATGACTTTGTCCCACCTCTGGTGTATTGTATTATATTGCTCTGTTTTTTTATTTTTTACCTTTTCTTGTTTCATTGTATGTAATGGCAGAGATTAGGGATGCATAAAGTACAACCATAACCACAATCATATAAACATAAATCTATTTTATAGCAATATATTGGGGGGGGGGGGGGACATTTTGGATGTGTCCCACCAATATTTATTATAATTAATTAATAAATATTAATAAATATTATTATAATTCATAAATATTATCAGGACCTCACAAAGAGGACTTCAAGCCTTAAATTTGGAGCTTTCGTGACTGCATGAATTACTCTTTTGGTTCTTTCGGTAAAGTCACGTATAAAGATAAAATAAATGTAATACTAGCATACGACGTTTCGATTGCAACACAAGCAACCATCATCAGGTATAAATGAAATAGAAACAAAAAATCTAACCAGAAAACTAGCCCCCCATGTAACAACACACTGCGCCATCTAGTGCCCATAGCACACTGCTGTGTGAACTCACTTGCAGCATCCGTATATTTACGCGATCTAACCCAAAATAAACCTGCAATCGTGGATGATATTGGTCGCGCAAGCCGACCTGTTAAACTGAAGACGGCTGCTTGCGTTGTGGCCGAAACGTCGTGAGAATTATTTTATTGTTTTATTTTTTATTATTTTATTATTTCCCTTCTACGTGACTTTACCGAAAAAACCAAGAAGATGGCTTACAGCAATTAGCTCTGCTATGGATGTCGTACCTCCAATTAGCATGGTTGGCTCTGTATGGTGCGAAAACAGGACCCTGCGGGGTGGGCTGGTAGGAATAATACTTAGTACCGGTACAGAGATATCGACCGGGTATAGAGGAGTTAAAGAAAAAATTACTGTATTCTAGTGTAACGTTAATTAAAAGTGTTTGTTTTGACAAGAAACGCTGTGAGATTTAAAGACTCGTAGTCTTTCATTTCCAACACCACCCTCAACACCACCCCTCCCACGGACGGACGGACGGACACATTAATCTATTGGTGGTCTGGTCCACTTCGTTCCTACCAGTATAAGTTCAAATACATAGGTGCATTGCCTTGCAGCAGGGTTATGGGGCCGTCCATAAATGACGTCACGCACCTAGTGGGGGGGGGGGGGGGGTCAGACATTCAGACATTTGTGACGATGGGTGACGAGGGGGGAGTTGAGAAATGTGACGTCACATCAAAATGCGCAACTTTAAATAAATATAAATTTGTAATAATAACACTAATTGTTAAACAACACTCCTACCACATCAGGGTGCAGCGCCACATTAAATACGCGCTACAGTAACAATAGATTAAAGCGATTTGAAGCATGTTTTATTTAAAAAAATGGAAATATGGTTTGGGGGGGGGGCAGAGCTTTGTGACGTCATAAATCAACCAAAAATCGCGTGACGTCATTTATGGACGGCCCCTTAAGCATCAAGTGACCAGTCCCTGCCAGGACGTTCGATAGCTTTACCATATCTGAACGTCCTGGAACATATTGTGCGAAAGGGTTTTGTTAAGGTTAGGCTTTTACATTTCCATTTAGATCCAGATTGAAGGGTTTGCAGGTGCTACGTCACGTAAGCTGTGCGATTAAATAACTCACCCCCGTACCAAGATGGCCGACTGATGACGTAACACCAGTGCTGTAAGATAACTCACCCCCGTACCAAGATGGCCGACTGATGACGTAACACGGCGTGCGATTAAATAACTCACCCCCGTACCAAGATGGCCGACTGATGACGTAACACCAGTGCTGTAAGATAACTCACCCCCGTACCAAGATGGCCGACTAATGACGTAACACGGCGTGCTATTAAATAACTCACTCTCCGTACCAAGATGGCCGACTGATGACGTAACACGGCGTGCAATTAAATAACTCACTCTCCGTAGCAAGATGGCCGACTATGACATAACACCAGTGCTGTAAGATAACTCACTTCCCGTACCAAGATGTCCGAATGATGATGCAATGCAGCAATTCAGTTAAATAACTCGCTCCCCGTACCAATATGGCCTACTGATGCCGTATTTCAGCCGTTGCTATATAATTACGGTCCCTGTACTTTTTGTTTTTTTCGGTAAAGTCACGTAGGTAAAAAAATAAAATAAATTAAAATAAAAACAACTAAATTAAATCACGACGTTTCGGAAGCAACACAAGCCTCCGTCTTCCCTCTACCAAGATGGCCGATTTACGACGTAACCCCAGCCGTGCTATTAAATAACTCGCTACCATACCCAAGATGGCCGACTAAATCACCTTACTAAAGATGGCCGCTCGACGCAGAGCCAATCAACCGTCCCGTCGCCCCATTGGCTGCTCGCGCTTTCACGCATGCGCACAACACGTTGCCTTCATCTCACGTGAGTGTGTGGGGGGGGGAGAGGGTGGTCAACCGCCAATGGCTGGACGCAACATTCCACGGCGCGCTCCCATTGGTCGAGCCAGCGGCACGCGCGCGCCCGCCCCGCCCCCCGCCGCTTGTAAGCCGCTTCGCCATTGCTCCGAGCGAGAAGACGCACGTGGTCGGCTTTCGCCTGATGCGGCGCAGGATTACCACGACCCACGTGTGCGGCACACTGTAGTAGCAGCAGCGAGCAGCTAGCAGCTAGCGGCACGCGGAGAGCACGCGGCAAGCACGGGTCCTTGCAGCAGCAGCAAGCGGCGCTTAATTAAGAGATAATTAACGTCGTGCAGCCTGAGCGCACGGCATGTCGTGGTTGTTCGGGCTGAATCGGGGCCAGGCGCCACCGCCTGTGCCGTTGGACACGGGAGCTGGACCCGGTGGTGGTGGTGGTGGAGCCGGGTCTGGCGCTTCGGGGTCAGGAGACGAGGCGCGGCCCAAGGACAAATGGAGCAACTTCGATCCCACGGGGCTGGAGCGAGCGGCCAAGGCGGCCCGGGACCTGGACGCCTCCAGTGAGCAGAGAGAGAGAGGGCACCGTTGAGACATGGGACACGTGGGAGCCGTCATTGGGATTTGACATTGAGAATGCCATTGGGAGTTTGAGTTTAGAGATGTTTTTCTTTCATTGTGGGTGAATTTCATCCGAGTTGTCAATACAAAGTGCCTGCTGCTCCCGGTCAGTGATGATGCTATCGTGATTTGGGACTGGTTGTCATTGTAAATGCCTTTTGGAGGTCGCATATAACAAACGCACGGTGAAGCACACGGCAAAGGTTTGGCAGAAGGAAGGAAGCGTTTGCGAGGAGTTGTGACCTCTGTGGTATTTGTCCATGACTGTCTGACCTCTTGACCTTGGTGGGATTTCAGTTTGGAATGGTCTTCAGGGATGTTATTAGATGACCTTTGTGATGAGGCAATAGCCCATTGTGGATTGAGCGATGGCAAAGTAGTTGGCACACTTGCGCTATGAAGCCAAGTTGGATTCCCATTCACAAAGTCTGGAGCAATAATCCTATCACTGACCTGCCATGGGGAGCTGCTCATCCGACAGGATTGACAAAGTGTGTATCCAGTGCATTATTAAGAGCCCATTGAGGCCAAGGAAGGCTCTTCTTCGAGATGATTACAAATGTGGGATCACCATTGAGATTGCGTTATTGGGGATCACACTATTGCTCATAGATATTTGCTTTTAGCAATGGCTTTGGTGGGATTTCATTGGGTTGTGTTTTCCATTCATAATTTGTACCCCTTGATACAAGTGTATTTTAGGGGGGTGGTTACTTAGTTCTGTAATTAGGCTTAGATTCTATGTGGGGATGTATTTAATGGATGCAATTGTAGACTGTACAGTAAGGTTTTGCTTGAATTATATTCCAGCTGTGAAATGTATTTGGAACTCTTTTAGAAGTTGTTACTGTCACTGCATTGGCTTTTAGTATATTCGTTTTCATTGGGCATCGGGTTTTTTTTTTTCAAACTGCGTTGGAAATGCGTGTGGTACAAGTTAATTGTGAATGTTGTCTTTAGGAGTGGGGGATGACGCTAAGATTTCCATTTTGAATAGCAATTTTCATTCGGACGTTTACAGATTGCCGTTGTGAATGAATTATTCAAATTACAGTTTCTTTGAAGTTTTTAATTGAGAACGTGTTTAGGATTGGTTTTGTAAGAAAAAAGCGTTTCTCTTGGCGATGCCTGTCAGTGTTACCATTAGGAATGTAATCCGTATTTTAATTGGGGGTCATTATTCGTGAATCATTCAATTGTTGTTTTGGGGATTTGTATTTTGTCTACAGTACATGTGTATTTGTACAGTCCTCTGGCAATGTGTTGTTGGATGATGGCTTCCCCATACCATATTTCACCACGCTGGTCAGTTGGTAAAGGTGAGGAGAATAGACACGTGGGAGCATAGAAGTGCAGTAAAACAATGGATATTACTGCATATCCTTGTGCAGTCCACCACATGGCCCCTATGACAAAATCACCTGGAATATGCCAAATCTCACCGGTTCTCTTGAGCTCGGAAGAATTGAGACCGACTAGTGCTTGGATGCGTGACCGCCATGCCCAGCAGGTCGTGCAGTAATGTGTTAGGATGTCCACCGAAATTGTCTTTGTGATGTGTCGCTTGGAATGCCTTTTCTGTTTTTCATTAGGAATGTCCAGAACCCACACTTTTCACCAGAGCAGCTCCGTCACTGATTCCGTGGTTGAGCCCCTTTTACAGCCACTCGCATCAGGCAGGGGGGGGTGTCAGTGTCGAGGCCGGGTTAATCAAGAGAGGGTGTTGAACATCTGGGCCAGTTGCCGGTTTGAAGTGCCTCACCTCCTCCCGCATTGCACTTGCCGTGGATTTTCTTCACCGTTGACTTGACACGATAGCATAAACACACCACACGAAGCGGTGATTTTTTTTTTCTTCAACGCACGCTTTAACCTGCATTTTCAGCTTGGAAATTAATTGTGTCATTCCTCCACCTGCTGCTGTGGTCTATTGGTTATCTCACTGGACTTGCAAACCAGAGGTCACTGGTTTGATCACCCGGCGCAGCAGTTCACGTAGCAATTTGAACGTTTCTTGATTCCCCCCCCCGTCTCTGTCCACCCAGCAATATGCATGGGCACACCACAGTCGATGGGCTGGTTGCGTGTGGTCGGCTAAAGCCGTGGCTACTCTCATCGCTTTCAAGACTTGTGGCCAGCATGGAAGAATAGGCCAAATAGCCTGTCAAGAGCTCCCTCTATTGGATAACTTTCTGCCATCTGTGACTTGAGACGGTGGTTGCAGGATTTCACTGTTACCATTATACACTCCACCTGCAATAACACAACATCGCTGGATCAGCTACTGCAGACATCACTGAGGCATTAACAAGATGAGTGTTGGCACACTGCTTGTGCTTGCAGGGAATTGATGACTAAATGTCCCATCATGAAAATAGGGCCTCTGAGTTGCCCATAACTTTTTAGTTCATGTCTGCCATCTAATCCAATGTTGCAAACAATATAAATTGTCATAATTTGTCAGTATAGCCTATTGGCCATTAGCTCCAGCATGGGTTAGTCATCTGCTATGAAAGATTCAGTGCTTGATGACGATTTCCCAAAGCCCATTGCCATCTCTTGTTCTGTCTTGTCATCTGTACCTTTATTAAGTAAGACCAATGAGACTGAAGTACGTGGGCTTGCACTCGGACTGAAATGACAGGAGGTCTGCGGCTATGTTGTGGGGTCAGTAATTTACTCGGTGAAACAATTCGGAGCAGATGGTGTTCTACTCTTAGGGCAAATGGCCCTAACAGAAATCTACACCTGTATATTTGGAGTTTGCACGTTCACCTCGTGGTCGCTTGGATTTCTCTCTGGGTCCTCCGGTTTTCCTTACATAATTAGAAACATGCGTTTAGAGTATTTAGCTACTTTAAAGTTCCACATGATAAGCCACTCAAAAAGAGCCATTGAGCTTCGTGGGCCTTACCTGGTAAAATGTAAAAAAATGCTATATAATTTAATCTAAACCTAAATACAAAGCGTAATTTAATCTTCGTTTGACTCCACCTTTATCTCCACTTGTTGCTGCACGGCCACAATGTGCCGCTGATGCTAACCCAATCCGTGTGTGCAGAACATGCCAAGGAAGCCTTGGATCTGGCGCGGATGCAGGAAAACACGGTGCAGATGGAAAATCAGGTCAAGCTCAAGGTACAGTGCACGTGGAACAATTCCCACCATTCTGTTACTTTTGTTGTCCCATAGACAGTAAAAACTGCTCTTAACATTGCTGATGAGCCTTGGATAGCCAAAAGCCAATCCAGTGTTTGTCTGCTTAAACAAATATTATTTGAAAACATTTGTTGAGAAAAGCCATGGTCTGATAAACCTAATTACTATTTATTTTGAGGGTAAAACGGAGCTTAGTTTATTATTTATTACCCACAGTGAAACTTAGCTGAAGACCGAAATTAATTCATGGCCGATGTCATTGATACCACTCCACACCTATCCTCTCCGCTAGATAGTGTAATTGCGGCACGGTCGATACGCTACCTTAAAGACCTGCCTTAAAACCACCGCCACCACGCCGCGAAAACGACAGCTGACAACATTGAATATTGTATAGTAACATTGAGTATACTTTTTTCCGCTTTGTATGTATGTTCTTCTTTCACACCGTACTTAGCCAACCTGTGCTAATTGGAGGTGCGAGGGAAGGACAACAAACTAAACACAAAAATTTGTTCTAAAGAAATAAGTTTTTGTTAAGTGCATAGCTCCAGTGGTTTCCTAATATCGGAAGGAAGAGCATTCCAGACGGCCACAAAAGCACATCTTAAAGCGCGCGATACAGTGACCGTCTTTGATGACCAGCCAAAAGCCGCTGCGAGGATGACAGGAGTTTGCATGATAGTTTAAGCTCCTTGACGAGATCAGAAAGGTGTTGGAGTTCATTTGTGGCAGGCACTTTGTGTGTAATACAAATGTCGTGTTGTAGTGCGAGTGGTGGTAAGCGGAGGATGAGATTGCACCATTCGTCACGTCTGCGTTTCCGCTGCCTTGAGGTGCATTCGTATGAAGACGGTGGGTGTGCGTGCACGCTCGCTCCCACTCTGTTCCTTCAGGAATACGAGGGAGCCATTGAACAGATGAAGAGCGACCAGATAAGGGTGCAGTCAGAGGAGAAACGCAAAACTCTGATCGAAGAAACCAAGCAAAATCAGGCGGTAAGCAATCCACACACATACTTCAGCGTTGTGCACTTGTGTAACTTAGCTGCTTACCGGTGTATCGATAGTTAACTGCTAATGTGCCATTGTATTGAGGGACTACAGCTGAATGGTGTTATCTTGGTGTGGTCTGGGACTGTTTTGTTGTTTTTTTCTGCCTTACCCAAGATTGATAAATCAGACTTATATAAAAATATGCAAAAAATTACTTATTTACATATATTGACGTATTCTTGGATCTTTCGGTAAAGTCACGTAGAAGGGAAATAATAAAAAGAAAACATAATAAAATTCTCACGACATTTCGGCCACAACACAAGCAGCCGTCGGCAGTCACGAAAGCTTTAAATCGAAATATATTGACTTGCTTACTTTTTTCTCTATTTTGCACTCCTATCGTTTTTGTTTTTATCGTTTGCTGTTGTAACTTGCTGACCTGCCCATATTGGACATCTGTGAAAAAGAGCTTCATAGCTCATCGGATTCCTCCTCCTGTCTAAATAAAGAGTCCTAATCTTTAACATTACTATATTCCTTTTTTTCGTTGTGGCCTTTTCACAACCGTGACTGCAGATTCGCACCAAAGCGTCCACCGTCTCAAATTCGCTTCGATTTTTTCTCTTGAGTAGCAAAGTTCCAACAAGTGCGTCATTACCGAACACTGGTTTTAAGACCACAGCTAAGCAAGTCTCGTCAACTCGTTTAAGAGCTTGCAGGTCATTCGTAAAAATGAAAGTGAAAAAAAATGTAAGCGCATAGTCTCCTTTGCTTTCACACAATCGAATGGAATTTATATTTACACAGGGTGCCTTCACTCAAGGAGCTTGACGCAGCTTTACAAAACGGTGGTCGAATGGAATGATTTAGATGTCAGGGACGTACAAAAGAGTGGGGAGGTAGGAGTGTTCATAGTCTATTGTTAAAATGTTCTGTCGAATTGCTTGTGATTACAGAGAGCTCAGTACCAGGATCAGCTGGCCCGGCGGAGGTACGAGGACCAGCTGAAACAACAGGTAACGCTTATCGATTCAAGTGTCGTGAGTCGTCATCAGCAACAGCAGCAGCCATGATATATCCACTGCTGGATGAATGCCTCCCCAAGCCATCACCATCCCTCCCTCCTCATCATGCCATGTAACATTGCATCGAGCTGCAAGCCGATTTCGCTGCTTCATGCCGGCTGTGAAACATCCTCTTGGGCTTATTCAATCCTTGGACTTCCATTCCATATTGGTCTCTACCTACCACCAGCCATAACCTGCAACGCATCCTGCCCCATCCAGCTAGCCTGTATTTATCACTCAATGTCGCATCTCCACGTTGAGTTTGCTCTCCGATCCATGTTGTTCCTCTTAGCATGCTTCTTTGTGCACTTTTCAACTTTTGTTCCATTTGTCTACCCGAATGACATAGCGGGTGGTAAAATGCACTGTTTGAAAACCTTATTCTGTAGACGCTTGAATGGTGCGTCCCTTCTCATTTTGCCGAAATAAAGTTTGATCTTTGCTTTTTTTGTGCTTGCAGCAACTCATGAATGAGGAGAATTTAAGAAGACAGGAGGACTCTGTGCAAAAACAGGAGTCCATGCGGAAAGGTGATGCTGCCCCAGTGCGGTGGTTTTTACTGGGGACACGGGGTCCATGTTCTCAGCACCGCCAGTCTGTTAAAACACTGCGCCCTGAGACGCATTGCTCCAGGCTGTTGCGAACGAGAACACGAGTTTTCATTGTCGGCAACGCGGCCTACGCGTTCAGGATCCGGTCTCGCTTGTCTGTTCTTGTGCAGCTGGCAACAACATGATTGTACTTGCAGAGTGGTGATGCGAATTATATTAACTTGCACGGGTTTAATAAAACGCTCGACTAAAAATGTGTAGAGTTATGAGATTTCATTAACTATACATTTTTCAAATGTTATTTTTCACGTTGAGCGTTTCACGTCCCGCCGTGCGTGGGTCCCACTCGTGGCCACAAGAGGGCAGTGGTGAGACGTCGAGTGATTGACGCGTGCACGTGCTAATGTTACAGACTTGCTGAAATCAATTGAGAGGCCTCATGGCAGAGAACAGTTACTAATTGGCCGTGCCACGTGGTGGCAGGTTTAATGAAACATTGATATTTTCGTGCTCTAGCCCAACAAAAAAATGTTCTCATGGATAACAGTTGGGATGCAAAATTACCGCAACCATGGCAGTGCTTACAAAACGAATCGGTTCCAGCGCGATTTTAATTAAGAGGCCTTTTCAAGTCTTCCTGTTTCTGCTCTTTGTCGTGACTAATATTGGTTCGCGAAAGGCCCCGCGTGTTAAACTGCCCGAGCTGTGTCCCCCCCCACCCTCGCTTGCCCGCCGTCTTCTGCGAGCAGCCACGATCGAGCACGAGATGGAGCTGCGGCACAAGAACGAGATGCTGCGCATCGAGGCGGAGGCGCGGGCGCGCGGCAAGGTGGAGCGAGAGAACGCCGACCTCATCCGCGAGCAGATCCGCCTGAAGGCAGCGGAGCACCGGCAAACCGTGCTCGACTCCATCAAGTAACGTGACGCACATCTATTATGAAGATTGGGCATTCACAGCAGAGCTGTCTTCGCAGGCATCTTATGTTTTACAATGGGCCTATTGGAGTTGCTACAGTCATACAATGCAAGATAATGTGGATTCATATTGCACGTGAATGCGATTGTATCGCAAGATGCTGTACCACAGCAAACTCAAAGTTCACAATGACGGGTTTTTTGCGTTCAGTCATTGGTGACTGGGCTGAGCCAATCGACTCGTGGCACATGACAAACCTGGTTGAGTTATTCACGGGCGGCTGAGGTTCAGCTTTAAACCCAACATCTGCCCGGACTCAGCGCGCTGACCTCCAAGCCACCCAAATACAACAACAATGATCATTTTCTACATAATTTCTAAATGTACATCTAGCAATCGCATGCAAACCAGGCAAAAAAGGCAAGGTCATGGAAGTTTAAGTGAGGGATTGTGATGCTAGCACTGCAGGAAATGGCCTTACTTGCCAGATAACGTGGTGGTGAGATGTTAACTACCTCGCCTAGTATGCAGGATGTCGTGGGTTCAATCCAGAGGTCGCAAACGGGTTTTGATTCCTTACCCGTTCCCGGCCGCACCAGGGTCGCAAACGGGTACCCGTACCCGTACCCGGCCGGGTACGGATAGCCGTTCCCTACCTGTACCCGTACCCTACCCGAAATGAGTGACAAACGGTTACTCACCAGTGACTCACGGCCTACCCGTACCCGTACCCGGCCGCACCAGGGTCGCACACGGCTACCCGTACCCGGCCGGGTAGCCGGGTATCGGGTAGGGTACGGGTATCGGGTACCCGGTTGCGACCTCTGGTTCAATCCCAACGCTGATGCCTGTTTATTTGGAGTTTGCATGTTTTCCCTGTGGTCCCCTGGTTTTTCCCGCCACATTTAGAATCAACATGTGTTTAGATAATTTGGCTGCTATAAATTTCCACATGATAAGCCACTTCATTGAGCTAACATTTGTGGCCAGGTCGCTTCTGAATAAGAACTAAACGGCTCAGTAGGCCGTACCTGATGAAATAAAAAATAGGTTCATGGTGTTTTTTATTAAGTTGAAATTACCTACCACCGTCTCCCAACACGTAGGTGTGGTTTTATCAGCAAGAGACTTAATTGGCCCCACTAATTCTGTATGAATGTAATGGGCATTCCAAATGTTTTTTGCAAGGTATTTTGGTAAAGATACCTACAAAGAGTTAGAGTTATTTGAAGCGCAGTAACAACGACAATACCTTGCACCGAGTCTCAAGACCGATATTTCTGGACGCACTGCGAGAGATGTAAAAAAAAAGTCGCGAAACCGACTCGGCGAGCGAGCCCTTTGCCGCGTGTCCACTCTCCCCCCCCCACCGTGCGCAGGACGGCTGGCGCGGTGTTCGGCGAGGGCTTCCGAGCGTTCGTGTCCGACTGGGACAAGGTGACGGCGGCCGCCGCGGGGCTCACGCTGCTCGCGGTCGGCGTGTACACGGCGCGCAACGCGACCGGCGTGGCGGCGCGCTACGTGGAGGCGCGCCTCGGCAAGCCCTCGCTCGTGCGCGACACCTCCCGCCTCACGCTGCTCGAGGCCGTCAAGCATCCCATCAAGGTGAACCCTCGTCCGTTCGTTGCGTTCCTTCTTCCGTTTCCGTTAGATTGTTCCGCTCGTTGATCAATCTGTTGATTTGTTCGTTAATTAGTTAGTATTTTTTCGGTCAAAGTCAACGTTTGTCACCTTTGGAATACTTTCTAGTTGTCCCACTTGTCTGTCTCTAACTGTGGGGTCATGATAACGCCCACTAAAGGTGATTCGATACGAGCAACATGTTCGTGTCAAGACGTGTTGCTGTGTTGGACACTCCTTCGGAGAAAAACCCTGATAAATGTATCGCAGAGTGGCGCACGCCATGTGCGCTCCTCGCTTACCCATCTCGTAACTGTGACGTCTTCTTTCAACGATGCAATTACTTCTCGTGGCGTGGCCCGCACTAGCCAGCGGTGAAGTATGTTCAAACCACTAACATGACTGGCACAGTGTAAGGAGGCCTCTATCCAGCACTGGATTGACACATGGGGGGGGGGGGGGCTGTATGTTATCCTTACCATTATTATTGGTCGCGAAAGCCTACGTCATACACTGAGAGAAGAGAGAGCTCGCCACAAAAATGCATAGTGCCATTCATTTTAGGTCACACAGTCGTTTGGGTGGGTGTACATTGGAAGTCTGCATTAACTTGGTAAAGGTGTGAATTTCTTTGCACTAATATCCCACAATCGCGCATGCTTGAAAGGTTAAAATGCCATGGAAAAAAAGTAACACAATGTTCAATGTGAATACGTTTTTAAGAATGAGGTCTATTTTTACCACCAATACGAATGTTGTGAGAGGGTCAGGTTTAGTTTGATGTGCACGATAAAATTTATTGTAAGCATGCATTTGGCTCGCCTAACCCATGCACAGATATATTTAACAATGCAGTAGATTTTTTTAAATTGGCTCCTATTGAATAAAAACATAAATCGTTGACGTGCCTATTTTAAAAGCAATGTAAACATTTGACACTTTGCTCCCTGGCCATTTGATGAATTGTCACAAGTCGGAGACTCCTTTTGCTTGCTACAGTTTTTAACCGTAGTGGCAAATGTATCGCCTCTAGTGGCTGCAGGTGTCGTGTGTGAACCCATCGCTGTTTGTACAGAATTTGCCAAATGGTTGTTTATCGCATACATGTGCAACAGTTCAGTCTAGTTTATCCCGCGGTGATTTTGTGTTCAGTTGTGTTGTCGGTGCTTGCGTCGCAGGTGGGAAAACGCTTCACGAGCAAGCCGTTGGATGCGCTGGAGGGAGTGGTGCTGAGCGTAAGTTTGTACTCGCCCCCAGAGTTTTAACAACTGCCTGGGCCTCGCTCCCATAACAGTCGTGCGGCCACGTACCCAAGCCGCACTCAACAATACCAGCATTTCTCTCTCGTATCTCTTAAACAACTGTACATCTAAATCAGCTTAAGCCTCCTGTAAATCACGTGACTTCTGCGTGGTCGCCCCCACTCTGAATCCTGCCCCTCCCCCCCCGTGAAAACAGACGCTGCTACCTCCGTGCAGCTCACTTCTCTCTCCCTCTCTTCCCTCTCGTCCATTGCCCTCTCATCCTCGGCATCTTGGCCAAGTGATTGCTCCTCCCCTTCTTGTCTGGTTTTGCCTCTTCCTGCTCCTCATCTTGAGCCCTGTCTTGAGGACTTCCGTCCCGACAATCCTTCCCTTCCTCTCCCGTTCCATTACATTTTTCCCGACACTGTGTCTTTGTCTCTACCCCCCTTGCCATGGTGTACCATGGGTGAAAGTGTTTATCCAAGGTAATGCATCGCCACTCAGGACCTGTGTGTTACCCTCTAGGGGTGTAACGATTCACCACTTCTCCCATGGTCAGAGCAAGTGTACAAGCATTGAACAAGCAAATTATTATTCGCTCGCCGATGCAGGAAGTCAGAATAAAGTCCAGGAAATCATAAATGACTTTGGTTGTGAGAATTGTCCATCAGCCTACAGCGCGAGCTGAAATAATAACAACTGGCACGTTATGCATGTACATTGAACTTCTTTCGCAATGTACATAGCCAACCAGGCTAATCGAAGATGCAGGACAGCAAACTAAACACAAAAAGCAGTTCTTAAGAAATGAGTTTTCATTCTAGATTTGAAGTCTTGACTTAAAGCTTTCGTGACTGCAGGAATTCATTTTCTTTGGGTCTTTCGGTAAAGGTTCAAAGAAAATAACAAAAAACTACGACGTTTCGATCGCAACACAAGCGTTCGTCATCAACGTCATGGTTTTTGTGTTATTTTCTTTGAATCTATCTATGTGACTTTACCAAAAGACCCAAAGAATGTGACAGTTTAACTTGTTTGTCAGGTGGTGGAGGGTTCTTTCGACTGAATTTCGGCCAGATCGTTACGTGGCCTAACCCAAAAAAATCAGCTAGAAAACATATTTGAGCTCCCTTATTCCTGAGCTGGCTTGGATTGGCCTCGTGGCTCGTTGAGATTTGATTGGAAAATGCCGTGGGAGATTCCGCACGGAGAGTGCGCTATAAAAACCTGCTTGTTTATCTGCAGCCCAGGCTGGAGGAGCGAGTGCGAGACATCGCCATCGCCACACGGAACACCCGCTCCAACCGGGGCCTCTACCGCAACATCCTTATGTACGGGCCTCCCGGCACGGGCAAGACCCTCTTCGCAAAGGTACAGTGAGGAGCAGGCAGATGCACGATAACCTTCTTGTCTGCCTGGTTCTGTCTGCATGATCGGTCGGTTGTTTACGAATGTGACTGTGTAATCAGAACCGTTGACGGACACCAGAGGGCGTGGCAACACTTTTAAGTGTCTCCCGCTCAAAAGAATACAGTAAAACCTTGGATTGCGAGTAACTTGGTCTACGAGTGTTTTGCAAGACGAGCAAAAATTTTTAAATAAATATTAATTTGATAAACGAGCGAGGTCTTGCAATACGAGTAGTACGTATACGCCTTGTCTGCCGAGCGTCACGTGATCACAACTGATATACGAGTGCTTTGATATACGAGTGCTTTGGATTACAAACACGTTTCCGGAACGAATTATGCTCGCAATCCAAGGTTTTACTGTAGCCGGGCATAGTTCGATCTCCGTTGGTGATTCTGGACTTTTTCTGGAAATTCCACATTTCCTTGCTGGGGTCCCAGTCTTCTCACAGAATTGCCACTTCACTTCTCGCAAAGTGGTACTTGCTTTTATCAACCTCAGAAAGATGATTGGTTGAGTTGACTCCCTCCTCCCCCCAGCCGGGATTTGAATTTGCAGCCTTCCGGTTTTGATTATGCACCATACGTATGTATTGTATGTATGTTGAACTTCTTTCACACCGTACGTAAACCAACCGTGCTAATCGGAAGTGTGGGGGAAGGACAACAAGCTAAACACACAAAGCAGTTCAAAAGAAATGAGTTTTAGATTTAGAAATGCATACCTCTTGCATAGTACCCTATAACCACTATGTATCCTTTTCGATTTAAAGCTTTCGTGACTGCAGGGATTCATCTTCTTGGTTCTTTCGGTAAAGTCACGTAGAAGGAAAATAATAAAAATACAACATAATAAAATAATATATTTAACATTATAAAAATATGTTTTATTTTTATTATTTTATTATTTCCCTTCTACGTGACTTTACCGAAAGAACCAAGAAGACACTACGTATCCTCTCTGAATATACTGTATATACACAAGAAACCAAAACCGCTTATTTTACTGCATATATTTCAATGCATGTCTGTTGCACCAATTGCTGTATCGTCAAAAATGCCACCAGACAGCCTGTCAAACCTTGTTATAACGATTGCTACTGGCATACATTGGTATGCGAAGGCCCATTAGTTTATCAACTGCTTTCTTTGCAGCCTTTAACCAAATCCCTTTTCTCGTGCAATTCTTATCCTTTAAACACTGATGTGGCACTTCATTTTCCCGCACTTTATTTCGCCTGAAAAATTGCAACCAGGCTGCTATGGTGTATCCAGGTCCCCCATCGAAAATGTGTGTTTAGTCTCCAGCAGGCGTTCACCTGTGCGAAAACAAATACATGAACAAACAAACGTCGGTACCGTTTGCGGTAACATTGGCAACGCTCCCAGCGCGCACACTTTCGCTCACTCTGTAAGCTCTTGCCGTGGGTGGCCCCTTTGTCCCGGCGCAGAAAC
This sequence comes from Lethenteron reissneri, assembly GCF_015708825.2. Classification (NCBI taxonomy): domain Eukaryota; kingdom Metazoa; phylum Chordata; class Hyperoartia; order Petromyzontiformes; family Petromyzontidae; genus Lethenteron; species Lethenteron reissneri. The sequence continues at coordinate 6,265,089 of NC_083814.1, forward strand.
TTGCAGTGCATTCTGGGATGGACTACGCCATCATGACGGGCGGGGACGTGGCGCCCATGGGCCGCGACGGCGTCACCGCCATGCACAAGGTGTTCGACTGGGCCTCGACCAGCAAGCGTGGGTCAGTGCCCCTCGTCCCCAACCACGAGCCACTGATTTGGCACATGCCTCTTATACTGGTAGGAACCTCCTGGTTACACCAGCCCACAGGGGATTATTGTGTCCGTCCGTCGTGCATCCAAAAATGGGAGGGGTGGGGCTGGGTGGGGCTGGGTGGGGAGGGGCTGGTCACCCCGTGGTGCCCTTATAAAACTCAAAGTTTAACCTACTCACGCCGGCTTGTGCCCGCCTTCACAGTCGGGCATATTTGCAGAATACACCACGCCGCCGTTGACCCTGGCCATTGACCGAGCAACCCAACGTTCCTACCAGCTCCCTCCGCAGGAATGTGTTTTTATTGGAGCGGTTTTTTTCGGTTTTCTCAACGGGTTGGGCTATCGACATCGCTCAAGCTGCGTTTTTTTTTCCCTTGGTAATGTTTAGCGAAAAGGTCACTGAAGTAAGTGGACGGCGGTGACCTCCATCTGGTGTTGAGAGGAATTCGTGTCAGCGCATAATGATAATGTTCCTACCACCCCCACTGAGGTACTGCCCTTTCCAAGATTCTATGGACTTTATTTAGATTCACGATTTTCGTGACCACCGTCACAAAGACGTACCTTTTCAGAATCGAGGCGTAAGATATAAAGTCCATTTGGAGATTTCGCAGACCAGCCTGTGTCAAGGGAATGGCTGTAGAAGGGCTATTTAACAAATAAATTCTCATAAAATCTGTCAGGTGGCTCTTTTATGCTTAATACAGTCGGGAGGTCACACTTTCCCATGCTATTTTCATCGAATGACGGTCAACCCAATATATTTACCTATATTTTTTGTAATTCCTAACCGCTATAATTAACAGCGTAGGGTTCCATTGCTTATCTCCATTTCTGGCCCCAATCCAGTGGTGCAAATTCAACATTTTAATAGCAAGGGATCACTCCTTCCATTGGACAACCATTGTTGTCAGTTTATTGGCCCAGGATGAGATGATTTCGATCATGTTGGCCCTTGACCGAGATTTAAAACCTCAATCACCTAATGGTAAGTCGAGTGTTTCATTTCTCGTTAAGGGTACCGCCTGGCCAAGCATATACGAGCCCTCATGGGCCGCTGTTCACATTGCGGTGATCTGGGTCAGTGGTTCCCAACCTGTGCCCCGCGGGCCCCTGCTGGTCTCACGAGGCTACTACTACAAGGGGGGTGGTTCCACGTAAAAAGTAAAAAAAATCCTCGCCAAGGAAATGTACAATTGCAAATCACTCGTAGCGTGTGGTGGTCCGCGCAATGTTTGGAGGTTGTAAAGGGGTTCCGCGCACTCGCAAAGGTTGGGAACTGCTGCTCTGGATGAGCGCGTGAGCTCGTGTTGTACCCGCGTGGCAATTTTTGCACCCTTGCCCTGTGTGCCGCGCAGGCTTTTGCTGTTTGTTGACGAAGCGGATGCCTTCCTGAGAAAGAGATCCACGGTACGTGTTTTGTATGTGCGTGTGTAGTTGCGGGAATCGAACCCAAGTTCCGTTCCTGCTCACGGCCAACACCAGTGACGATTATCTGAACCGATCCGGAGCCGCCCCCTAGGTCGACTCAGCCTCAAATGAGTTCCTGGTGCGGTGTGTGAACATCACCACTGGAGAGACAAAGGCGGCCAGGCGTGGTGCTAGCCACCCACCCCCTTGTGTGCTGTGCCGGCCTTCATAGGTGCTTGCTAACAGCACTTTCCCCAACAGTCTGTGAAGGCTATACATGGGGGATCTTTGTCTTTATAGTTGTGTCACAGGTGGGGAGCAGTAGTACAGTTGTTAGCGTACTGCGCTAGGAACCCAGCAACCCAAGTTCGATTCCCGCTCGTGGCCAACACCGGTGACAATTATTGAACTGGTCCCGGATCTTCTCTAGGTCAACTCGGCCTCAAATAAGTGCCTGGTGTGACGTATAAACATCGCCATTACTGAGATGAAGACGGCCAGGCAAGCTGCTGGCCACCCACTCCCGCTTGTACTGTGCCAGCCTTCATGGGTACTCGCTAACAGCACTTGCCCCAAAAGTCCCATGGTGTATAAACATTTCTTAGCCGCCACACCATCTCTCCAGCCTCTCTCAGTGGCCCTACATAGAAGGGGCCATTGCCCAAAACTTCGCCTATGTAAAGGCACGTCACCTATTTTAAGGCCGCAGTGTTATTGACGAATGTGAGTTTTTTGTTTGTGTTTGGTCGCCACTGCCAACGAAATGTCATCAGACGGTGTGTTTTATAATTAGGCTCATTAAGATCACAACATGAAGAACAAGTGACCTTTCGCTGTGAAGTTTACAGTAAAACCACAGTAGCTTAATATGCAAGAGGTTTGGCCCTGTTACGTGATTGCGTGATGGCTCAAATCACACATGTAAAAAAAAATCTGTAAAATACAAAAATAAAATTTGTACCCGTAGTTTTTTTTCCAGGCCTGGGTTTAAACCCTGCTAGGTCAAACTGGAAGATTAACCTAATTTGAAAAACTTATGCATCCGAATTAATCTTGCACACGTAATTAACTCATATAAATGTCATTGTAAATGTATAGGTGTACATTTAAATTCCGGGTATACGGAATGGCATTGTTTATTATTTGGCCAAATATGGAATAGCTATTTAGTTATTCGGCCGAATTCAAAGTCAAATAGTAAATTTAAATGTATTGTTTTTGCAAGTGAACTGGCAAATCGCCATTTGATGACTTTGACTGACAGGTTTGTGTGTGTGGTCCCAGCTTCACAGCCTTGCCCCGTGTCCGCTCACACCTCTCTCTCGCCAAATGGAACTGCCTTGTCTCACGCACTGCCCAGTGGTCTCAAATCGCTGCCCTTTCTCTCACCCCCTCTCGCTACCCTCTCACGGACTCAACTTTCCGCCCTTCCGATTCCTTCCCAAAACGCTGGCTTCTCAGAAGCGCGCCACCACGACCACGCGGCCACGGTAGCCATCGTTTGGGCCGTGCGATGGTTTGCGTGTGAAGGATTAACGGGTGCCGTTTGTCCCCTTTGTTTTAAAGGAAAGGATAAGCGAAGATCTCCGTGCGACTTTGAACGCGTTCCTGTATCGGACAGGAGAACAGAGCAACAAGTGAGTGCGTCGCTACCACATTGACCGGATTTGCGCGAACCATCTGATCACACTATGACACCTCCTTTACCAGTGGCAAAATATAGTAGTAGGTTTTTACCCTTTCAACTGGTACAACAAAAACTGACACCGTCATCTGGTCCAACACCAATGGAGACTAGGCTCTAAGAAAAGCTGTCTCGGGTGTGGACCAATCAACTTCAAGGACAGTGCATATCATTATCATCATTAGAGTTGTTTCTTTTTATTTGCATTTTGACTGCTTGTGTTGTGGTTATTGCAAACATGATGCCTTGTATAAAGGTGTCAGTTTTTGTACCAGTTGAAAGGGTAAAAACCTATTACAACATCTGATCACAGTTGCTGGGCACAGCCTTGAAATGCCAAGTGAGCAGCAACAAACAGCACTGTTAAATACTAACAGATGGGAGTTGATACTTTGATAACTGGCTCATCAGCTGGTTTATTGGCGAACTGACCATTATTGGATTGACTCGCCGCTTGGCCGTCTTTGTCATCTCGAGGAATACTTTGAGCTCGCTTATGTGTTTTTGCATTTCCTCGACTGGGAAATGCTATGTTACGTGTCATTTTAAATGCGCTGGTAAATGCCACTGGGCGCAAACTAATGTACGAAGTAGAATAGCCCCCGGGGGGGCTGCCGTGGCCGGGGCACATCACTCCCAGTTGAAAGGTCACGTTGAAATCCCAGTCGGGGCTCAGCATATCTTCTCACTTGTAACAAGCCGCCAGTAGTCATCAATTTATTTTTATGTAATTCTCGTCCAGGCCCCTTGGTGTAAAGTGCAGTCTCCGACTCGTATGATCTTTGTTGATGCAAATTATGCATACTGGTCTCTTGAGTTCTCACCAGGTTAACCAAAGTAAACTTGAAACATAAATATGAAATTTGTTCAAATGAGCCAAATGCACCTAGGGCAATGTTCGCCTGGTGTTATAAAATGTTAAACAGCTGTTTTAAGAACATTATGCATGCACTTCTGCAAAAGGAGGACATTGGTTCAATGCTATATTTGAAGTTTTCGTGATTGCAAGGTAAAGTCACGTAGGTGAATCCCTCCCCGTAGAGGTCGTTCATTATAGATTTTAAGTTTTCGTGCAGTTGGCGCTGAGTGCGCTTGGCCTGGTCTGTCACGTGACGTCACGCCAGAAAGCCCCCCGACACTTCACGTGGCCTGAAAGTACACCTAGCCTGGCACGGGCGCCACAGTGAATGAAGTCGCAAGAGGCGAGCAGCACAATATCGGCGTACGCCGCAAAGCCACTACAAGCCATCGCACAGGCGGTCAGCGTCGCGCGTCCGTGTTGCACGTCGTCCCCCAGGTTCATGCTGGTGCTGGCCAGCAACCAGCCCGAGCAGTTCGACTGGGCCATCAACGACCGCATCGACGAGATCGTCAACTTCGCCCTCCCCGCGCTGGAGGAGAGGGAGCGCCTCGTGCGGCTCTACTTTGACCGCTACGTGCTGGAGCCGGCGACGCAGGGCAAACAGTCAGTCGCGCATCAACGCTGCTCTCGGCGCCGTTTCCTCGATGGGGAGATTTCTCGCATGAGCCAGGGGAGGGGAGCCCACAATAGGGCCATTCATTGTCCCTGTAACCAGGATAGGGCCATTCATTGTACGTAACAATATTCTCCCTCGCGATGCAATGAATTGTTTTGACCTAGGGTCGTGATTCAATTCGATAATCGGTTATTTTAGTTTAGCATTGTGGTGAATGCAAGTGCCTGTAATGGCTGCAGGGGTCACGTAAATACATTGCAACATATGTGAATTGTAATCAAGTGTAAAGTTGCGGTTTAGGTGAACCTATAGGATACGCTGCAATTAAATTAAGCATTTCAAGGACACTCGACTGTCACACGTTTAGCATTTATTGCCCTTTCCCCGCACATCCGATTAGCATGGTTGGCTAAGTACTGTGCGAAAGAAGTTCAACATCTATACATGCATACGTGTGTGTGCGCAGCAGGAGGTCAGCCCCGTGACCTCCTGCCAAATCGCCTTGGACACTTTCACCTTCCTTCAAAGTGCTCCCCCTGGTGCTTGGGGCTAGGGCGTTATGTCACCTATTGCCGAGTGGCGAACGCTCGCCGTTGCTGTGGTTGCGTCCGTGTCCGTTGCCCTGCCGCTGCGTAGGAGGCTCAAGCTGGCGCAGTTCGACTACGGCAAGAAGTGCTCGGAGATCGCCAAGGTGGCCGAGGGCATGTCCGGCCGCGAGATCTCCAAGCTGGGAGTGGCGTGGCAGGTGAGCGCTCGGGCTGTCGACACCACGGGGTTTAGTGGCGTGGGACTGATGTGGTGACCCAGGCTAACTCGACGGAGCTACATTCGTGAGGCTGACAACCCACGTCCGAATAATGTTGGGAAAAAATCATACATATGCACGGGATTGTGACTCTTTCCACGAGCACCTATCTTTGATAATTATGAGCACGAAAGCCAGCAAAATGCATCTGCACATGCATGTAGTCCTTGTTGATCTGCTTGGGGAATGTGGAATTGAACCCAGAGTGCTGTGATTGTGGTTCACAGTACCAATCACTATACCACCGCTCCATGCATGAACACTTGCATGCATACGGATATCTGGCGGGGTGACTCCAGCAGAGAGCCCATCTCAAATACTCAAGGTTGTGGGCTCAAATTCGCATCACGGTTCGACTTGGCCTCTCTCAATAAACCCTCCCGAGTCTAAAGAATGAGCACCACATAGCCGGACATCAACATTGTTTGTCCTCTTATCAAGACAAGGTTTGTGTTACACAACAGAAGAATTTCCACCACTAGCTGAGGATCACTCAGGGGGGAGGGAACACTGATAAGAATGGTGGGTTGGGCACATTTGGACTCTGTTGCTTGACGGGGAAAAAAATGTACTTCTAGATTTGAAGCTTTCGTGACTGCAAGGATTCGTACTCTTAGGTTTTTTCAGTAAAGTCACGTAGATAAAAAAGAAAATTAAAAGTTAATAAAGGTAATAATGGAAATAAAATAATAAATCGCGACGTTTCGGAGGCAACACAAGTCTCCGTCATCAGGTGGGACCGTCGCAGCTAAAATTACCTACGTGACTTCACCGAAAAAACCTAAGAGTATAAAAAAATTGAACGTCGTGAACTCCTGGCGCGGTGCATTTCTCAGGCGGCAGCCTATGCCTCGGAGGACGGCATCCTCACGGAGGCCATGGTGGACTCGCGCGTGAGCGAGGCCATGCGGCAGCATCGCCAGAAGATGGAGTGGCTGCGGGCGGAGCGTGCGGGCGCTGGGGCGACCCAGGCGGCAGGGCCCGAGGAGGTCAGCGACAAGAGTCCCAAGGCCAGCGCCCAGAGTCTGTTCCCCAACGGAGGCGAGAAAACGTCGAGCTGAGTAGCTTCAGCTCGGTGGGAGGGGGAACGAGACTGGGGCCACGGTTCGTTGGTTTGAAAAATCGGTGGAACGCCGGCGAAACCAAAAAAACCTTTGGCCTACGTTGCAGAGCGAACGTGGAATTTAAGAGGGGAAAGAAAACTCAACAAGGTTTTAGACAAAGCTTGAGGCGAGGTAGCCCTGTAAATTGAGTTGCCTTTATGATATTGGTAATCCGATCTAGCAACGTGACATTTTACAACAACTTGAGCGAGAGTATGCGCGCGCGTATAACGACGGTGCCTCAACGTAGTTTCACGTGTGTGGATGGGTCAATGTTCATGGAACTAGCGAGTGATTCTTTTTTTTTTTAGAGTTATCGTCTCATTCTGCGAATTAACGGATAATAATTGAAGAAATGTATAATGAGCACTAAATGGTTAGTGCCACGTAATTCACTTTTTTCCACTTATTTAATTTGATTGCGTGCACAGTCAGTCCCTGTACCCCGCTTTAAGGTTCTGATTTTGGCGTGCGCGCGAGAGCCGTATCCACGCAGCCTTCACGAGAGCGCCAGCGCGTTTTGTGCCTGCTAACGTGTTTACCTCGAGGCCACCGTTCTGGACGCGCCAATATTTGGCGCTCGTGCGTATCTTTCACCGCATGCATGTGCGCCGAACTTCTTTCGCGCACCGTACGTAGCGCAACCGTGCTCATTGGAGGTGCGGGGGATGGACGGCAAACTAAACACAAGCAGTTGTAAAGAAATTAGTTTTCAATCTAGACGATGTCAAAGTACATGGCTCCAGTGACTTCCGAATATCGGAAGGAAGAGCGTTTTACATACAGGGGGCAGGAATCGAGCTCTGATCACATGTCTCGCATTGCCAGACGCGGTGATTAAAATTTAATTGCCAAACTATTTTTGTTCCAGTACCTTGTCATTACGATCGGTGAAATAAATTAAGTCTGCAGTACCGCGAAAACGTGTTCTTTTATGTTTGTTGCAAACAAAACAGTGTTTGTTGTTGCCCGCTGAAAACGATAGCTGACTGCGTACTTTAATGATGAAGTATGCTCTAGGAAGATTAGTAAATACATGTGTAAATTGCATTGCTAATTAGAATTTACACCAAACTGCCTGGAAATGTTAAGTGTTCATGCTAAATGGGACCAAGGGGCAAGTGGTAACCCTTGTGTTGATTGAAATATTTAGAAGTAGATGCATTCACTGTTGGAATTGTTCCGGGTGGGAGGAGGTGACTTGTAACTGGGCTGGGAAAAGGGATCGTGTTCATGTGTGCACCAACGGTTTGCCGTGAATCAACGTGTAGGTTTGTGATGCGCGTCACTTAACCGCCAATGGTGAATTAACTTGTGCACAGCCTAAATCTTCCATTCTACTCTGTACAGAGCATCGTGAGCAAGCAGGTCCATGCTGTTTTAATAATAAAAAAAGGTCTTTTAATGAAAATCGCACTGGAATTGATTCATTTGCAAGCGCTGCTATGGTTGTGGTAACTTTGCATGCCAACTCTCATCTTGTTTTTGGTGGTGCACAGTTTACTGTATATTTGAATTACCAAGCTTTAAATGTTGACTTAAAGCTTTCGTGACTGCAGGAATTCATGTTCTTGGGTCTTTTGGTAAAGTCACGTAGATAGGTTCAAAGAAAATTTTAAAAAATAACAAAAAACTACGATGTTTCGATCGCAACACAAGCGGCCATTTTCAGAAAAAGGGAAGTTAGCTTCCAAGGCAAACTGCTTATAAGGGGTTTGAAATGGGCGTAGCCCAAATGTCAGCAGCCAATGATAATGTAAGTGGTGGGCAGCCAACTTGACTGTTGGTTTTCCACCAATCAAAGGGCTGCCAGGTGAAAATTTGCATGTTAAAGAGAGATTAGCATGTTAATGGGAGATCACAGAGCCACAACCGAGGGGTCGGTGCGCGAAGTGGCTGTGTTTGGTGTGAACCGTGTGAAAGTGCAAGTTTGAAATGGGCGTAAAGCACAACTAACATCGGAAAGTGGTAGGATGGGAACATCATAGCCAATTATGACTTAAACTGGTTGATAACGTCCTTCCAATGAGTGATCAGTTTGTACCCATCTCGGTTAAAATTGTCTGTGTCTATATATGGATGACTTCATGAACGAATCTTTGTTTATAGCCAATGGGCTTGCAAAGTACTTTCGTCTTTGAGAAAACAATGATCAGCCACGGCCGAGGTATTGGTCCTACCGTGTTTCAGATCTGCCTTATGTTCACGAACATGGTCCGAGACATATCGCTTAGTTTCCCCAATGTGACTACTCCTGCAGACAGCTTTGCTTGTAGATGCCGGGGTATTGCATGTCAGGGATCACATCCTTCACAGATGGGATCAGATCACGAATTTATGTACTGTGTTAAATCGAATCTGAATCTGTTTGCTCATGATTTTAGAAATATTAATGGTGACCCCTGCTATGTATGGCAAGGTGATGGTTTTGATTGGGTCCTTAGATGGTTATTTCCCAACGGTTGGGGTAATAGCTTTATGGATTGTGTAGTCTGAATATCCATTCATCTTAAGAGCTTGGTGTATGTGGCCAGATGGCTCAATGGGACACTGTCTACAGGAAAGCCACCCATCCGGATGCCTACCTAAAACCTGACTTTCACCACCATCCATCCCAGAAGAATTCCCTCATTAAAACTCTACACCATAGAGCTCGATGTATTTCCGACCGTCATCACCTAGCCGGTGAACTGGAACTGTACCCATCTCAAACCTGTATAACCTTTGGCTGCAGTAGCTCTCTCGCTATATTTCTTCCTGCCTCAGAAATCCGCCTGCTGTATTTTTTCACCTGAAGACGATTGCTTGTGTTGCGATCGAAACGTCGTGATTTGTTATTTTATTATATTTATATCTACGTAACTTTACCGAAAGACCCAAAGAGTATGAATTCCTGCAGTCACGAAAACTTTAAGTCAGCATAAAAAATAGTGTAATTATTTCGTGTATACTTCTGGCATTCGATGCTGGACAAATGTGTACGTGTCGCAGGAGACTGAATGCCTTGAAAAAAATGTTCTTCACCTGGGGTGCACGCACCCCTGGGGCTACGAGATGCCCTTTCTGGGGGGTACGAAACATGCCAGATTTCTTTAGAAGATAAATCATTGAAACACAAATGAGCAATGGACACGTAAGTACAACTACTTTGCTTCAACAAACCTTTGTATTTTATTAACGTAATACATTTTTACCGATCGAGAACCAAAGGGACGCAAGGCTGCAGTAAAGGTTATAAGAACCGCTGGTTCTAGAAAATGTATGTAAATATTGGCACGCCTCCACATTGACCTTCATACACATCGATGCATAAATATGAAACTATTTCACTCGAGGCTAAGCTGCACACGGGGGCTGCATATGGGGCTTGCTTGATGATGTATCACCCTCGCACAATAACACATACCTCATCCTCATGATGTATCTGCCTCGCACAATACCACATTCCTCATGATGTATCACCCTCGTGTGACTTCATAACATTTGGAGATATCTGTACGTTTTCGTTATTGAATCAGAGGATTCAAAACATTGTTTTCAGTTCAGCGTCAGATTGTATCCAAGCATTAATTTCATTAATGCTTTCAATGCTCGACGCCCCATGAAAAACATACAGGATGCTTCAATAAGTAATATTTAAAAATACTTTTTTTTAAACACGCTTTAGTGAAATGTACCGTACAAGTAATGGCAGAACTCCACGACTCCAGGAAGTGGCCCCGAAGCTTGCCAACTTGAGTTGAGCATGGACAATTACACCCAAGGCGAAACATAACATATAAAAAATATTGTTTAAAAAAAAATAATGATAGACTATAGTATTGTCATCAGTATGACAAACGTATACCAAGTTTGGAGTCGATACGACATTGGGAAGTGGGTTAAAATTGAGTTACAAGATTTGAGGATACAATAGACAGAGTGAGTTAAAAGCGTGTAAAAAGATGTTCACACTTTTGAGAATTTGCAACAATACCGCAATAAATGTACCTCCGGGCTCTGGAGACCACCTGGAGAAGATTCCAGGCACGCGTTGACAATGACGGCGAACAAGTGGAGACTCTTTGACGTTTTGAAGCCATTAACATACATTTGTTATCATGTTACAGTCTTTTATCTTTTTACATTAAAAACGATAGTCCCATTTCACATTGTTTTAAGCACCCTGTAATGTATTCCCTCACAAGATGTGAAGTATTAATTGACACCCTTTATGTTAAAGTTCAATAATGGATATGTAGTGACGTAAATGGAGTCACGATGGCGTTTAGCGCCAGCTATTGTCACAAGAGTAGAACTGTGCATCTTGGGCCTCTCTCTGGCACCAGAGTTGGTATGGCACGGAAGTGGGGCCCTAGGGGGCATGGTTCTGGTGACGGTCAGATAGAGGGCAAGTGAGGATGTGGCAGTCTGTTTGAACCCGAGAGGGCACGTGACCGGGACAGGGTAGCGACGGGGCCCAAAGGGGGCTTGAGGGACACGTGATGCTCGGTCGAGAACCTTCTGGTAAGATCCAGCAGGGGGCGTGGCCAAAGGCGGGGCGAGACCACGCTCGTGAGCATAAAAGGGAGGTCCCGAGAGGAATCGTGGCTGTTTGCTGGAATGGAACCCTCGGTGCTACGTTTCTTCGGTCGTTACGCTCGGCATCGTGGATCAGGCAGTGCGTTGCTGACCTGACCCGTTTAGGTAGAAACCCTAGCAGCCAAACAATTTCAACGCTTGTTTCTAAATGTGGAGGGGAAAAACTGGAGGGCCTCGGAGAAAAATCCACGTGACCATGAGGAGAACACGCCACCTCCAAATATTCAAACGCCCGGGGGTCGGAATCGAACCCACGACCTCCTACATACCAGGCGAGGGAGATCATCTCTCGCTACCGTCCATGTTCTGTATGGCAGACATCTCGTACTTCTAGTAATGCATCTGTGAGGCTCTTTCATGTTTGACGAATAGAGCACTTGCTACACAGAATGCGATGTGAAACCCCCGGGTGAATTCGAATAATCTATATTTAACCGGTGTTGACATGCATTTTATTTACAATACCCAATCTAACTTGTATCATTTATTTACAAACATTGGAATGATATCGGTACTTCTAGCAATAACAGGTTGTTTCAACTTTTTTTTTACAGTTATAGGTTCTGTCGTAGTTATACATTTTCTTTATTTTCATGATTTCTTAAGGCTCTCTGTGTTTCACGTTTCCTGTAGGCAGTCCTCTGTGGTGAGGCTTGCTAGGCATGTTGTAAATCCACTCTCACGTGCTCGTCATCTGACACACGAATTGGCCCCATGCATGGGTGTCCTAATTCACGAGGGAGATTTTTTTGTTGGTTTTTCTTTTAGATCAGGGGTGGGGAACGTCTGGCCCGTGGGCCGTGTAAGGCCCCGTGAAATCATGTGGTCTGGCCCTGCCAAGGCAACCGCAGGCGAGACTCGAAATTCAATAAATCTAGGAGCAAACATGGAAAAGCAGTTGCGAGTAGCAACATCATCAATACCAGCTAACATCACACGTCTCGCCCAAAGAGAAGCAGCTCCAGCCATCGCATTAGGGGTTAGTTAATTAAATGTTTGACCAAAAAAAACAGGCAATTTTTTAAGTTGATTATTTTGTATGGCCCGCGAATAATGTTATAAATATCCAAATGGCCTTTGGCAGAAAAAAGGTTCCCCACCCCTGTTCTAGATTGGTGGCGTGACTGCTCATTTAGGTGAGAACCCGTACGTCGTGTACTTGTTGTTAACTTGACCTCGCGGTGAATTCAGTGGCTGGGTGTTGAGAAAGTTGGTGATTACCGCGATTAATCAAGCTCAGAATCAGAGTCTTTATTGATCCTGGAGAAATCGGATGGGCTATGAAGTTCTCTTTTTACACGCTTTTATTTATATTTAAACATTTTACACGCTTTTTTATTTAACTCACTCTGTCTGTTGTATCCTCAAATCTTGTAACTCAATTTCAACCGTCTTCTCAATGTCCTATCGACTGCAAACCTGGTATAGGTATGTCATACTGATGACAATACTATATTCTATAATTGAACATTAAAAATATATATTTTAAACGATATTTTTTACGGCTCTAATTGTCCACGCTCAACTCACGTTGCCTGTAAATCACCACGTGGTCCCTTACGTCACGGCAAGCCTCGGGGAGCCACGCCCAGGGGCGGGGGATGTGGAAGAAGGGGGGAGGGGCGAGGGGGGAAGGGGGCAGGGGGAGGGGCAGCTCAGACAGTACATTTCATGAAAGCGTGTTTTTTTAAAAATATTTTTATATATTTTATTTTTACAGATGTCCAGGAGGGGCGGGTCAGAAAGTTACAACAACGATACAATAAAAGTGCAAAGTGTCGGATAGGTAAGCAAATCACTAAAAATAAATCCAGTAATCCCTCGCCACTTCGCGGTTCAAGTTTCGCGGCCTCAGTGCATCGCGGATTTTTCAAAAATATTCTTCGAAAAATACAAATTCAAAAATACCGCCATATCGGCAGCCGTATTGCGGAAAGCAGCGTTGTTTCATCGTGATGCGCGAGAGAAACGGTTTCCCAGGATGCCAGACAAAGAGAGAAACTCTCTCAGAGGCTTTGTACATACTGTACCCACGGGCACTCAGACAAGGCACGTGATTGGTTCCCGGCGCGAGATCGATGAATGAGAGCACGAGTGGATGTACAGTATCCCGTGAGCTGATTGGCTGCGCATCATAATACGTATCGTATGAGAGAGAGAGTGAATGTATAATATTAAGGTTTTATAATTACATTGATTTAAGTAAAATATATATATAAAGTATAAATATACATATTTTAAACATTCTGGTACCCACACACACATATACGGAAATTCCTAGGAGGGCCAATCCTACTTCGCGGATTTTCACTTATCGCGAGGGGTTCCGGTCCCCATTAACCGCGATAAACGAGGGATCACTGTACGTCAAATAGATAAAGTATATAAGTTCAAATTGCATCGAGCTATCCCTTCAGTGCAAGCTTATTCCACCCCCCGCCACCCCGTACAATTGCGAGGGTAAACATCGCACTCGTGTCGTCCACGTGCATCTAAACCACGGATGATTTCAATGAACTTGCAGCAAGCGCTTGCGTTTCTAAAAAGAAAAAGAAATCCCGCGTATACGTTCACAACGCACTCGACAGTAACGTGTGTCTGGCAATGCGCCTTCTTCATCGCCAAAATAATGGATCGGGTTGAATGGATGGTGTGCGTGTTCTGAAGAATGTTGCCAATGTCCGAAAGTCAACGACGGATGTGTTGACTTTGTTGCTTGAACTGTGCCAAATGCGGCACCGCCAAATAATTGACGTGCACGGTTAATGCTGGAGGCGGGGGAGGGCCCGTGGCTTCTCCTTCTGTTTATAAACAAAAGCATCAATGTCATCTCCTAAACATCTACGCATGTTGAACTTCTTTTGCACCGTACGCAGCCAACCGTGCTAATCGGAGGTGCGGGGGAAGGACAACAAACTAAACACACGCCGCAAAACAACTATTCTAAACGAATGTGTTTGTCAATCTCGATTAAGAAGTGCACAGAGCTCCCAATGGCTTCCGAATGTCGGAAGGGAAGAGCGTTCCAGACGGCCGCGGAAGCGCATCTGAAAGCGCCCGCGCGATGCGGTGACCGCCCTTTGTTCAGTGGCAAGAGGGAAATAAGTAATATTTTAGAAAAACGTATTTTTTAAACACGCTTTAATGAAATGTACCGTACTAGTAATGGAAGAACTCCACGACTCCAGCAAGTGGTCCCGAAGCTTGCCATAACGTAAGGGGCCGTGGTGATTTACAGCCAACGTCAGTTGTGCGTGAACAATTAGACCCAAGCCGAAACGTAACATATAAAAAATATTTTTAAAATATTTTTGTTATATTTATGATAGAATATAGTATTGTCATCAGTATGACATAAGTATACCAAGTTTGCAGTCGATACCACATTGAGAAGTGGGTTAAAATTGAGTTACAAGATTTTAGGAGACAACAGACAGTGAGTTAATAGAAAGCGTGTAAAAATATAGCTTCTTGTTACAGAGCTTGTAACAACTGTTCCCATGTCCTTTTTTTACACAAATGTAAAACATGGAGTTCTGGAAAATCTAGTGACCTTCCGCTTGATGGGCGTGTGGGGCTTCTCAGTCGTCAGCTGTTGATCCTGTGGTGTCCAGTTAGAGGGGGACCGATGCAACATTCTTGGGCACGTTTGTGTGCGTGGTTAGCACAAGTATAAATACTATACTGCATCGATGCAAGTTCTGCTGGCTGGAGAGCGCTGCACGATGTATCCGGTGACCCGAGTTCGCTTTGCGCTCACGACCAATGACAGTGGCAAATATTTGAACCGGTCCTGGGCCTCCCCTCGGTCGACTCAGCCTCAAATGATTACCAGAAAGGCAGGGGTCGGCAACCAAAATAAGAAGAAGAGTGCATTTTTTTCAAATATAATTTTTTTTTTACTCAGTATTTCAAGAGGCGCACTGCACTGCGTGGTGAATACGAAACGGCCTTTAACAAGCGACGTCACGGAGCAGCTCCTTAAAGAGCCGCACGCGGCTCCGGAGCCGCAGGTTGCCGACCCTTGCACTAGGGAGACAAAGACGGCCGGGCGTGGTGCTGGCCACCCCACCCCCTTGGCGTGCCGTGCCACGGCCTTCATAGGCGCTACTCGCTAACGACACTTGCCCAAACCGTCTGTTAAAGCTACACGGATGGGGATGTTTTTCTTCGTTGTATGGCAACTCTACGGTTGTGAAAAGCACCCACGAGTACGCGACACGTTCGCAAATGAATGAAATCGGGCGCAAATCCATCAACTGAATGTGGTGGTTAGCTGTCCTGGAGTGCTTCGTGACCTGAGTTCGACTTCCAGCCACGGCTAACATCAGTCGCGAGTGTTACCTGAGCCAGGTGTGCCCCACCCCCCCCCTCCGCACTAACCAGCGTGGTGAAGTATGGTCAAGCAACTCACATATACGATTGACAGATCGATCGTGGGTAGGCCTTGATACAGCGACGGATTGACAATCTTTTTAGAGATTCTCAATATTGAAGTGCCTTGTCTTGCTTTGCCTTGACTATGCACATTCTCAACTGGAAGTGCATCACGACAAACGTACATTCGCGTGTCCTCCACCCTTGATCGAACACAACCACGCGGTCACGTTTCACACTTTGGTCTCCAGAGGATATCGTAGCTCATTCTGCTGCCACTCTCGAGGTCCCAGCTTCTCCTCCGTGTCGCACCACCGGCGTGGTCCGCGCAGGCAGCAAAGGACCCCGCACGGCGAGCACTTCTGTCGGGACCTCTCGGATGACACCACCAGGCCGTCGGTGACGCGCGGCGCCTCGTTGTTCTTGACATTCAACGTCGTCCCCTTCTTAGCCGTCTTCTTCATCTTCTTCTTTATCATCATCATCTTCTTCTTCTGGAGCTCGTAGATGGTGGTGAAGTTGTTGACGATCACGGGCACGGGCAGGGCAATGAGGAGCACCCCGGACAATGCGCACAAGGAACCCACCAGCTTGCCGGGCAGGGTCACCGGGGTCATGTCCCCGTAGCCCACGGTGGTGAGCGTCACCACGGCCCACCAGAAGGCGTCGGGCACGCTGCTGAAGTGCGCCTCGTCCACGCCCACCTCGGCGAAGTAGATGGCGCTCGCGAACAACACGACCGCGATGGCGACGAAGATGAGCAGGGTGACGATCTCCTGGAAGCTGGCGCGCAGCGTCTTCGCCAGCACCTGCAGGGCCTGGCAGTGGCGCGACAGCTTGAGGATGCGGCACACGCGCAGCAGCCGCATGGTCCTGAGCACGGCCAGGTTGCTCGCTTTGCTCTTCTCGCCGGTGGCCGACGAGCCGAGCTGTTCCATGGCCAGGCTGATGATGTAGGGCAGGATGGAGATGAGGTCGACGATGTTCATGGGGTCGCGTGCGAACGCCAGCTTGTCCGGGCACGCGAAGGAGCGGATGAGGAGTTCCAGGCAGAACCACGCGATGCACACGGTCTCCACCAGGAATAGCGGGTCCGAGAAGGGGTCCATCCACTCGGAGCTCGGCTGCGAGTCCGCGGAGTCGTTGCGGCCGTGCTCGTGCCGCCGATGGTGCGTGCTCCTGAATGTGGGCAGGGTCTCCACGCAGAACGTGACCACGGACAGCAGCAGCATGACCAAGGAGAAGATGGCCGTGGCCTTGGCGGACGTGGACGTGTCCGGGTTCTCGAATAGATTCCACAGGTAGCGGCGCACCTTCCCCGAAGGCAGCCGCTGTTGAGCCTTCTTTTTCGCCATCTTCTTCTCGGCCTTCCGCTTCGCCTCTTCCACCTCGTCGTCGTCCGCTAAGCCCTCCTCCTCCCTGAGCCTCTCCACGGCCTCGTCGCCCAGGTCGAAGAAGAGCACCTCACCGATGAAGGTGAGCGGAGGCACGCCACACGGCCGTCTCAGCTCTCCGCCCGACTGGTAGAAGTGGAGCACCGCCTCGAAGCTCGAACGGTGGCGATCAAAGAAGAACTCGCCGCGGTCCGGCCTGTAGAACGGAGCGCGACGCGACTCGTCGCCCAGCAGGGTGCCGGGGTAGCGCTCGAGGGTGCGTCGCTGCGTCTCGAAGCGCAGGCCCGACACGTTGACGACTATCCTCTCGTCGTGAAGGTCGTCGGCCAGGACACCGGACTGCTTTGTTGGCGGTGTGCCGTCCGTCGGGTCGACCAAAGCCGACCAATTCGTGGGCAGCAGTAGATCCTTCACGTCGAGCGAGAAGAGTTCTCCTCGAACGGCGAGCATGGTGAAATTGCGACCACGAATGCAAAAAAAAAAGCCACACCGACCGCTCAGTTCAGTTTGCGCTGCTCACCTTGTGGTCTCACTTCAAGTTTGGCGGTGCGGCGGCGTTTCGCACGACGCCGGAGGAGTCCGCAACACGAGTCGAGAAAACGTCTCGTTACGCAGCTCATCCACCCTGCTTGGCTTTTCACCGGGCGTGAGCTGTGAGTGAGGTGGCCCTGCAGGTGAGACCGACGTGAAATGTAGAGGCATGTAGGCCACACCCAATCAGACCGCAGGTGACTTCCTGAAATCGTGCGTCAAATTAGCCCTGAGCAGCCATCGCTGATCGCCTTCGAACATAACTTGTGTCATTTTTTGGCTTGCTATGTAATGACAGACTTTGTTTTCCTTTTCGTTTGACTTGTGTGCGCAGAACATACTCTTCAAAAAAATATATAAAGACCTTGAAAGACACCGCGAAAAATCGTGACATTTGAAACACGCCCAACTTGCCAGTGAATAATTACACCTGCAAGTTTTATTGAGACGAAATTCACTCGCGTGCTTCGTTTCTCGTGGATCGTTTTTATTTCCGAGTTGAGCCCTGGACAGTTCCAGGGGAATACATCCATTGGCTTTAGAACGATACAGATCTCAAGTTTGGTCGCTTGTCACAAATCTGTGGGTGCACTGGAGTATGTGTAGTATAGAAATAGCTACAGTGTGTGTGTTTACCCGATCTGTATGAGAGACATTTAAAACATGTTGAGACTTCAGTGGCAGACACAGCTTAAGCTTATCACTCTGATCGACATATTCACTGTATTGCCAAACGTAATTTTACAAATACATCGATGGCTAACACACTATACTCGATATGCTACTCACTGACAACATGGGGCTTTTAAACACAAGGCGATTATTTGTGAAGTGTGACATCCGATTGGCACGGTTGGCTACGTACGGTGCGAAAGAAGTTCAACATACAGTACATACAAACGCCGCGTTAACCCCCATGACGTTATTCCTCCCGCGTGGTATATCATGTAATGTTGAACTTCTTTCACACTGCAATGTCCATGGAATGAATACAACGAGTCAACCGAGGACACGCTCGCGTGTCCTTCCTTGTACATCCGTCCTGGCAATCCACTGCTGGACGAGGGCTCTGCCACGTACGGTGTGTGGCCGTGGGGTCAGTTGACCAGTCTTCACCCACAACGGTCAGTGGAGCCTGTGTGAACCACCTGCCATGCATGGTGTTCGCCCATCCGAACGCAATCCAGTCTCAACAAGCCTGCTTCGCTTCGGAAACATCACGTGCTCAGGTGCATTCCGTGGCGTCTGGAGCGGTCAGACACAGCTCTTATTGGGTCGGGTACGGCCACAAAATGTCCTGTTGCCGTAATAACGACTAATACGTCTGTGCGATTCATTTTACATTTAGGGGAGGGGAAATAAACCGGAAATCTGGGCCATCGACATACATGTCCACGTGTTGTTTAATGGAACAATAAAAATAGATGACAATTACCGTACGGGTATTTCTCGGGCGAATGAACGCGCTCATTGCTAGCGAGAGGCCGATGATTCAAACCCCGTCACGTCATCTTGCCACAACCAAAAATTCCTTTCCACCTGCCTGTCATCAGTTCATGCAAATGGAGCGGACCGAGCCCTCACTAAACAACCCAGTACATGCGGTTTGCAGGAGGGCTGCTTGTTGTATCCGTTAGCCCATTGACGCGTGACTTCGTTTCTTCGTCCGCGAAAACTTAAATTTACCCGCGGCCCTATTCTTTATATTGCACTCGATATTTCCCCTATGGATAAGTGGAGTGAATTCGCGGATACAACCATGGGTAATAGGATACGCAATATGCGTCCCCCATTTCAAAACGGAGAACAAGAGTTCCCACGTGTCGTGGTTTACACCGCTACGTAGGCGTTTGTATGTGTGTTGAACTTTTTTCGCACGGTACGTAGCCAACCGTGCTAATCAGACAGTTCTAAAGAAATTAGTTATTATTTTAGATTTAAAAGTGCATAGCTCCAGTGGCTTCCTGGTATCAGAAGAGCATTCCAGACGGCCGCGGGAGCGCATCTGAAAGCGTGCAGTGCGGTGACCGTCTTTGTTCGATGGCTCACCAAAGGACGCTGCTGCGAGGATCATGATGGTTTATGCTCCTTGATGAGACCAGCAAGGTATTGTGGTTCGTTTGTGCCAAACACTCTGTGTGCAATGAGTGCGACCTCGTTCGGCTGTGCTGGATTAGCTCTCCGATGTACCGCGTGTTCATCTTCTTGGTTCTTTCGGTAAAGTCACGTAGAAGGGAAATAATAAAGTAATAAAAATAAAACATCATATATTATTTTATACTATATTATTTTATTATGTTTTATTTTAATTATTTTTATTATTTCCCTTTTACGTGACTTTACCGAAAGAACCAAGAAGATGAATCCCTGCAGTCACGAAAGCTTTAAATCGAAATGTAATTATTTTATTATTTGTATTATTTTATTACTTCTCTTCTACGTGACTTTACCGAAAGAACCAAGAAGATGAATCCCTGCAGTCACGAAAGCTTTAAATCGAAATGTAATTATTTTATTATTTGTATTATTTTATTACTTCCCTTCTACGTGACTTTACCGAAAGAACCAAGAAGATGAATCCCTGCAGTCACGAAAGCTTTACATCGAAATGTACCGCGTGTTGTTTGGCACGATGTCCGATGTTTCGCTCCACGTGGTGCACGGTGGTCCAGTTCGTGTGTTGCTCGAAAGGAAAGGCGGCTCCGCCAATTTTTTCTTATTCATAAGCAGCTCAACGGTTCAATTGGAAGGGTGGAAGCTGCCCCTCAAACAATTAATGAATCACCGAGCTCATCCCCAACGACAGCCATGAGTCACTGGATTAAATTCAGCATTCCTATGACAGAGACCAAATAAAATGTTTCCATAGAACAAATAATTTTCCTTCTAACCTAGCGATACGGCCTTACCAGGTTGTGCTTATTTTACCTTCCCCATAGCAATGATGATGATTATTATGATGATGATGGTGGGATCCTGCTACAGCTCACTCCAGATCACCAGCATTGCTTTGAGTAAGCCTGACGTTCTAGATTTGAAGCTTTCGTGACTGCAAGGATTCATATTCTTAGGTTTTTTCGGTAAAGTCACGTAGGTAAAAAATTAAAATTAATAAAAGTTAAATAAGGCTCATTCCTAACAGCGTGCTTCAGCCGCACCGAACCTCACACAAACAATATTCAGGGCCTACCTTGGCTCCTCCCACCCTCAACCAGTATATATACAAATACTGTTTCTTGGAATTTCTCTCACTTGATACAGCTATCGTGCTGTGACGGTTCCACCTGAAGACGGAAGCTTGTGTTGCCTCCAAAACGTCGTGATTTATATTTTATTTTTATTTTACTTTTATAAATTTTAATATTTTACCTACGTGACTTTACCGAAAAAACCTAAGAATATGAATATAAGCCCGACGATACTGATGTGATTACTGAATGCTGAAAGCGGTCCAGAGTTTACTTGGGTTCTTGTGTTCGGCCAATGCTGCTGCTGTAACAATTAACTCTAACAAACGCCGCGAGGCGGATGAGATGCGTAAAATAATGCTGCTGCGTTTTGTGTACAGACATTGATATGCCAAGGAGGAATATTGTCAGCTTATTTATTTTCCTCCGAAGTTCAGTCACTACCCAGAATGGGACATTGATGCGAAGATGTCATTCGTGTCGTCCAATACAACTGATGCCAAAAAAAACCCCTACACACATCACCATCGCTTCCTTTCTTTTGCTAGACCGCTAGACCCTGCAGGTGTTGCGGGCGTGAGCCTCGTTGCAGGGACTCTAATTCACGAAATAAATATGCAGGAAATTTGTCTCCTCGTGATAAAACAAAGGGATTTTCTCGGCATCACACCAAGCCACAGTGCGTAACCTCAGCAGGGTTTGGTTCAAAACGAAAAAAGTCGAGACCAGTTTCGACATTCAATGTCTCATCGGCAGCGCCAGGCTTGGCTGCACTAATGCGGATTAACGGCCAGACGTCACAGGCACGGACCCCCCTTCCCGAAGGCGTGAGTCACCGAGTTCGGCGCGAAACTTTATTGTACAGAACGCAACATAAACACAATCCTGCGGAGGGAGCTGGTAGGAACGTTGGGTTGCTGGGTCAATGGCCAGGGTCAACGGCGGCGTGGTGTATATTCCGCAAATATGCCCGACTGTGAGGGCGGGCACAATCCGGCGTGAGTAGGTTAAACGTTGAGTTTTATAAGGGCACCACGGGGTGACCAGCCCCTCCCCACCCAGCCCCTCCCCACCCAGCACCTCCCCACCCAGCCCCTCCCCACCCAGCCTCTCCCCACCCTCCCCTCTTCACCCAGCCCCTACCTGCACGACGGATGGACGGACACAATAATCCCCTGTGGGCTGGTGGAACCAGTGGGTTCCTACCAGTATCAAAGCACCGTGGTGGAGAAGAGAAGTAACAAGAGAAATAAGTACAATCTCCGTATTCCTCATTTGTTCCTAATATAGGTTTTTTTTTAGTGTTTAAATCGCGTAAATATTTAAATGTGTCGTTAAACCCGCCACCACCCGACACAGCCAACTAGTAAGGTTTGTCACGTAAACAGAACGTGCCAATTCGTTGCGAGTACAGCACCACCGCTGTGTTGGAGACTAAATCCACAACATTTACGATCAGAGTACGACGTTTCCCCAGTAATTACAACCAACTTCATCAGGCGACAGCCATATTCGTGGAGAAATCCTCCTATCAGAGGTCACAACCGGGTACCCGATACCCGTTTGCGACCCTGGTGCGGCCGGGTACGGGTACGGGTAGACCGTGAGTCACTGGTGAGTAACTGTTTGTCACTCATTTCCCAACGTCTTGTCTCTTTTCACAATTCAAGTTCCTAGAATCAACCCACCCGCGCCTGCAACATGGCTTCATCCCAGAGGTCGCAATCAGGTACCCGATACCCGTACTCTACCCGTACCCCGCTGGGTACGGGTAGGGTACGGGTACGGCCGGGTACGGGTACCCGTTTGCGACCCTGGCGCGGCCGGGTACGGGTACGGGTAGGGGTAAGGAATCAAAAACCCGTTTTCGACCTCTGCCTCCTGTTAAGGTCCTGCATGTGCGTCTGTCCTTCCATGTACAAAATGAAAAGCCAGGCATGCCCGAGACGCCACCGGTCTCGCGGTTCACCACCGTTGCTTCAGGCAGGTCTGGCTCTGCTTGGTGTTGGGCCACGTGTCTGTACTTCTTCTCCTTTGTACACACATATTTTTAATAGTTTTGACATGCTAATTTTTTCTTTGCCCCCTCCCTCTCTCCGACCCCGCCCCCCCTCTCTCTATTTAAGGCCTCGTCACAGAGACGATCTCTCTCTTTGTGCCGATACGTGTTCTCTCTCTGTGTATCTTTGTGATATCTGTCTGCTTATATGTCTGTCTATAGTTTTCTGATTAGATTTTATGTCGCTATTTCATTATACCTGATGATGATTGCTTGTGTTGCAATCGAAACGTCGTATGCTATTATTTATTTTATTATTTTATCTTTATTCGTGACTTTACCGAAAGAACCAAAGAGTAATTCCTGCAGTCACGAAAGCTCCAAATTAAGATTGAACTAGCACACATGTTTAAGAGACCGTCCATAAATGACGTCACGCACCTGGGGGGGGGGAGGTGTCAGACATTTGTGACGATGTGTGATGTGGGGGGGGGGGGGGGTTGAGAAATGTGACGTCACATCAAAATGCGCAACTTTAAATATAGACACATTCTACTTAATTAAATTGACTTTTTAATAAATGTTTCGCCTACAACATCAGAGTGCAGCGCCACATTAAATACGCACTACAATGACAATAGTTTAAAGCGATTTGAAGCATGTTCTATTTTCAAAATGAAAATATGTTTTGGTGGGGGGGGGGGGGCAGATCTTTGTGACGTCATATTTGAGGGGGGGGGGGTCTGACTTTTTGTGACGCCGTGTGATGAGGGGGGCGGGGTCAAAAATCGTCCAAAATCGCGTGACGTCATTTATGGACGTACCTAACACGTAGGCGTTCGCGACAAATATCATCCGTAATATATTTTTTGGTAGATTAGATCGCGTAAATATAAATGTGTCGTTGAACCCGCCACCATCCGACACAGCCAATAAGTAAGGTTTGTCACGTAAACAGAACGTGCCATTGGAGAGCAAATCGACAACATATTCTTTGGTTCTTTCGGTAAAGTCACGTATAAAAATAAAATAATAAATTAAATAATTGCTTACTACGACGTTTCGATTGCAACACAAGCAATCATCATCAGGTATAAAAGAAATAGCAACAAAAATCTAACCAGAAAACTATAGACAGACATATAAGCAGACAGACATCATGTGTATCTTTATGATGTCTGTCTGCTTATATGTCTGTCTGCAGTCACGAAAGCTCCAAAATTAAGATTAAATCGACAACATTTACAATCTGAGTACTTGGATTGTAAATGTTGTGAATTTGCTTTCCAACGCACTGGTGTGCTCTACTCGTAGCGAATTGGCATGTTCTGTTAATGTGACAAACGACACATTTATATATTTACGCGATCTAACCTAAAATATATATATTATTGCTAAACAATGTTATATATATATCCGTGCTAAAGTGCTGCTGTATTATCTGTATTGTCCTACTGCATCCATGCCAACGATGCGTTTTAATTAATGTCTTCTTCTTTAGTTGTGTCATCTTTGGACATTCACGTTTAATTATATTCATTCAAACGATTTGGTCACCCCCCGCAGTTTGACTCCGCGTCTTAGCTCTGGGCTTGTTTGCACTCTCAGTGAAGTCAAAAAGTAGAATGCCACACCTGACAACTGCCCCTTGGCACATCGTGTGTTCACAATGTGAGTACATTGCGGTAATACATCAGTGGCATTTCTCTCACTGTCAAAGGGTGCAACGAGACACTGCTTCATATGGATGCTTTCGTCTCACGATACATGCGTCAACTCGTGTACGATTCCATGGTTCTTGAATTCAGCAAATGATATATATGATATGGATTGGTGGCGCAGTGGTTTCTACTTTGTGCAATTAACCCAGGAGTGGTGAACCCGGTGACCAGGGGGTGCAGCGGTGGCGAGATGTTAACTACCTCGCCTGGTATACAGGAGATCTTGGGTTCGATCCCGACCTTCACGCCTGTATATTTGGAGTGTACATGTTCTCCCCGTGGTCGCGTGGATTTTTTTCCGGGTCCTCCGATTTTTCACTCCACATTTAGAATCAACGTGCGTTTAGAGTATGTGGCTGCTATACATTTCCACACAAGCCACTTCGTTGAGCTGTCATTTGTGGCGAGGTCGCTTCTGAAAAAAATTGCTATACAGCTGAGTGAGCCTTACCTGGTGATATCCGCATTGTTGTGAACACCTCCACTTTACCAACCCGCACAGACCAGCATCGAGAAGATGGTCAAACAACCACCTTGACTGGAAGGCGGTGGATTGATAAAGGGCAGTACATTGTGAAAATTATAATGTAATGTTTAGGCTAATGCAGCGAACAAAACCATTAATTGAAAACGTAAAAAATGGAAGCAAGATTGTAAATGAGACGAAAAAGACAATTGATTCTTAAATCAATTCCCAGTCTCGTACAATTTGTCGAATCTCCATGGAGGGGATGAAGGTTTTCACCCGATAATAACTTATACATCTTAAATCATTATGGGCTATTTGTTATTACCTCAAAATAGGAAACCTTACCATGCTAAACAGGCTTCAAAGGGAATGAAAACGTCACATTTTAGCACCAATAATAAAGTGCGGTTGCCACGGGCAAAACATGTTGACGAAGTCTCCATATGGGTTGGGACTAAACCACACCCGTAAAGTCAGAGAATAACACGTGTGTTCAGTTTATGGCAGAATATTGACCGATCAATGAGCCAGGCTTCCCAGAAAACACATATATAATCACATTCTGGCACTTTTTCTAACTGTAGGGAACGCCATAGCCATGTAACAACAAAAACAACTTTGTGCAGGTTGGACGTAAATGCAAATGTGTGCAAATATATGGCTTATACAGAACAGACATCCCAAAACCACCATTATGTCACACGACATTGTAACAATCACCAACGCAAGCCTGCGTGCAGAATGCACGAGAAAATGTGATATTATATTAATCTGCAGAGTTGGTTTTTCAGTGCTCAATTGTCCCGACACAATTTACAAAGCAATTTCGAACCAAAATGTTAAATGCACGAGTAAATGTTTTTGCCAGTTGAATTGATGCAGCTCGTTCGGGATGTAATGAGGCATCGATATTGGCTGAGCTCACGATGCACGCATTGAATCGCGTGTGAAAGACTGTTTTTGGATTCACATATTTCGTATGTACATCCATAACAGGTTTTTTTTGGGTTCTATCATATAAACATACATGTTTCGTTAAACCCGCCACCACCCGACACAGCCAAATAGTAAGGTTTGTCACGTAAATGTTGTGGATTTGCTCTCCAACACACCGGTGTGCTGTACTAGTGTAGTGACACAGCGCCGACTGCTGTCCAGCAGCGACAACTGCGGTGGCCAGTTAGCGCACACACGCCGTTGTGTGCCGGCAGGGCGGAGAAACTGGGGCAAGGGTCACGGAAGACCTCATAGGGAGGCCCCTGGAACCCTCTGGTGGGTTCGAGAAGGGAGGCGCGGCTAGGGCAGAGCCAGGCTGCGCCGAGTCGAATTTAAGCAGCGGAGAGCGAGAGCTCCGGCCTGCCGGTTTTGGGAGTGGACTCGTCTCGTCATCGCCGCCTTCGTCGCTGCCGTCTTCGCCCGATCATTGAGCGGCCGGACAGTAGTTGGCTGTCTCGGTCGACGCCGTCGGTGCAACGCGGACAGGGTCGTGTCTAGGCCGGGCTGTACAGCAGCGTGGTCGAGAGAGAGGCGGCCGGAGTTGGTGTGGACAGATAAATAAAGACGGTGCCTCCTGCAACTACCTCGTCGCCGACTGAGTGTTTGCGCCGCACACCACATGCACAGGGCTTTTTTAATCCTTTATATTAAGTTCACTTGCTTGCTGGCTTGCGCGCTTACGACCGTGCAAATCTTTCGGTCGTTTTTTAACCCACTTCCCGTGATCCAATCGAGCTGACATTTTGCACACAGACTCGTTGTGCGTGACAATTTATTTTCGTGAAAAAAATTTTCAAAAATTTTACACTTTTTAGGAATTTTTTAAAATATTAATTACCAATTGCTTAATGGTGGCAGGCAATCATCTGACCCATAGTGGCAGCCATCTCAAGCCAGAGGACGAGAGGACTCTAGCCGCCACGCATATAAAGGATTTATAGTGAAAAACTTTGTTTTTACGGGTTAAATTTTTTACATTCCTGTTTCTCTAAGCCCTCTGTCGCGGCCCGGTTCTGCTGTAATGTGCACCGATGCCACTTTATTACGGGGGATATTGGCACGTGAATTGAAGATCGATTGACTGCACATAAGCTTTTAGACTTTTTTCCTTTGTCGATCCTCTGCCTCTTTTTCGTTTATTCTGGTTCCATACCCCCTAGCAATCAAGACTGTAAAAAAAAATCATGAAAACTGAGATTCAAATATTATGTAAACTGCCCACATTTAACGCATTACTCTTTGGTTCTTTTGGTAAAGTCACGTAGGTAGACA